>NC_087513.1:158655908-158982645 GCF_963921805.1 Phalacrocorax carbo
TCTTTCATATTTCATTTTTTATTTAGTATCTTGGAGATCTAAGGAGCTCCAAACAATAATCAATCAAAATCACTCCCCTCTGTCTCTTCTCAGTGGAACCATCATAATAAGCAATTAATACAGCCCTAAACTAGATAGAAAAGTAGTGATTAGGCAGTACAAAAATTGATTGCAATTAGCTAAATTCCAGTGTAGCAGAAGTCACCAGTTGAAGCCTTTTTGCAAAACAGGCGTAGGACTTAGCTTGCTCAAAATACGGGGATACAGCAGAATTTTCACTTTGCTTCAGGCCTCTTCTGACCTTGACTGAGGGATGAAGGCTCTTAGACACATTTTTAAAATGACCTGTCATGGTCAGTAAACTGATAATGTATCATTTAACCACAAAAATCGTCCATGTGCATTGCTTCCTGTAATTTTCTATGGTTCCACTTCTTTTGAAGTATTACTGTCCTAAAATCAAAGCGCACACACGCACACTTGCAGAGCATTTTAGAAATATACGGTGTTATTCTGGTGACACCAGGTGTTGAAAGTAAAAAATGTAATGCATTATGTATTCAGAAGCATGCTTTTATTAATTGATAGTTATTGTGGAGTAGACGGTGAACAGGGGAAGGTTTGTAATTTGACAATAATTTAAGTCACCTATTTTAAAAGAATGTTAAAAATCAGCAGTGATTCGTCCATCACCTGTCTTTTAAAGCCACATCAAAAGGTCAAAACTAAATTCTTGTATTATTTCTCTTCTTCCTGTGTCTTAAGTAATAACGTTGTTTCTTGATTTATCTCAAGTGTAACTCTGTAATTATTTAATTTTTCTTTCGTTAATTAGCATCCGTGATTATTTGCTTAAAGAATGCAGAAGTAAGATTAATTGAGATTTCCAAATGTCCCTAGATACTGTCTGTCAAATCTAGGACAAATGGTGTTCAGAATAATAACGTATTCCTGCATTTGGGGATTGGGAGTTACCAGAGACTGCTGTACTACATATTTGGGCAGGGAAAGTGACACTGGGAGGGCAGCGATTGATTTATTCAAGAGCTGAAGTGTACCTTTCTGCTGCCAAGTTGAACTAAGCAGTTATTGAAAAAAAAAAAAAAATCTCAGTGCATTTTTAACATTGTATGGATAATGTTTATCTTTAAAATTTTCAGTTATCATAGTTTTGGACTTAAGGTTATTTGGTTAATCTCTGAAATCATCTCTTCTTATTTCAGCTTTCCATTGTGAGATGTATTTGATGTGAAGGGTGTACGAGTGTTCACCCAGGACTACTTCTTGAAACTCCCAGGCCAGCTGCTACGAGCCAAGGCCTTTCAGTGGAAGCAGTCTGTTTTTAAAAGCATGGTGCTGACTTTTCCATGGTATTCAGTGAATACTCTTCTCTTCAGTTGTCGCACAGAAATAAATTATAAATTGTGGTCATAAATTTACTTTAAATTAATTGGGAGGGAAGTTGCTAACAAGAAGAGCAGTTGGTTTTAGATCATATATCAGTTTGTGCTGAGAGGAGGCGTGTGGGTTCAAAATGTCTGTTGATCCCAATGCGAGAAGAAAGTTTTCACTTAGAGGGGTAGGGAGCTCCTAGGACTTGCTCTTCCTCCCGTACTCATCCTGTTATTGGAAAAAGTAAGTATAAGGCAGTGGATTGGAAGATACAGTACATACTGCTGGGACCTATTTGGGAAGGTGGGATCCCAATAAAGCAAGGAAATAAAATAAAACCCATTGCGGCACATAGGAATTGTTTCTCGTTTCCAGAGCAAACCCTGGAAAAGGATGAATATAGTGTTTCATCGTCACTTCTGCCTCATGTCCCACGGTATAGGCAGTGGGTACTAGTTTGGCAGTTACCCTTTTCATGCTGAAATCTGTGCACCCCCTTTAGTCTGCTCTGTTGCCTACTAAGGTAGCCAGTTTAGCCTTGCTCTTTTTTCATAATTCTGTTCCATGTTTGGGGTGTGTGAGGTGGCTGTTGTGGGGAGAGAGTAAAGCTTGTCAGAGGATATGCTAATTTATACTTGAGGTTTAATCACCTTTGCTTGGGATCTGCTCTAGTCCTAAACTCGCTTCATCTTAAGGTCTAGCTTGAGGCCTTCAGAACATTTTATGTTGTAATAGTGCTTTGCCTGCCCTCCACGCCTGTCTTCCCAACACAAAGTCTAGATTGATGGATAGGTGTAGTTGGATGCTCTCCTAGGTATTTGAATGCCTTAAGGTATGTGAGTTTGCTCTGATGTGCACCCAAAGTAACTTTGAAGACGTATGTCCCTAGAGTGCTGTTTTTATCCAAATAAAAGATGCTTTTTTGGTTGCCCTGTATGTTGTCATGATGCAGGAACATATTGCAGATGGAAACCACCTGATTTGTAGAAGTAAAATCCTCCACAAAATTACCTGGCGCTGGACAATGAAACTTTTAGGTGCACAGAATCACCTTCAGATCATTAAATACAGGCATCTGTAACTGCAGAGAAAGAAGTAATAGATGCTTGGCCAAAGATAATACAACTTACACAACTGTAAAAAGATTAACAGTCTGTATTTGCAAGTCTAAGCCATTCCACCTCTTTATTTTTAACCCTGTAAAATAAAGTGATCAAGGAAATGAACAACTTTCCCGTCTGTGCACTTGTTGAATCTTTCACTGATGTTTCTGAGTACACATGACGTTACGTTCATGCGATTTTTCTAAATGAGATTTTACTGGTACCTTTTGTGATGTCTCTGGTGTTCCCTTGAAATACTTGTTCCAGCTGTGCTGCCCTCTTACAACCGTGTCATCTTGGTGGGTGGCACAGGTGTCTCTTGTAGGTGCTGCTGCTGCTGCTGATGTCCTGTGCTGCTATTTACTTCCAACATCCATGTGCTCACTCCTGTGAGAAGAGGGAAATCTCTGAATGGGAATGGTTGGAAAACAAGCATGTGAATTTCCGAGGACTGCCAAATATACATGATTTTTCTTGAGTATTATTTTTTTGCTGGCCTACAGCTTGGCTTCGTTCACTCGTCATTTTGTGATCAACCAAAATATGCAAGTATTTCCTTTTATGACAAGGTCACCCATCTAGTTGACCAAGGGAAGCTAGTAGACGTGGTGGGTTTGGATTTTAGCAAAGCTTTTGATACTGTCTCTCACAGTATCCTTATGGAGAAAATATCCAGTATACAGCTTGACAAGTCCATAATACATTGGGTGAGCAATTGGCTGACAGGTCGGGCTCAGAGTTATAGTAAATGGGGTTACACCAGGCTGGTGGCCAGTCACTAGCGGGATTCCCCCGGGCTCAATTTTAGGGCCAGTGCTCTTTAATGTTTTTATAAATTATCTGGATGCAAACATTAAGTAAGTTTGCTGATGATACTGAACTAGGGGGAGCTGAGGACTCCCATGAGGGCAGAGAGGCCTTACAGAGAGATCTGGATAGACTGGAGAGCTGGGCAATCACCAACTGTATGAAATTTAATGAGCAAGTGCTGGATTCTCCACCTGAAACAGGATAATCCTGGCTATATATACAAACTGGGGGATGAGAGGCCGGACAGCAGCCCTGTGGAAAGACATCTGGGGGTTTGGGCTGATGGCAAGCTGAGTACGAGCCAACAGTGTGCCCTGGCAGCCAGAAGGGCCAGCCGTGTCCTGGGGTGCATCCAGCACAGCGCAGCTAGCTGGTCGAGGGAAGTGGGTGTCCCACTCGGGGCTGCACCGGTGCAATGCAGCTTCGAGTGCTGTGTGCAGTTTTGGGTGCCTTTTAGGACATCAAACTATTAGAGTGTGTCCAGAGGGGAGGGTGACGAAGATGGTGAAAGCCCTTGAGGGCGACTTATGAGGAGTGGCTGAGGGCACTTGGTTTGGTTCAGCTTGGAGAGGGCTGATGGGTGACTTTACTGCAGGCGACAGCTTCCTCAAGGCGGGCAGTTGAGGGGAAGGTGCTGATCTTGTGCATCCAAAGAAGGGCGACAAAGCTGGTGAAGGGCCTAGAGAAAAAGTTCTGTGAAGAGCAGCTGAGGGAACTGGGGTTGTTTAGACTGGAGAAGAGGCGGAGGGGAGACCTTATCGCTCTCTACAGCTACCTGAAAGGAGGTTGTAGCGAGGGTGGGTATTGGTCTCTTCTCCCAAGTAGCAAGCAATAGGACAAAAGGAGACAGCCTCAGGTTGCACCAGGGGAGGTTTAGATTGGATATTAGGAAAAAATTCTTCACCAAAAGGGTTGTCAAGCACTGGAACAGCTGCCCAGGGAAGTGGCTGAGTCACTGTCCCTGGAGGTGTTTAAAAGACGTGTAGACGTGGTGCTTAGGGACATGGTGTAGTGGTGGACTTGGCAGTGCTTGGTTAACAGTTGGACTCGATGATCTTAAAGGTCTTGTCTGACCTAAATGAATCTATGAACTCCTCTCTCTGGTGACCAGTGATAGGACACAAGGAAATGGAATGCATCTGCGCTGGGGGAAGTTCGAACTGGACATCAGGAAAAGGTTCTTCACTGAGAGGGTGGTCTGTCACTGGAACAGGTTCCCCAGGGGAGTGGTCACAGCACCAAGCCTGTCAGAGTTCAAAGAGCATCTCGACAACACTCTTAGTCATACCTTAGTTTTAGGTAGTCCTGCGAGGAGCAGGGAGTTGGACTAGATGATCCTTACGAGTCCCTTCCAAATTGAGATATGATTCCTTCATTGCTTTCAAGTGATGAGTCCCCAGAAGTTCTTGTCAGTGGTCCCTCAGCATATGTTTCTGCACCTTGTATCATTAAAAGCCATCTTAATTCAATTACACTGTTCATAGGCCATCTAATACGTCTGTAGCATGGACCAGTCCTCCTCAGGATGCATCATACATGGATATGGTAGGCACACAACTACTTGCTATAGCAAGACCACTCATAAATAACATTAATTCCTGAGAAATATGACTGATAACTTCTGTCTGTGCATATTACTCTGTATTTTAATGTAGTTCATTATAATCTTCCCTTAACTAACTCCTTATTCGCATACAGTTCTTCCCTGTGACTTGGTCTGGAGATATTTTCATTGCCTATTAAAATAACGTATTTTATTTGACTCCAAGCCCGTTGCATCAAAGGACGTTGTTTTAATGACATTGGTCTGGCTTTTTTGCATTTGGAACCACATTGCATATTAATCCCTTTCTCATTTACTTGCAGTACTTGATTCTGTTCTTCTTCCTTTATCAAGTTAGTAACAGAAATTCCTTCTCAAAGGTTACTGAAAAGAGGCTGCACAGCATGTATAAGGCTATTTTCATTTATATAATTATTTTATTTGTAAATAATCCTGTCTTATATAAATGTCTATGTAATTCAGATTAATATTATATAATGTTTTCCTATTACAGCCAGACCTCTGGTTTAAGACGCCTTTCATTAGGGCTTCCTTCCAGGGGTCCTGGACACTGCCAAGGAGACCTTCAATTAGAATAAATTCTGCATGCCATCATAAAACTAAAATAGCTTTCTTTTTTGCAATTGCAAATATATATCTAAGAGAGAACTATTTGCATCAGTATTTCTTGTGACCCTCTTGTGACTCCAGGAGAAGATTTAAGGGCTTGGGTAGCTGGCTTTCCTTGTTCTTCACTAAATGCAGACCTGTGCTAAATTTTGCATCAGACTACAGAACCTGTTTCCGCATCAGAGACCAAATCATTCCTTACCTGAAAGTAAACATTTCATTCAACCCGTCCTTAGAGGACGCAAACAAACAAATTGGGAAGTTCTTGTCTTCTTGCTTATCTTTGACTCTCCCAGGCAGGAGAATGTATGAGATTCTGGTCGGTATGTCTTCTGGATCTGAAAGCAATTACTCCAGTGCCTTGCTGAGTGCCATTTCAGGCTTTTTTGGCTGCCCCCAGAATATGTGTTTGTTTCTTCTGTGTAGAAGATAGCAGGCCAGTAAATTTATTTACTTTGAGATAAGGTTGCTTTCCTAGTTGATGAAGAAGGAGATGCGGAATGTTTCAGATTTCATTGCAGGACTTTGCAGGTCTTTCTTGGAGACTAAGAATCAAGACAAGGACAGTTGAAATAACTCATTAGTTTTCATGATGATCTGTGACTTTTTATCTCTTCTGTAGCAAACTTGGCACTAATTTCTAAACAGAAGTGAGATGCCTCGGTGGGACTGAAGTAATTACATACATCTGTTCGTAGTTCTTTGTAGTTTTGATTTGGTGTTCTGGTTTCTATTTTCTTACCTTTTATTATCTTAGAAAACGGTGGAAGAGATTTGTTGCTGAGATATGGGTTGGGTTTTTATTTTTCACTTGCATTGAGCTGCAAGCTGAAATTCACTTTAAAATGGCTTTTTGTTAAATAAAACTACCAGTATAGCTTATCAAAGTAAGACTTCTATACACAATTAATTAGGCAAATAAAATGACTGCAGTTAGTGAACTAGAATAGACTATAATCACAGAATCATTTAGGTTGGAAAAGACCTTTAAGATCATCGAGTCCAACCACTGACCAAGCACTGCCAAGTCCACCACTAAACCCTGTCCCTAAGCACCACGCCTGCATGTCTTCTAAATACCCTCAGGGGTGGTGACTCAAAGACTTCCCTGGGCAGCCTGTTGAGCTGATTTGTTTCGTTACCAGTATGTCTTATGTTAAATATTACTCTTTTCCACAAATTTGATTCATAGACCGAAAGGATGGTACAAGCCCTACTCTTAAAAAACAACAACAAAAAACCCAAACAAAAACAAAACCCCATAATCAGTTTCTCAGCTTTATTTAATTCATTCAGGTCATTTTTTTTCAAAGTGGAAAGAAGATACTTCTGTGTATCACAGGAAGAAGATCTGTCAAAATTTGTTCATCTTTTCACATTTTCCACTGTTTGGCTGTCTCCAGACCAGCAGTTTGACTTCTTCAGAGCTGTAGCTGCAAAGGAGTGATTCTACAATTCTTCTTTATTAGTGTATGAATACTGCACTTTTCCTTTTGTGCACCCTTATAACCTCAGCTGCAGTCCTCGAAGTGTCAAGAGGGCCTCTTCTTCTTCCACTGCTACCTAGTGGCATATGTACGAATAAAAAAGCATTTATCTTAGTTTGTCTTCTATGAGAACAGATATACCTTATTATCCACTATTCCTCCTGAGCCTCACAAAATTTGTATGACCCTGCTTCCGAGCGAACGTGTTGGCCGTTACCCCACGCCATCTGTACCCTTCCTGGTTTAATATTTAAAACACTGTTTCCGCTTAAATCTGGTGGTTCCTCCACTAGAGCTGGTTTTAATCTTACTCCTTCCTTTTCCTTGGGCCACTAAGACTTTACAAGCGAAGCATGGCTTTATGTGGAAAATTGTTGTGTGTATATGTGGATGCTGTAAATGTGTATAAATTACCTTTCCTCGGCCCTTAAAAGCAGCCTGTAGTTCCCCAAGGAATCGCAGGCTGGGAAAACCCCACTCTGTTGGGGTTTTCTGATGCTTCGTTTCTGCCACATTGGTCAAAGGTTTGTGTTCCAATAACTGGTCCGTGCCGGGGTAGGTAGTTGGTTTCTGAGGGAAAAATAGTGCAGTGTTATGTGATGCTGTTCACAGATTTATACCTGGTTTTTCTGTTTGGCTCATTCGGCAGAGTAGATTTTGTTCTCCAAAGGTCCGTGCTTTCGCGTGGTTTTTAGCGAGGTTTGAGGAGCATCATGTTGCAGTGACCCCTCTGCATGGTGCTGCGAGGCCCTGGCGCCTCGGCTCAGCCCAGTGGGCCGTCCTGACACCGCCTGCGGAGCCGCTGTCCGGAGCAGCCTCCCGCTATTCGATCGGGATATCTGGCGGCCGTCTCGCCAGGCCAGCCGCACGACGAGGCCCGAGAGGTGCCGTCGGGCGCTCGTGGGGCTGCCGGGTCTCGCCTGGGCAGAGCACGTCTCACCAGCATCCCTGTGCTGTGGCACCTCCACGCTGGCCAGAGCGAAGGCATAAGGTGGCCTCCAGAGCCACAGGCTCCTGCTGGCAGGAGGCTCCCGTTGCTGAACGATGGGGTTTTATTTAACATCTCTTTTCCAGGTTCCGCTGCACTCCTGAGGGACGAGGGGCCAGTGCTGTGCCACGACCCGGGCGCCTCTCCCCTCCTTCCAGAGCATCGCTGTGCAGCCGTTCCCGTGTTTCCCTTGTGGAAAGGCACTCACGATCTTGCGCAGACCTCATCTTTTCTGTCTTCCCCTTTTCTCTCTCTCAGCATCTTTTCAGCGTAGAAAAATATGTTCCCATGCTTAGGTACTCAGAGTGTTTACCGTGTTTCGCAGGCTGGGATGCTCTTCTCGGTCCAAAACAGTGAACTGAGCGCTCCGGGCATTGGCATGTAAATCAGTGTGCTGACCTCGCGGGGAACCCTTCCAAGCTGCAGGCTCTGTCCTGAGTTTCAGGATGTCGGCGGTTTGAAACCCTGGGCTATGCTCTGCATGTCAATGACGGAAACCACTTCAAATTCACGGTAGTGTCCAAAACGGTACCGGCAGCAGGGCTGGCAGAGCAGGGCTGCCCTATCAAAAGTTGTTTTCTAGTTTTTTCCTGGCATTTAAAGTTAATGCTCCAATTTTTTTTTTCCCTTTTGTGTAGATACAACAGTTTAAGCGTCTGTTCCAAAGGTGCAAATACGAGACATGTCTATATATGTCATTTAAATCAATTGTTGTGTACTTGAAACAGCATCTTAAGGACCCACCATGCTGAGTGGGATTTTGAGAAGCCACCTAGCCTGCTACCTTTCCCTAAAGCAAGATTAACTGTAGCATCCATGAGAGTTTGGACAAATACTTATTTTTCAAGAGTTCCAGTTTTCAAAGCTTAAACACTTGGATTTTCAGTGAACTGTTTGCACCCCAGTTGCCACTCAAGAATAAGATGTTTGAAGTATCGTTGTGTTCTTCCAAAATATCAGTCCGTTGCTCAATAGCAGTCAAAAAGGCTTTGGAGGGAAAGGAGTATGAAAAAACAGGAGACATGATTTATTATCTCTGTATAAATCCATGGTTTATGTGTTCACAGGTATTTCAGTTCTGATTTTCCTATCTCAAAAACTATAGATAGGAGAACCAGAAAAGTTAGATGAAGAGGTGGCAAAGATGATCGCAGGTAAGGAGTGTTTCCCGTTCTGTTAAACAGGCGTGGACTCGTCAGCCTAGAGGAGAGCAAGAGCTGAAGAAGCATCTGGTGGCACGGAGGAGGTGCACAGAGACCCCTGACTCGGAGGAAGAGCCATCAGATGAGGCGAGGAGGCAGCAGGGGCAAAAACCCCAAAGCAATTTGCGTCTCACGCACCCGTGTGACGCTGAGGCGTGGGGCTGCGTGCCGCGGGCTGCTGCCGTTGCCGACCGTTCAGAAAAGCGGTCGTGTGAGCTCACGGGAGGGAAAGGCCTTTATGCACCACAGCACTCGTCGCCTCTGGCTTAGGAAGGGTCTGGACCGAAGTCTGGAAGCGCATCACTGTCGCCTCGCCCTGTTCTTGTGCTCTTGCTGAAGTATCTGCTATTGACCTCCCTCATACAGGGGGCACTGGGCTCTCAAGCCCTTCCGTGGTGACTTCATACACCCTGTCCTTACGATTAGAAAGCTGTTCCTATCCATGTTAATTTTTCCATGGCGAAATTTTGGTCGGTTGTGTGTTCGTGGATGTGGAGACACACTTGTCTCTTCCATAAAACCTTGACCCGTAGTTGTAGGTGATTACGCCCCACCTCGTCAGCTCCTGCTTAAGCTCCTGCTTGTTCAGTATGTGCCAGAAAAAGCCAGTCCTGGGCTCAGTGCTCTGCCCTGAGCTCTTTGGAGCTACTTTTGTAGTCCACAAGTTTCTGAACTGTGGTAGCAAGAACTTGATATAATATTCTGTCTGAGGCTCATACAATAATACTTACTATTATTACTTAGGACAAAACAGCCAATACTTAATAATACTGCTATAATATTCTCTCAGGGGGACAACTACCCCCCAGCTCAACATGCCCACATCCATTGGCTTTCCATTTTCTTCATCCTCCTTTTCTTGTCCTCCTAATGTGCTGGCAAGCCCTTCCCGTCTCTGCATTGTCTAGAAATCAGTGTAACGGTGCGTCCGGCGTGTTTCTGCATCACATCCCCAGCATCTTTTTTGCATGTGGCGGTTTTATCTGATTGTCACTTGGAGGCCTCTGTAGCTGCTCCTGACAGTTACTTTGGGAGTGAAACTCTTTCTGGTAGTAGTAAAAATTAATCTAATTAGATATCTTTATGCAGCAGAGTTTGAAGTGGTTTGGAACGGTTTCAAACAGACAAAAGGCAAATGTTTGCTGTGATGGCGCATGGGTGCGAGGCATGTAAGCAGCGCGGTGATTGACGCTCGTCCGCAGAGAAGGCACCCTCGCTCTGCCTCCTGGTGATAAACACCTCCAAGATACTCCGGCTTATTTGTTGGTTTTGGGATGTAAACTATCCAAGAGTGAAATGAAAAGTATCTGCAAAGTAGGTTAAGCGGCGTTTCAGGTAGTGCCCAGTAGCCTCCGGCACGGCACTGGTTACTCTAATATTCTTGTTTGTTTTCACAAACCAGCAGCTCGCCGTTTCTGAGCGGACGACTGCTGCGAGGAGACCGTAACCTCTTGATTTCAAAGGAGCCATCGTTTCGCTGGAGCCTCTGTGGTTAATGTAAGAAAGGTGTCTTGCCATAAACTTTTTCCGAGGTATTCAGCAAGGTTGGAAAGGGGTCGGACCGGGCAGGAAGCCCTTGTCTGTGCTATAAAGAAAATAGCAAGCAACAAAATGAAAGCATCAAAGGACCAACAGGATGCGGTCCCAGGAGTCCTCTCTGGCATGTTAGTCCTTCTTGAAAGTTAGCATTGAGTAAAGAGTGACCTTAAAACTCGCTTCATTCAAACAGACTGGGCTCAAGTTTAAAGTTCAAGGCATTTTGTTTTTTCACCTGTTTCCTACAGTTTTAAGAAACTTCTGAAGAATTAGTGTGTAACTATATCTGGTCACTGAGCCAACGTGGAGAATTTTTCTCAAGGGAAAATAACGTTACTGTATGGAGGGAGAGAAATGGATACTTTCTGAGTTGGGAGAGAAAGTTTCAACAAAATAAAACCAAAACCCCTACTACTGCGATTGCAAAGAGCCCTGGAGCCTGCACAGCGCACGCGCTGGTTCTTATTTGATTTTCAAAAGAGGCTGGTAGGGGCCAATAACTGAATCGTAATAAAAGGACATTTCTTGTCGAAGCTGCTGCCGCTTGGGAAGCAGGGTCTTGTGTGGGGCAGAGCCTGGCTGTGGCAGTTCAGCATCATCTCCGAGCGTGCGTTGACTGAGCCAGCGACTGGCCCCGTGGCCACCCAGCCCTCTCTCACCGCGCTGGAGCTCTTGGGCCCCGAGAGGGAAAACTAAAGCCCTGACCCAAAACTCTGTCGGTAGGCGAGGGCAGACGTGGAGGCGGTGGTGCAGCCCTACCACTGCTAAGGCCGAGTGGCAACCCAGGCTGCTGGCTGGCGCTGGTTACGAGCTGCTTTTATTTTCACCCAACAGCATCTTCTATCTGGATGATCCTGAAATAGTTACTTTATTTTCTGGTCTTTGCATCGTGCGTAACAAAGCAACTAGTAATTGATCCCGCGAGCAGTTCAGCAGGTTATCTTTCATAGCTAAAAGAAATAGTTTGAAGAGATGACATACAGATTTCACTCGCGTTTCCCCATGCTGTTAAATTTTAATGGGTCTGGCATGAATATTTCATGAAAGTACCTTCTGAATGGGTTTGTTTTGTCCTGGCAGCTAATACTCAGGGTAGAGTCTGGGGATTTTTTTGTTTGGGTTTTTGGTGGGTTTTCTTTTCCTCTTAGGTGGTTTAGTGCAGGTAAGAAGTGTCAAACTGGATTAAGTGAGAAAAGGCAACTTTGTGTTGGTGATTCAGGGAAGGGATGCTCTCTGTAACTCTTCCCAGCTGCGTAGTGGAAGCCTGTGAAATGACCCTCAAATAAAATTCTGCTCTTTACTCTCCTGCCACAAGGTGGCTTAAAAATGTTTTGAAAGCCCCGCAATATGTGAGTGCAGGAAATGATGCTAATACGCCTAACAGCCTTTCTGCAACACAGCACACGGCGCACAAGAGACCAGATTTATTGCACAGAAAGCTGTGTACGTCTTGCTGATATGGAGCGCCGGTCAAGAAAATGTTTTTACCAAGCTTATTTCAATCACTTCTCAGCCGGGGTTGTCTGGGCATGGCTTTGGGTTTTGGTTTTATTTTTTAATAGAAGGAGAAGTCACGGCGCCCAGCCCAGCCCGCGTGCGCGGCGGCCACCGTGGACCGCAGCGGTGCGATGGGGAGCTCCGCGGCCGCCTGCCCACAAAGCCACAGCTCTACCAGTGCATCAGCCTCACGCCACGACGCAAACTGTGGCTGAAACTTCAGCTTCCCACTCCGCCTCCGCTTGTAGCGCCTGCTGAATCGGAAACGCTTATCCAGACCCGGGTTAGCAAGGTCCGTTGTTGTTAACTTTTGTGGGCCCTGTACTAGGAGGACGGATGTCTTGCTTTAAGTCGGTAGCGTTTCCAAATAGCCGGCTGCTGCGCCATCAGAAACACGAACTTCATTTTTGCCGATTTCAGGAGGGGTAACGCTCTTCCCTGCAAACTTTTTGGAAGCTTATCTCCAGCTGTACAGTAGGGCTAGAGCTTTTGTTTAATGGAAATGAAGCATATCTTTTTCTTACAGACGCACCACTCGCCACTGAGCTTTTTCTGTGCGTTTTAGGTTTCCCTTTTTCTTGTTTAACTTATTAACTCTGACAAGTAACCTCTTGGTTGTGAACAATTTAATTCACAATTCATTTTTCTGATTCAAAGTGAACACGAGTGCCCTAATCCCCTAATGGGAATTAATTGCATGTTTCAGTGCTTAACTCTGATCCTTTCTCAATCCCCACTGGGACAAGTTTCTTCCTGAAGGATCTGTGTTTGTTATTCAAAACACAATCTGAAAGGTAATGATTTTTCTTATAGAAGGGAGTCAGACCGACTGAATATTAATGCTGTTTTTATTGCGAGGGAGTGACCTGCATCCAAAAAAAGCTCATTTATGTCATAAAGGATAAATTACGCTGACTGAAGTGTATCTGATACACTACTGCGGGGGGGGGCAACATCAGCATGGCCTTTTTTTTCCTTAAGTGAAAGCTGTTTCCCAGTAAATAAAGGCACACACTGTTTTTTGGTTAGAAAACTGTATTTTGTTACAGAGGAAAACTGTTTATGTCACCAAGGGGGAAAGTGCTTTGCTACTGATTATTTTAAATGATGCTCTTCTTGGCCAGCAACACATCCCTTTGGATAACAGACCTGATCTAACAGTCTAATGAAAAATAAGAGTAAATAGCAGAAAATACATTAAGTTTCTACTTCCCCTCTGCTTTTAAAGATTTTACGAACTTGGACTACATTGTTTAATGACCCTCCTTGCCAAAGGAGCTGCACGTGCTCCTTAGACAGAGGGTGCCTGGTGAGCAGCTGCCACGTTGGGTGATGGAGAGGCAGGCTCTGCCCCATCAGTGACCGAGGGCAGAACGTGGAAAACATCAAGCAGTGCAGAACTGCTTCTGCCCTACAGAAATGATGGGGGATGAATGGGCACAGCATGAAAAATAACCCAGGAACTGTGAAGGTACCTTTTTGCCCCCCCACCTTTCAGTAAAGCTGGGCTTTTATCACATTTAAACCAATTATGAGTGTTTTATGCTCATAGATAAATGTTGAACAACATCGTTCAGTGTCTGTTTTCAAGAGCTGGGTACCACATCAGCTACTTCAAGCAGAGGTGGTGTAGCACTTCTGGGTACATTAGGAAGACAGGAGCATATCCTTACCTGGCCTTTCTGCCAGCAGCCCTGGCTTCCAGTTTTGTTGGCACTGAAATGATCTATTCCACCCCACTCCCACCAAGGGAAATAAATGGAACTAACATTTGTAAAGCTCCCACGGACAGGAGGGGTGAAGGTGCTTGTGAAGACCACAGTGTCTGGCCTTACCAGCTCTGTAAACGAGGTTTGTCACCTAAGAGTCAGCAGCAGCACCGAGAAGAGCTGTCGTCGTTCCCCTCCCCCGAAGGAGCCAGACGGACGTGGTCTTCCAGTGCGCACCCGCTCGCTTGGGATGGGGTTGCTGCAGGTCACCCCGCTCTGCTCCCCACAGCCGCAGCTTGCTCTTCAGTCAGTCACCAAGCGGGACCTCAGCGCTGGGGTTACCGAAAATCCTTCAGCGTGTCCGTGAAATGACTCGAAGCCAGGTTAAACGTGCCCCGCTGCTGCGCCAGCATGTCTCATTTTGCTTGTAGGTTCTGGCGTGAAAGCCTTTTCATCCCTCTTCGTGACAGACAGGTCCTCTGTTCGTCTCGGTGATGTCCCAGTTTGTACGTACTTAGTTTGCTGCAGCTACGAGTGTTGTGCTGCTTGCTTTGCTTTTCCTGTTTTCCTATTAAGACTGTTTTTTGGAAAAGAAAAAAAAAAAAGCCTTCAAACATGTGCAATAGGAGCAGAAGTTTGACTGCGTTAATTTACTTTTGGGTAATTAATGCCACTGTGGTTTACTTTACTGTGAAGCAAGAAAATACTCAAAACTCCAAAGCGCAGCTAGGCTCTTCTGTCACTGCATAAAATGTTTCTCAACTACTGAGTGCGGCCACGGTGAAAGGCGAGGCTGCGCAGACGAGGGAGGGAAGCAGGAACTTCCCCTGGGTGCGCTGGACGGCACCTGGAGGCGGCAATGCCAGGTGTCCCAGCTAGTCTGTGTGACCGAGTCCATCAGTTCAGGCTTTAAAAAAACCAACACCCCACCCCCAGCAAGGGAAAACTAACTGGGGCTTCACTCCGTCACGTTTTAATAACCTGGGCTGCTTAAACCATAAATGCAGTAGAGCAACATAGTAAGGTGTTTGCATTCATTGCTCAGTGGAACCATGAATTTTAATCACCCCCCTCCCAGGACATGCTAAGTGGGGCTTGTTTCCATCACAGGGATGGCTCCCTGGGTTGCTTTTAGGGGTGTTACTGAGCATGACACCACACTTACTGCAACACGGCTCCTGTAATGGTGAGGAGGAAAAAAAAAATTGAGGCTTGGAGCTTTTCCTGAGGCTCAGGGATGTGTTGGCTGTTGGGGATTCCATAGCAAAATCACGGGGATGTAATTTAATTACAGCAAAGAACTGCAAGGGTGACTTTCCCTTGGTGTCTGGTTTTTTCACTGTTGCTGTTTTTGAATGAAAAGTTTTAAAGAGCTACATGATTTTAGTATGATTTTTAAATGAGGTGTAGGACTACGAGACTACTTTTGCACGCGCCAGACCAGTCTTGCGTGTACAACACATCCTGGTGTGGGGCGGTTCTCCAGAGCGTTGGCCAAAGCAGCCACGTGGGTAACGTACGTCCTTGTCTTTCAGCTGCTTTTGCAGGTACGATGGCCCGTGTCTTCGTCTACGGCACGCTGAAGAAGGGCCAGCCCAACTACAAGCACATGATCAACACAGCCAAGGGGCTAGCGAAATTCCAAGGAAGGGGCCGCACGGTGGAGAAGTATCCTCTGGTGATTGCAGGAAAATACAACATTCCTTACATGCTGAACATCCCGGGAACAGGACACCACGTTGCTGGGGAGATTTACTCGGTCGACGACCAGATGCTGCAGTTCCTGGATGAGTTTGAAGGCTGCCCAGACATGTACCAGCGTACCCTGATGAGAATCGAGGTGGTGGAGTGGGAAGGGAAGGGTGGCGCGGGCGAGGCGCGGGCAGGTGCCGAGGGCGTCGTGGAATGCTTCGTGTACAGCACGATGACGTACCCGCCCGAGTGGGTCGGCCTCCCCTACCATGACAGTTACGACTCCTCAGGGAAACACGGCCTCTCCTACGTCCTACGCGAAAGCCGGGATTAGAAACGGGAGAGAACGCAGCCCGGAGACGTAGTACTAAGCACGTGTCGATCGGTAACCTTTCCAGGAAAGCTGTAATACCTTTCTATTAAACCATGGGATCTCTTGTAACCTTCCCAACCCAGGAGCCTTGGCACTAGTGTTGAAGTCTTGTAGCCCAGAGGCGGGGGCTCCTCCCCAGCTAGTCGGCGTCCTCCTCGCCCCCGCTAACCTGCTGCGAGTAGCCGGGTTTGCTTGAGGTGTAAAATAACTCTATCTGTGCACATCGGTTCTGGGGTCTAATTAGCTGCTCAATCCCCCCCCTTTGCCTCAGTGCATGACCGAGGTCAGTGAGAGGCAGAGGAACAGACTAAATATCTTGGGTTTTGGGATTTTTTTGCCTGAATTGGGAAATTTTCATGTGTAATTCTCCAAGGTGGGTGGAATAATGATGATACTAGTGCACTAATAGCTGAAACCGATTTTAAGAAATCGTGTCTGCAAACAAAAGTAAAGCACAACTCACAGTTAATTTTGACTTGTAATGGCATTTAGTAGGTTACTGACTGTAACCAGGGTGAGATGACCATATTGCTACTACGCGCTTCAAGACAAATACAGAATTGCTGGAGAAATAGAGAAAATTTAAAAAACTATTCTTACTCTGTATTGCAACATTTTTCTGAACTGGAAAGGAGTTTGTTAAAACACGTTTAGTTTTATAAGGTACCGTGAAGAAATATTAGAAGAGTATAAGAGAATGACATTTAAAATCGTATTTTGGATTTCACATTCTAAGCACTTCAGGTACCACTTCAGTTCACTGAGTGACTGTAGGATTTTGGGCGGGGGGGAGGGAGGGGCGTGGGCAGTGGCGGTGGTGTTGGGGACCGGGAAAAGCAAACCTGATTTCAGCTGCCCACGACGCTACAGCGGATGCAGCTGTTGTGAGCACTTACGAGCGAGGCGACTTTTTTTGCCAAGCACTCGAATGCAGAACTTGCAGCCATGTGCAAACTGAATTTCCTGTCGGGGGAAAAATTTTATATACGTTATAAAAAGTATCCAGAGGACCTGTATTGGGATTATTGCAACATTTAAACTGGGAGGAAGGAAAAAAAAAAAAAGATGGAAAGACGACTATTGTCCCCCCGACCCAACCAACTGTGCTGGTTTCTGTACAATCTGGGGAAAACGTGGCTTTCTGTTGTGACGCTCCTGTGCCTTATATTTTCCTTCGACTGCAGTGTTTGGTACATACAGATTGTACCGTATACAGAGCTGCCAAAGGGATGTGAGCAGGGAATGTATGCCACGCAGTGAGCCAAAGTACGATTAAATGCACTAAGGATACCATTAAGGACAAGCAATATTGTACTTTTGCTTCACTGCCAGTAACCCTGTGATGGCCAGAGGAGATGCGGGGTGGGGAATCAGCGTAAATTTCATCAGTGGTAGGCACTGCTGCATCTCATATAGAAAAACAGGCGGAAAGCTTGTGTTGCTGCAGTAAGCAAATTAGGTCATTTTAAAGTAGAAAACTTGTGTCTCGCTACAATACTTGTTCTTCCTTTAGGGCAACCTGCAGAAGCTGAACTGTGCTCCTTTCGGAAGGGGCGAGAAGGCATTAAGGAGAGTTGTAGGAAGAACTGCAGGGTGTCTACCTCAGCTTCTCCAACTGCAAAAGCCTTAAATTTCCTGGAGGGCAGGTACTACCCAAACGCTCCCCTTACCCATCTTGATGTGTTTTTGTAAACTATTTCACAAAGCAGATCCCTGTACTACATTATTTCCCTTGGCCATGGGATGCAGTTGGCAGCATCTCAGTAACATGAAAAAGGCCTCTTCGATCAGAAGTTTCAAGCAGAATCGTGAACCTTTCTGGTTGAACATGAGTCACCAGCCCTGTCACAGACTTGGTTTTGTCCTTCACCTTCCGGTAAAGAGCCCGGGCGCCTCTGGCCAGAGGGGTTTTTCTGGGAAGTAGCATGACTCTGCACATCCTAGGCAAGAAAATGAGGGCAGGCCCCCTCCTCTGTGGGACAGTGGTCGAGGCACAGCAGGAACGGTGACTTACAGGCATGTAAAATAAAAACCAGCTGTAGGAGGTGAGACCAAAGGCAGGAGTAGCCCAGTGTCCCGGCCCAGCAGTGGGCAGCAGCGGAGGCCTAGGCGAGAGCACGGGGACGGAGATGACGCTTACAGTGCGCAGGGACTGCGGAGGTACCGCTGCACCTAGTGAGCTGCAGCTGCTGACTTACTGAGCTAGATGAATTAATGGAAGAAAGAGCCTCTGTTAACCACACGCTAACGTTTTGAACCCAGTAAACTTCTGGTATCTTCACCATCCTGTGGCACGGAGTTCCTGAGTGAGGGGGTGGGGGTGGGGGAAATACATCCTCTTACCTGTTCTGACCAAGTCAGCAGCCCCCTCACTTCTGTTCAAGTCTCTTGAATCTTCCTCCAGTCCAGGCCCTCTCTGGTTTCCCACACTGGATATGCAGCTCTTCCAGCAGGACGTAGTTACCTATTATCAACAGTCCTAGTTCTTCGCACGGTGTTTAGTAAGAGCCTCTGCACAACAGAAGGTCGGGCACTTGGGTCTCCCTTTCCTGTAAGGGTTCGGGAGGAGGTTTGGCCTGAGGGACAGCAAGGGCCTCCAGCAGTACCTTGGGGCAGCCAAGGAGCTTCGAGGACAGCACCAGCTCCTTCTGTAAGGCCTTGCATCCAGTAATCAATTGAAAGAAGATAAAGGGGGGAAAATTTGAGCGTGGAGTCTGAATAGAAGAAGAAGATTCCCTTGCAACTGCAAATGAAAATACATGGGGAAGGTCGGCACTAGCAAAATAAAACGTCTAACCTGTAATTTAAATCTAGTCTATATAAAGGCTTCAAACTATTACAATAAATCTGATCAGAATTTAAGCCATCAGCAGTACTTGTTCAGCACTTACACAAAGCATGGGAAAACTGCTCAGTTAACCACTTTCTGGTTCATTTTTTGCTCTTACCAACCATTCTGTAGAATTTGGCTGGGGCCTCAAACCAGTGGTATTGCCATGGAGAAAATGAATCGGATTTGGGTCTTTTGTTTTCTTTTTTTTTTTAAAAAAAGAGGCTTTTCCTGTTTTAAAGCTGAAATGCTATTTTATTGATTTTATTTGATCCTGAAAAATCAAAGAATTACAAAGGTTATGTACAAGTATTTCTGGAAGTAAAAATCTGGGATCTGTTGCCAAGATTTAACATCTGTGTTTGCTGTCTTAACCACTGATACAATAAATATGACTGTATAAAATCTTGCACATAGGACTGTCCATCTTCTGTGTTGAATTGCCTTAATTTTACTTTATGGATGGAAATAATAAAGGCTTAGCTAAGTCAAGGGTGTGGAGGCAACCTTTCATTCCAGTTCCACCAGCAGATCTCCTTCTCCAACAGTATCACCAGCTTTGCAGTGCACAGCTTTCACCTACGGTACAGAAACAGAAATAATTTCAAATCTTCCTCGGTGGACTAGATGACCTCAAAAGGTCCCTTCCAACCTAAACCGTTCTGTGATTCAATAGCATGGTTAAATAAATGGCTTGCCTGACATTGCTTATGTAGAGCATAAGCATGCACCGGGTAAATGGCCGCTATACAACATTATGACCACCATGGGGATCGCAGGCGTGCGGGTGTTGGAAGGTCCTCGGGCGGTTGCCAGCGCGACCTCCGGTGCTCGGAGTCCAGCTGAGTTTTGAGTATCTCTGAGGATGGAAACGCCACAACCTGTGGGCAGCCTGCTCCAGCGCCTGACCAAATCGCGTCCAACTCCATCGAGGTAGTTGGGCACCTACCACTTGCTGGTTTTCTTACTACTTAGGTGCTTGAAGATCCGAACGTCAGATCGAGAAGGCACTTCTAAAAATTAAAAAGCACCTTTCTTCCACCTGTTTGCACTGCTGCTCATTTACTAATAAATTTTTAAATCTTTTAGGCAATGGGCTGACTCTTCAGCATTTATGCTTGGCCATTTCAATGAAATATTCCAGTATCTCTTGTGTTACAGATTTTAAGTATAACTGAATGTTGGGACTGCAGCCATGAAGTGGGTTTCCATCAACCCCCAGACAGCTGAGATGATTCAAATCTGAATTTGGATCGTGTCTTTAACATAACATAACTTGGCAAAGGGCTACCACTGTCAAATAAATGCAGCTACATCTGCAGATTAATTATATACTTGTGTGCAGATTCCTGAATTTTAAAACCCAAACATCTTATACTAGTCCCCCATTTCCTCTATAAAAGGCTGTAACGTGTTTGGATTCCCTTCACATGGAGCTCCAGAAAATACCTGAAGCTGTGTATTAGTTTGATTGCAGCGTTAATTCAGAGCTCATACTGACGTGCCAAATCCTTGGTCAAAGCCTTGTCCAGCAGTTAGTTCAGTTTAGTCATCCAAAGGTTACCTTGGGCTCCTAAAGGACACCTGCAGCACAGCCAAAATACTAGGCTACTATGACTACACTATTGCCCACGTCCGAGTTTGATAGTCTAAAGCCACGTGAGCTGTAAGCATATCTCTGGCTCTGTAGCACAGGCATATTCGCTGTGTCGCCCCAGAAGTGAAGCTGAACGCTCCACAGAGGCGAAGACACCGCGCAATGTACAAAAAGGGCTTTATTTCTAAATCAACAGCTAGGCAGCCTACCCGGTTCCCAAGTCTCCATATTTTAAGAGATGAAAGCAGCATGAAAAATGTTCTACTTCTTTCTTTTCTTTTTCTGTAAAGCCAAGGTTCAGCAAACATTGTAGCTGACTGATATTTCAAACTCCCCAGTGATTTTTGACATGCAGCGGGGCCAGCTCCTCATTCTGACCCACGCGCAGCTGTCCCGTAGGAAACAGGAGACACACCAGTTCCTCTCCATCTTTCCCTCATTTTTAAACCACCTGCAGCTGGAGTAAATTCAAAGTAGATAAAACCAAGCCACTTTTCTCACAATTACAAACAGGAAGATGGGGTTTGATGCGGAAAAGGAATTCAGCCGGGAATGAAAATGGGAACGTCTTCCAGCTGAAGACAAAACGAACTTGAGTTTCAAAACACGGTTTCAAAGCATCAAAACGTGAACTAAGAGCCAGTGCCAAACGTCCCATTCCTGTGGAGAGGCCAAGTTGTTTCAGCACTCAGAGCCATGGCTCTGCACTGCAGAACGGGATGAATTCTGTTTAGCGGCTTCATTTCCACACAGCCTGAAACTTTTTTTTGCTTTTTTGAATCCTTAAAATTCTAAAGAATCAAATAATTTGCTTATTATTAAAATGGAGGTCCCAAGGGGACATTGCAAGGTGCGCGTCAGACCCACTGAGCGGCCCGTGCACCATTCAGATCCCGCTTAGAAGGATTAATGAGCCAAACGTGGGTTTTACGTGGCATCTGTACAGAGTGAGTGGGAGACAGTTATTGCTGGGAGAAGTACAAGCAGGATTTTAAGGAACAGGTTGCAGCGCACCTCGGTGGGAAAAGGAAGGTTAAAGTGAAAAATAAAAGGGGGTGCGTGGGAGAGGGAATGGCATTTTAGTTACAAATACTTACTAGTTTAAAAACAGTGGATGCAAAGAGCAGCGATAAAGGGTTAAACAAAACAAGCAAAGATGAAAAACTAAACACTGGGAAATATTAATCAAGTGAGAAAATATATTATATAGGAATTAATGCACAAAATAAATAATAAAGTGGCAATGTTAGAGCAACAGAAGGGACGTTCTCCCTCTGCAATTTTTGCTTTTCCTCAAGACCCAATTTTGCACTAGATGCACTGGAAGAGGCAAGCCCTGGGTCCCAGCCTCAGCGACAATTGCTGTGCCAAATAAGCCTTTCTTGTAAACACACAAACAGTCCTTGGCATAGAGACCCATCTTGAGATCTCAGCAAATCTTGCCAGTGACTAACCTCGTCCCTGCCCTGGAGAGTCAGGCTCCCTGCTGCCTCCCTCTGGGCTAAGGACCTTGCACTGGGTTTGGATTTGCTATTGTTAAAAACAAAACGGCAGTGCTTCAGGGAGCGCACTGGGGCTTGTCCCCAGGCAGAGAGGGGCTAGGACATGCGAGGAAATACAAGAGACAGGAGAATATATAATCCAGATCTTTGGTAAGGACTCTGAGCAGTGACTCCTCAAGAGTGACTCTGCTCTCCCTTTGACAAGGCTGGATCAGGCAACCCTGTCTAGGTGATGGTTTCAGGCTCTGAATGATGATCTGGCACAGGGATGCTCTGAGGCCCCGATTTAGGCCCTGATGGTCCCCAGACCAGATGGGGGCTTAAGGCACACCCTCGTCATATAAGATTAACTAGTCCCCTGCCCAGAGCACTGGTGTTGGTACATCCCACACTGCAGGAGCAGAGTCCCAGCTCAAGGGCTGCAATGCTGATCCCCCTAGAAGCAAGATACCACAATGCACAGCCTTGCAAAGCCGAACACATTTGCAGACCTAGGCTTCGCATTTATCAGTCACAACAGTAAAAAAAATTGCTTTTCTGGTCTTCCTGCAAAAGCACGTTCTATGCCTTGTTCTGAGTGGGTTTTTTTCTAATGTCAAATTGCTTGCCATTAATAAATTAACTGGCAAAGAGATCTCTCTTCTTCAGTTGCTCTCTGGAAAGATGGAATTTGGAGAAATGGTCTGCAACACCTTTCAATTCAGTTTAGCTTTGTAACATCATAGAAAACAAATCATTTAAGAGAAAAGGAGTTATATGAATTTCTGAAGCCAGTAAAACTATTTCCTGCTGTGCTATCTAAGGCTCGGAACTACTTAACAGCATTCACAGCAGATGCAAATGTTAAAAATTAAAGACACCTCACTTTGAAAGACTTACAACAATCAGACTTAATTCCTTAACAACCAGAATCCTCCTTTTTTCCTTTTTAAATTCTATCCCATTTGACAAGTTGCATATGGTTTTAAGTGACCCAAGGTAGCTTACCTTGCCTGTTTTAGCAGCAATCATACTGTTCTGCATTTTCATTGCTTCAATTACACAAATCTCTTGACCTTCTGAAACCTGGTAAAATTAAAGCAGTACAAAATGAGGATAGAGGATTTTACATGCTCTAAGTGCGTGTGATTCGTCTGGAAAATAACAGGATTATTTCATTAAATGCTAAAAAGACTTTCATGACAAGTCAAGCCAGCCGGCTACACAGTCACGACGCAAACCACAATCACAAATCGCAGTTGCCTTTGACAAACTCGCAGCAACGTAGGAAAAAATGAATTACCTACTTAAAACTATCACCCCAGACAAACCTGAAAGGCTCCTCTCTCATCCCATCCGTTCAGCCTCAGCTTCTACAGTTCTCATTTCACACCCATCACAGTTTGACGTTAAATCAAGAGCAAAATTTAATCGGAGCAGTTTTGGCCAGGGAGCCTTTGCTTTGCTTCCCTGGCGCAGATCCTGCAGATACGACTCCTGATTCAGAGGCCAAAAGTTCCTTGGCATGCGTCCGGGGGCGCATGGGCTAGAAGCTCCGGCAATACCCAACAGGCTAATGCTGAGCAGAAAGTCACACCTCTGCACATGGCCGCATCCGGACAGCGGCTGATGACTTCGGACTGACGGGCGGGAGCACGCCTGCAAGGAACCACCACCTCTCATCCGCAAGGGAGGCAAAACCATCATTTTCACCAGACCTGATAGCTCTTAAAAGGAACCATTCAAGTTTCCTCTTTCTACTTGCTTGCACTCTGCTCCACAGAGGGAACAGCCACTCAAGGCTTAACAGTGGTCGGGGGGCGCTGCCTGTTACACGAGGGGGAAACCACAGGATTCAGAATTTATCGCTCGGGTAACCCAGCAATCAGCCAGTCATCCCACGAAGACGATGTACGCCGGGGAGGGAAGGGCGCTAGGCCCTACGTGCCAGTGTTTCGGACTTGTGCGGGTACACACCCCTCGGGATGGCTGGCTCCAAGTGCCCACTACACGCCTTTTCATTAGGGTCGTTTGAAGATGTAGTCTGCCATTCACTCACTATCCCAGAAAATTTGGGACCATTTCACTCTGATGTCAAAGTTTCATTAAAGAGGGTAATGTGAGACCTGCGGAGATCTGGTTTATGCATTTTTATCTGTGCCAGTGCTCGCAAAATGTGCTTGTTTATATACATACATATATAAACAGATATATTTCTTTAAATATATGTAAAATGAATAATACATATTTAAAGACAAGCGTGTACCAGTTTGGGGGAACATACTGTCTAACAGACAGGCGTGAAGTCAGATCAAATGCACATTGCATGAAGTACATTCTGAAAATGTAAATAAAAGTTTTTTTCTAAACCATGCACTAGCAATGACTGGAAAGCATCGATGTCTGCCTAAGGATTCTGAGCAAGGCAGAAGAAGTTACGTCAAAAGGTGCTTACACACCCTTTCTCCAACAGACTGCCAACAGCAATATGACAGGCTTTTAGGGGTAAATAGGAAAAGCGTTTGCTATGGGAACACGGTGGACTAACCGGATACAGAGAACAGCCAACACCCAACACTTCACCTGCAGAAATCCCATCCTGAGCTTCAGGCAAGCATTTAAGTCATTAGCAGTGTCAAATTCAGTGAATAGTATCAGGCTTGTTCTTTGTCCCCACTTATTTCCCCTCTATTCCCTTTCCCTGTCCTTTGTCTCTTTCCTTCCACACCTGCTGCTCTGCCTGTAGCCTGGTCCCAGCCACGCTTTCTTTCCTTCCTCGCTTCTTTTCCTCATCTTCTCCCTACCTCACTGCTCAGCTTTTCTTCCATCTGCTCTGAACTTTCCAGACATTTCTGAGGTTAAGAAGTTGTTACAAATAGCTGCTTCTGCTTAATTAAAAAAAAAAAAAAAAAAGGCAAGAATGTTTGTTGGAGGGTTTTGTTTGGTTTTGTTTTTTTTTTTTAATAGCATATTTCAGAAACAAATTTGCCACCCTCTGGTTAAACTCAGCAATCAGAGCGCCGAGAACATGGGCCTCTAAATGTTGCTGAAGGCTGAGATGCCAAGGAGTGCAGATGTGAATTGAGTGGTCTAACTTCAAGGGCACAGGAAACTCTTCTCTTGAGCCCCACTGCGATTCAACTGTAACATGGCTTCATCAGGTGAACGGCATGCAAATGAACCAGTTAGCAAATATCTGAACAGACTTCTGGAAATACACCGACTGGAAAAGTACAGAATTGTCTCTGTAGATCTTAAGTACAGCACTAAAATGCCAGGAAGTATTAGTGGTTGTCGGATGGAAACGTCCACGAATCTGATTTCTCCTCAGTTTCCCTCCTTTCTCAAAAATAGAGGTTTTTTATGTGTTTTATATAGTACCTGCTGGGTTGATGACAAAGGAAATGGTGTCTGGGAAGGAAGTAACGCCCTCCAACCCACAAAATATATAGGCAAAGTATCCAGTTAACATCTAGTCTTACGAATTTGGAAGGAAGGAGGCACTTTCAGCAGGCACCACGTGTGAAAATGCCGTGTCAGGACTTCTGATGATGTGCAATTTGTCGAAAATTACCTTGGTGAAAGTGTCACTTAAGCACAGAAGTTTAATTACTGTTCTTATGTTAAGCCCTTACAGCTCCACTCGTGTTGCAAAGCGACAAATCCTAAAATTAGGCACTTGTATCTCTCTTTTCTCTTTTTCAGTCTTTTGGGCATTGTCCAATTTCTTTCATTCCATAATTGCACATATCCTTTTGCCTGTCATTTAGCCCGCAAACGAAAGCCACAGAGATGCGTACAAGTTCTTGCTTTCTAACTTATTTAAGGATTTATCTGGACCAATTTTCATCATAAAAGTTATTTCTTTCAGTGGATGGTAAACCAATGTAAACCACCATCCTTACACTCCAATTTAGAGAGGTCTCAGTGATGGCCCAAATCTGTCAAACCAGGCAAATAAAATAAAATAAAAAATCTGATTGAATGGAACCAAGTAAAACAAAAGGGCTCCTTTTCTTAAAAGAAATTAAACTCAGGTATCTTCTCACAGAGTTACGCTACAGACAAATCTACCTTTCCATTGCTTAGAATATAAAAATAAATGAGTGATAACTGTTAGACCTGCAGCATGTATTTTAGTAGTTTATTTCTGCATGGTGCAGTTCAAAGAAGCTGTTCAGTTTTGTTCTCCACAGAGTAAAAAGAAAAAAAAAAAAAGAGAAAAAAAAAAATCACTGAGGAGGAGGAGGGCACTACTTAACATCTCGATGTTGCCAACAACTCTGATGTGAGTTTGGGAACAGTCAATAGCACTGTTTGAATAACCGGGGGACTGGATGGTGGTTGTTATCTCCTCTGCTGAAAGGTTACACACAGGACAGGGAACCGTCTCCAGCCACTGTCCGACCGAGCAACTCACGACACGGGGTGGAAGCAGAATGTGAGCTGTTTTCATTGCACCTACAGGAGGAGGAACATAAAGGGTAATTGCACTTACGGATAGGTCTCTCTCAAACTCGGAGACACAAAAAGACAGCGCAGATCCGAGGGCATCGCTACCACGGGATCTTTGTGACTAGGGTACACTTTCCTCAGACTTTTGTGTGTCATCTGATAAAGACTTAATGATTGTGACAGGACGTCTTCAATGTTGGGCTTACAAAATGGTCACAAGCCCCGCAAGTCTTTCTGATAAACCCAATCGGCACTGATGTATTTCCCCGCTCCCTGTCTAATTGGTGTAAAGTTTGCAGATCTGAATCCCCTATCTTTTATCCAGCTTGCTGCGTCCTCTCCTTTGACACGAGGTCAGGGTTCACATTCGCATCCGATTATCGAAGTGGCACTCATTAACCGGCAGCCTGCCTCGCACCAAAATGAGTTCGCTGGAAGGGGAACGCGGCCCATTTACTCAGCAGATTTTAGCATTTTAAGGAGGCCTGAATGTCACACAGTATTGCTACGTTTTGAGGAGTTTCAGACATCTCCAGCTGATGATTAATTGTGAGTGATGGGAAATAAAATCCAGTAAAGCCAGCTGCTTGCCATGGTCGGCAAAATTACTATAATGGATATAGGCTGCCAATTTTCCAGTTTTACTGGCAAGTCTTCCAAGTGTAATTAAGGGAAGTTATAAATGATATGGAAATCTATCAAGTCCCATTTATTTTCAGAGGACTCTTTCCCCTGAGACTTTTATCTTCAAGCTTATAGTTTGCTTTGTTGTGCTAATGATTTAAACCACTTCTTATTTCTGATTAAAACCCCCAATATCCTTCATAAGAAGTTAGATCCACTTTACTCAGAAGGATTTAAAGAAACAGAAACCTTTTTAAAGTTGTGTTTGTTAACCACGCTGAGCCGTCGCTTCCCCTGTGGAGGCACAACAGAGCATCCTCCATCTTAGGCACCTCACTACTGTGTTGATTTCTGCTTCTGCCAAATTCAGAGGGTTTGGGAAAGATCTGGTGGGGCGGAGGGAGGGAAAAGAGGGAATTAAAAAAAAAAAAAAATCCACCACCAACAAAACTCCAACTTCCCTCCAAATCCTAAATCCTCCAAAAACAAAGATTGTAGGTGCTGCCTCAGACGCTAGGCATTTAGCACAGGGTGGTGTTGCTCACTAATGTTGTTTGATTTGGAATAAAAGCATGAAAATGATGTGCAAAGGCCTAAAATTGGAGATGTAAAGGATGACTGCACAGTATTCCATTTCTCAATTTCATCCTTCAGAGCCACAAAATGGGGGTGATACAGTTACTGGATGAGATTTACAGTAACAGCTGTGGTCTTCCCACACAAGGGAGGACCTTCTAATGGGCTAAGGTCTGTTTTGAACAGACGGGGAGTAGCAAAACAAGGTTTCCTATTAAGGGTGTGCAGTAATATTCCTGATAAAGAAAATGAGTAGTGGTAGTCAGATTGCTTTAAGAGACCTAAATCTCCTTTCTCTGTTAAAAAAAAAAAATAATCAAATAAACAGAGCTATTTTAGAAAGTGCTAACTGCTAAATAAATGAAAGACATGCAAATGTAAGGGTTTGGGTTTTTCTTAATCTCCTTGCTACGAACTGTAAAGAATGCATGGGAACCAGTGCCAGGGGCATATGGCTTTCTCCTGTGCTGAACATTCATACAAAAGACAGGTTCATCAGTCATTGGAGTATCTGGATAAAAAATTAGCTCCTGATGGATGGTATTTAGAGCTTACCTGCTGCTAGTACATTACCAGAGAAACACAGGTTTTGAAACCCACATGACATTAGAAACTGCAGACCATGAAATACCCCACGTGCAAGCACGCTCGTAATATACGCCAGGTTATACAAAATAAGAAGTAAGCTGTTTAAACCCTCTGCCTAAAATTGGGCCCGCTGCAAGGAACCCTGGGTCAGCCCTACACAGGCCAATTAATGCACAGCATCTGCCGTATAGAAGCCGTGCATGAAGCACTTCCGAATGATTTCAGCAATTAAAAGAAAACTGTTTCCTGCCTGTTCTGACAGCAACTGTTTCAATGCAAGAGTGAGCACCAAATCACTGAGTGCAGCTGAAAAAATTAAGTCCTTTTTTTTTTTTTTTTTTTAAACTCTTGTGAAAAGGGGGTGGGGATGAAGATTTCTTACGGAATCAGATCATTCTTTTGTTGTCCGACATTCTGTGTTTTTCTGCCAAATTAGACAGAAGGCTCCGAGGGTTTACGGGGCCCTCTACAGTATCACCTTCTGGTGCACTGCGGCTCCCTAAAAAGATGGATCAATATCAACCCTGCTGATTTGCCTACAAAAGTGAAAATCCCTCAATTACATTTTTAAGACCATTATATTTAGAACACAGGTGCTCCGATGTGTAACATTTTTAAGGCTCTTGAAGCTGAAGGGAAAAAAACAATGACAGCCCTAAGCAAAAAGGATCTTAGATTTGGTTAAAAGCGAAGTGAGAATTGGATTTTATTGATATCTCCTTTCTCAGCTTTGAGGAGACACCAGTATACATCCCCTGCAATTTCCACTATGCTGAGAGTTGTGTCCCTATTGAGCCTTGCAAGTAAGAAGGGGCAATGCAAGACGGTGCCATATGAAATCCAGTTACTCTCTCTTGTAGCCTTCTGCAAAATAATTACAAACATTCATCTTGTTTATGCTTGTGCAAAACCACTGAACAGTGAATTAAGTATGCTTTCGCTGCCTAAAACCCTTATGAAGATGCTGGGGTTTTTGTTTGTTTATTTGTTGTTTAAACCTAGTCCATGCTGGTATCATTCCCTTCCCAGATTTTTTTTCTCTCTGACTTGTTGGCAATCTGGCAGCAAGCATCCAACAAGAAAACAAATCAAGAGGAATTAGATGAGCAGCAACTGAAATTCCTTGACATTGTCCATCGCCATGTACAACAATTAGTGCAGGTTTTCCCTTCTTTCCAAATTAACTTTGAAACCAGAGCTACCAAGCTGCAAATATAACTAGTGGCAATTAATAGTACTTGACAAATCATTATTAAACTTTTTTTGCCACACTCCTTTAACAAAGATAGCACATCCCAAACTCTGTGCCCTCTGGTTACCCAAAGGTCAGTGATGTCCCCCTGACAGCAATAAGCACTGGTCATTGCACTCCCACTTACCCAAAACACACTTCCCCAAGCGCTTCTGAGATCCCAGCGTGTTGGGGAAATGATACGCAGGCAGAGCGCTTCTGGGGACGTTTCTTGTGCTACTCAGCCCACGGCAAAGCTTAGTTTCCATCACAGTAATCTTTATCAGTGAACTTTTTCAATAATGGATAAAAACTTGCTTATTATTTGAAAAGGCAAAGCACACCAATAAATAAATAAAGAAATAAATAAATCTCTCTGATTTCTTTACAGAGGATGGTGGCATTTCTCCCCTTGGAGGAAACTCTAATAATATTGAATATTTGTACCTCACCATCAGAACAGGATTTCATTCTTCATTACACCACACTCAAACACAAATTGAAGACTGTGCAATTGCATAAAGATATAGAAGAAAAATCTGTTCAAGTCAAATATAAAATTTACATTAAAATGTTATCAGCAATTGCTATAGTTAAGGGCTTTTTAATGTAATGGCAATTATCACTTGAAGCCTCAGGCTGTAAGAATGGTGAAATATTTTATGCTTTTACTCTTGAAGTTTCACAACTGTGAAAACTGTTTCATTTCCTGCATACCAATAGGGTATTTTTCACCACAAAAATACATCCCAGAAATTATTTAATACACAGAATCGCAAAAACTACATGAAATTCGTGACCACATTTGGTCAAGTTTACGTTCCTTTTAACAGAAAAATGCAGTTACTATGTGCTGTGGGATCGCTGAAGAGCAGGAGGGAAGAAACAAAAAGGAAAAACAGAACAATAAAAGAAAAAACTGTTCACGCACAAGAGAAATCTTATTTTAATATAAGACTATATTACTAAATTATTAATTGATATCATATTTGTCTATATAAAATGTAAAACTTACTTAAGCAAATAAATGTTTACTGTTTTTCCCAGTTGTTATTTCTCTGTTATAAATTCCAACCAGTATAATAATGGGTATATGATAAGAAAGAGGAAGTTTATTTTCTTTAGATTTTGAGGTCTGAAGGGGAAATTTGATTTAAAAACAACACACAACTGGCTGATGGCAACAGGCAACTTTATAACTCCACATTTTCTTTCACAAGAATGAACGACGTAGTGAGAAACAGAATTTAGGAAGCTGGTTTTTGGTTCTTAGTAGCAAGTATTTCTGCAGCAGAGGTCAAGCAAAACATATCTTTTTCCCATAGCAAGAACTTTCCTAGGCTTGTGACATGGAAAATTGTGGGGAAGGATTTTTTTTTAAAAACTGCTTTTATAAAGAATAACAACATAATGTGAAATAACATGAGCTGGAAGAGGAATGCAGTTTAGAAGAACTGGAATGCGGCTTAAAACATCTTCCTCGGTTGTTTTTAAAATGTGGAATCACTGACAGGAATGTTTTGTAAGTTATAGAACTGAAAAAGCAGCCTTCAAGATACCCAGTTTTGAAATTACTGAGATAATTGGCACATACATTTAATAGCTGACATCTTGGTAGGAAAAAAAAACCCACTCATGCAGTATCAATACCCATGGCTACACTAGCACCAATGTGAAATCGTAAGAAATTTTGAGATGACAGAAGTCCATCTAAAGAGTGGCTTGAATGCAGGTAAATTCCAAAACCTGGGGCGATCTTGAATTACTGGGAAGAAGAGAGGAAATTCAGAAACTTAGGTCAAAATAATTAACTGCCCTCTTCCTTTGGCAGTAGTCCTACAAGGTTTTCAGTTACACCAAGCTGTTTACCCAGGGGTGCTTTGCTCTTACGCATTTTGGGGGGGGGGGGGGGGGGCAATCACTAAAGTGATTTAGGCTACCAGCACTGGTGTTAGCTTATTGACCAATGCTTGGCTTAATAACGCCACCTGTTCTGCCTAATTTAATTAAAAAGGAAAAGCAATCAACAGCAACATACAGCTAAAACACCTTTGCATTTCTGACAGACAGAAAACTGAAAAAGCACAAACTATATTCATGGGTGAAAATATAGCAAAGGCCACAAGGCAATCAGGAGAGTTAAGACCTGTTTTTGTTGCTGTGCTCAGTTCAGCCTGCCAAACTCGGAATCAGTTGCGTGAGCACTGAGGGTGACTTGCTTTAAATGGGGTACAACAACACTGCCTTATCCATTCAACCGTTCGGATCTTGGGCTCTCCCTGCTCCTGCAGTTTCAGTGCACAGAATCCTACGTGCAACAAAATCACGCCAAACAACTCAAGCAGAAGAAGAAATCTTTGCAAACTCCTGCCTATTTCCTACCCTCTAAGCAAAGCAGCAAATTTAAGCAGCTTTAGTAGTTTTTATGGTGCTGTATTTGTGGTAGCTGTGGTGACATTAAGACGGCGCGCAGTGCCATCTCCACACGCTGGCATGACAACACAGTTGTGCGCTAGCAGGGCTGGCTTGCGCTGCCATCGGCGTCAGCAGAAACAGAGCGAGTCCCTTGCCTGGACTCTTGAAGCCCAGTGGTTTCTCTTGCCCTTGGCACCACGGGGAACCAAAAAGTAACTCCCAAAACCGAATTTCATCCTAATGCACACTTGTCATTAACGATCTACGTACAAAATAAACGTGCAGACACCGCCCCCCCCCTCCAAACGGATACTTCCTATATAATGTGCCTGTGTTATCATGAGGAATAAGCGCTAAATTTAAAACTTCTTTCCCTAAATAATATTAACCTTCTTTCCATTCAGTCAGATTTCAAATTGTTTTGTTGTTTACATTGCTTTCTGCTTCTGAATGCCTTCATTGTGTTTCCAGGAATAACTGAGTGACAGCTAATTACAGTCTTCTGATCACATGAAGGAAAATAAAGAAAGTAGAAAGTAACTAAAAAGCTTAAAAAAATTGGCAGCATCGCAAGTTCTGCTTCTCCCTAAATGACAAACAGCACTTCCCCACTGTGTTGCTAAAATCTATAGATCATCTTACAGACAAAAGAAAATAAATTCCCTGGATATGCAATATCTTTTGGCAGAAATGAATTGAAAACTGCTTATCAGACCAGCTGGATAGAGGATGCTCACACAATCTTCTATCGGGCTTCATCAGACCAAGGTATTTTTCAGGAACAGCAGCCAAATGAGAACACTGTGCTTCAAGGAAAAACAGCGATACATTGAGTGAGAAAAGCTAACGCAGAGATCAGCATCGCCTTCTCATTTGGCCAGGGACACACAGAGAGGGACTAACAAACACCATATGCTTTACCTGACCGGGCATGATGCCCTATAGCTGAACCGCAGGCAATAAACACGAGTGTGCAAGTGCGGCCATTCAGAGACAAAGATGAGATGTCCCTCTCTAGGATTTTCTTCACCATTTTTGAAGTTACACCTGAAGGAGGGGTACGGCAGCCCAGCTTTCCATGCTGCTGACCCTTCTGAGAGCATCTCTCCGGGTGCAGCACTGTTGCAGGGACTATGCTGCACTATCACTGTTTAGCTTGGACCACAGGTTAGGAGAAAACAATCTCAGAGCAGCTACCAACCAGGCAGCTTTATTGCTAGCAGCAGCCACACCTGAGCGGACGGATGGACAACTACCTCATGCTCTCCCATTTTTCAGCTGGGCTGTTTTCACACGCTGTGCAAATTTGAGCTGCCAAACCCAGCTGCAAACAGAGAATTGGAGCTACTTAAATTCCCATTTCTCCAGCCGACTAAAGAAATCAGACTTTTCCCAAGCAGTGCAACAAAAAGAGCTGTATTTATCAGGAAGCTACAGTTCCCTGCCCGTCGTGCCTTGAACAGCTGTAGTAAGTGAGCCGGTTTCTGACGGACGGCCAAGATGTGTAATCTGAATCACACCATCCCACTGCTTATTCAGTGCTGAGAGCTGAGGCTACCCCCGTCTCGCTCGCTGTTTTTTTTTTTTTTTTTTTAACGTTTTGACACTAGTCCTGAAAAGGAAGGATTTAAGTTAAACCTTTTTCAATAACGCAAATGTGTTTTTGCAATTAAAGCCCCACAATTAGCATTGACAAGCTCAGGTCAGCAGAACATAGATTATGCCGTTCAAATGCTCTGTCACTCAGTGCCTCCAGCAGAAAGCTGCAGAAGAGGAGAAGAGAGGGGGGGAAAAAAGATCTCTACACATTATTTAACAACTTGTGCTCAGATGCACTGCACCACTTGTGGATTTGTGGAGGGAGGTTTATTTATTTATTTACTTAAAACCCCTTTGGCTCTAGTCTCCTTCTCCACTGGTTGTATTCCTTCAAGACAACAAGACTGTTCTTCAGGGCAAGGCGGTTAGTAATATTTAGCAGAATTAAATTCTCAAAAAAAATTTTAAATTAAAAAAGGCTCAAAATTCTTGCCTTAAAAATGTTTCCCTTCATTCTTCAAAAAAAAGTTTTGCTTAAGATCTTCCTCACTCAGCCACTCTGACTGCTTACAAATAGAAATCACAGATTTCTCTGTCCATGCAATGAAATAGTGATTAATCTTAATTGAATACTGCTGTTTTTAAAGGTATAAACAGTGTGTGTGTGTGTGCATGTATAGATCACAAAACCAGAAAGCTCAGCTGTACTTAGTGCTGTTTCCTCAGAAATATCTTTATTTCATTAATATGTACACTTGCACCTATAGATCTTTAATATTAACATGGCTCCCCCTTCTCTCTGTAAATAGACAGAAATATCCATATATTCTAAAACCAAAAGTGGCATCATAGAAAAATATAAGCAAACAGATCATTTTACCAGCACAATTGATGACCATCACATAGTAAGTGCAGTGCTAATTTTGGACTTGAGATCTTGATCCCATTTCTACATCATCTCTCAAGAAAATCTAGGATTCATTGCCATAAATGATGAAATCTCTGACAAAAGCTTTCTGTTTGTATTTAAGTGCCACACACGTTTATGGCATCACTTAACTGACACTAGTACTTGAAAATTAATCTGCACAATCTGATTCAAATATTCCTGTGTCTGCATCACCCTATTGCTTTCAATGGTTATAAGAGATAAGGGCCCTGACCTTAGAAATGAGGTATGATTCAACGTGCTTCAGAATTTCATATAAAGCTGGGTTCAAGTAGATGTTTCTATGTAACTCTAAAACATTGTATTTACATTCGTTTCCAGCTCAATGTGAGGTAAGCAGCACTGGAAATCCCCAGGACAGCAACAGCGTGTTCTGTTGTACTTCTGTATGTCAAGTTTACTCCTTTTGTGGGACAAGAGGATTCCCGTAAGAGACTGGGAATTCCCAGCATGGAATTCCCAATTCAGGAAATTCATGTGTCTTGCGAAACACTAACACAGGGGTTCTTAAAAAAAAAAATAAAATAAAATAAAGGGGGGGGGGGGAGTTAAATACCTATCCTGTGTCCCTTGTGTTTAGTAGTGTTTTCATTGCTTCAGGGAAGAAGATCAACAATCCCCTCCTGCTAGCACTAGCAGCATATATATATACTTGCATATGTTTACATGACCACGTACAGACATGCACGTTGTTGTCCCCCCCGCGCCCCTGCCAAGGCTTTTGTGATACAAAACCAGGCTATTTGTTGAGTTTCAACTGCAGACTTATACCCAGCTGAAAATTTTCCTTTTAAGGCCAGCTTAATTTGAATCATGCTTCCTTATTAGTTTTTGTAATTCAAACGCAAAGCAGCACACATCTTTCAGCACACTTCATTCTACATGTCATGTAAAAAAAAAAACCAAACACCAAACCAACAACCTGTGCCCTGTAGTTTCAGTTGCACCAAGGATAAATTTGTGTGGAATATACAATGAAAATGCAGATCTAGAGATCACATTTCTTACCATGTCCCCAGGCTTGACAGAAACTGCCACCACTGCTCCAGGCATGGGAGATCTCAAAATGCTGGAGGTGTCCTCTGCTGCTTTCTCTGGCATGTACTTGCTCAGCTCTGCAGCAACCTTCGTCAGTATTTGTAATTTGTACTAAAGAATAGGAAGAGGAATGTTTCAGAAAACTGCACCTTGGTGAATTCCCGTCAATAATCTGCATTATTTGATGCCATGTTTTTCATATATCTGTTGTCTGTTCTTCACAGGAGTGTCTAAAAATTACTCTTTGAAATCTTTAGTCAGAGTTTCATTTTCATGATGTAGAAAGAAAAATATGCAATCCCAAACTGCAGCAATAGGCACATAAAAGGAAAGAATCAAGTACAGTAAAGAAATGTCAGGTTCATTTAAAAATTCAGTTTAGAGAGAGGAGATACAAATTAAAAAAAAACCAAACAAACAAACAAAGAAAAAACACCAGAAAAAAACCCCAGAAGTATTCTTACACTTACTGCACATTATTTTTAGTGGATAAGGAACACTGAGGGATTTGTTTCCAGTGCTGTGATGAATTAGAAATTGACCTTTTGGGAAAATCTGACAGACTTTCAATGACATGATTAATTTTAAACATTTACTTTTTAAACGTTTAATGTTTGAAGTTAATAACTTGTTTAGATTTTGCAACTAGAACAGATTAAACAATTTCACTTCCATTTTTCCATGCACAGGCAGAATGATGGAAGACTTTGGAAATATATCATCTGACTATATTTTATCTGCAATAAAAACTTATCTACTTTGAGGGGAAAAAAAAGAATGTTTTTTCTTGTATGTTTTATAGCCATTAGAAATAGAAAAGAATATGATGAACCTCAAGCGTCTGAGAGCATCCCTTTAAACAAAACCTTTCTGAAAACCTGGAAGCGTGTACACTCATTTCAGCTCCAGGCTTCTAGTTTTTAAGAACTTCTAACCACTTTAACAGATAATTCATTGCTTTTAGACAGATGGCCTTCACATTTGTCCCAGTGCACTTGAAAATGAACACAAGAAGCCAGTAGATGGCAGCAGGTCTCTGCCTGAAACTCCCGCCTCGCCAAGGCCAACTGAGCGAAGAGCAGCACCACACTTCATCAATAATTTAAACAAAGGTTTTAATAATAAGCACTGGATGAACTGCATTTACAATTCAAATGTGTATTTTGCTGATGTAAAGTTCAACACCTTGCTTTGAACAGTATGTTTTCCTCCAAAACAATTAGCTATTGTTTTATTAGCAATAAAATGTCTTTACTTTTCATTTTTACACAGACAGTAAAAATCCGATACCCTTATGGTGAAGGTAAAGGGGGACTCTACCTTCTGCTTCTGTAGAGAGTAGAACAAGGTATTTAGAAATACATGCAAAAGGTGATTAACTCTGCCATGACATCTTTAAAAAGCAGCTTTCAAAGCCAAATTAAAACAACGTAACAGGGGATTATCATCCTCCATAAATGCTGTTTGGACACACAAGATTATGTGCAATGAACAGTGCAGCCGTTCAGTTAGAAATACTTGCTTCTGATCAGAAATACAAGCAACTGGTTAAATGAAGTGATCCCGCAACACTACCCTGGTAAACGGAATAAAACGCCACAACGATATTCCCAGAAGCTGTAAGTGGCACCGGAAGATTTGAGAACCCATTCCCAAACATGGGCCTTGGTTACAACTGACATGGCACAGGGAAACCAGCACCATTTTGTATGCAAAGAGCTGCTTTAACTCCAAGCCTCCCGCAGGCATCATCATGACAATTAAGACTGTGGCACTCACATTTTCCAACCCAAACTACAGCTCGTTCTCTCCCTGCACAAGCGGTTTGCTCCCTGCAGTTGCTTTTTCTAAAAGTAAAGCGTGTGTGTGCATATGCGTGCACGTATGCACACTTGCATGTATCATGTAGGGTGAGGAGAGGCGATGCCTATAGGAGATTTGATGACATAAGTTGCAAATAGAATTGCAGCAGCGTGACAGGTCAAATAATAACATCTTATGCGTGTTTCTTCACTCTTGAGTGTCTGTTTTGCAATCAAGACATACAAGTGTCTGCCAGTTTCTGAAGGATATGATCCCTAAGTGAAATTACTGTGCAAATAAAAGCTTTTTACTCCTATTAAAATTCATCTGAGTCATAAGTGGCAAGGAAAAAAAGCTTGCAGAGTGTATTCTGCTGTCAATCTAATAAACATTCTGTGCAGAGGGACTATTTATCAAAGATAAATTGTACTTAAAAGTCCTTCATTAAATCTATGGGGGGGAATATAATTACACCAAATTGCACAGTTTCAGTATCCATGGTTAGTGTCTTCTTTGTACTCAGAGTTAAAAATAAAAAAAAAGAAAAAAAGGAAGAACACAGAAATAAGTTAGATTTGTGGACTATAACGCTTCCTCTTTCTTGCAAGAGGCTATTTTGATACAACTTCAGAGGATTAGGTTTAGATGCCATTTAGTTTTTTAAGCCACATATAACACTTCCGAGCTGCCCAGTTTCAAAATTTAAACTCGAAGTGAAAGCTAGACCTTCTGCATTCATCTAGGTTACGGAATTTCACAGGGACTGAAATACAGCGTTCCCTATGCACTCCACAACCTACAGCAACTGAGGGAAAAACCATGTTCCTCAGTATGCGGCACTTGAAAGCTCAGTTCTGCACACCAAGTTAAAATATCCCTACCAAACATTGTTTTTACTATCTTTATAATTTTCATATCTTTTAGATTCCTTTCTCTGCAGGACTCCTGCTTTGCTTGGAGTGAGATGTAAGAGTCAGTACACTCAAAGCTTTAAAACGCAGGTCTTTGTTATTGATGAGCTGTTCCTTTTCCTTTTGTATTTGTTTATTGTTCTTTAGTCTGTTTGGGGGATAAGCAAGTTATTGTAATCAAAAAGTAAAAAATAACAACAGTAAACTTCTGGGGAAAGGCCTTTTTTGGCACAGTCGGTTCACAAATGACCTTTCAGAATATAAAAAGACAAAGCCGCAAAGAAAGGTTCCTTCTTTAAGATTACCTTTGATGTATTTCAGCTGCTGGCTGGACCCCACTAAATACCCGCTTAAGTGTCCCTTTGTAACGCTGTTTCTTATCTCTGGGGGATGAGCTGCGCAGAGGGGGTGCGGGGGGGGGGGGGGGGGGGGGCTGTTCACCTAACCGAGGTGCAGCCTGCAGCTCAGCAGAAGCCACAAGGCTCTCTGGAAGACCAAGTCAAACAACGCCTGCCAGTGCCGCTAAAACAAAGACAATTAAGAACACACCACATTTTTTCATTGCACGATTAACAATGCTGCTATGCCTTTGATTTAGCGAGGACGACGCCGAACACATGAAGCAGAAGGTTTGATACGCTACTAACGGAGTGTGGACAAGGTTCGGGTTTTTTTCCTTTATTCTCACAAGGAGGAGGAGGAGGAGGCAGAAAGAAGGGGCGTAAATTGGGGAAGGCTGTAAAGTTTGGGTTATAAATAGATACCAGAAGGCTTCCACTGCCTAAAACAGAAGAAACATCTGTTGGAGTCATAAATAGATTGCGGGTGGACTCTTGAAGCAAGGAAATCTGCTAGCCATCAGATCTCCGCTGATGAGTAGTTGTCACCAGCCACTGCTCCACTCCACAGGGTTTCAGACCTAATTCTGCCAGCCAAAGCAAAGCTAATAAAGAGGTACCCAAAAGGAGCCATACAGCTTTTGATGGCATAGAAAGCAGGTGTTTCTTGTCCACGAGACTGTTGGAGTCCACAACCAGTTGACAAAAATTATAGTAGGGAAAAGTGATGTTACTTAATAGTTTTCTAAGGGTAACAGTATCCTGTCCTACCTCTCCCGCTAAATGAATCGGATGCCTATGTAACACAAAACTACCTCTTTACAACCAAATCTCTGTGACAAAAAAAGAAGAAAACAAAAAAGTGTAATAATAGCAGTGCAAAAGAGTTCAGGAAGGGGGAAAGAAAGCAAATGCGGTGAAAATTATACCTTGGGTTTTGTGGAGGGAGGTTTTTTGTAGCTATATAACATACTGATCCCCCAAGTCAGTAGGCAAGAAGTAGACCAGCTGCTACAAAAAAAGGTGGCCAGGGTACATCTGACCCCATCTTTTCTTAAAAACAAGTTCTGTAGTTCGCACAGATATGGTTCCCTCACTGTGTACCACAGAATATTGTAAACCTTCAGGAAAATGCTTAAAACTGCGCTCTGTTACATCTCACATTAGTTTATTAAATATGATCTTCCCTGTACACCTGCAACTCATGTCCCCAGAAGCTGTAAATGTTCAAACTCCATTGGAGATTTTATAGAGCAATGTAATGTATCACTACCCATATGTTTCTCTCGGCAGTGTTTGGACTGCTGACCAGATGTGGATTTTCAGTATGCTTTACCTAAATGTTCAACCGCGGTCTTCAAACGTCTGTCATTCTTGTGGTCAGAAGGGTGAAAATCTTAAGGAGCTCAGATTTCAGTAGAGAAACTGTCTGCTGTGCGTCTTCATTATTTTCACTAACCTTACAGTCTCATTTCTGGAATCAGTGAAATTTATTAACTGTGGTCACATAATTTCCCTTTAACATCCCTAATCCGCAAGCTGCCTCAAGTCACTTAACGGTTGTCACCTGCCCTTTGACCATCATGGATTCACAGGTAGTATGTTATTCAGTATTCATTCAAAGCAATACTAAGCAATGTTCCAGTGCTGAACACAATGAGCACGCTGCCTTTTTTTATTAACCATCAAACATTTTAACATAGTGATCATAGCCTTGCTTAGGTTTCCACCATGGCATCTAAACGGGAAAATTAGGTATTTATTTCGTATTACTTGAAGGTGTCAGGCACCACCTTCTTTCGGAGTCAAGGATTTTTTTACTCAACAAGGAGATAACGACATTTTGCAAAATCACAGAGGCTTTTTTCCGGGTTCTGAGTTCTAGAGCTAATTTACTTCTACAGGGTGGTGGCGAGGACTGGCGTTAACACCTGCACAAAAGGACGGCACTTTCAGTCTAACGGAGGAGCAAACACTCAACATGCTACGAAGATTTTTTTTAAAAAAAAATGCAAAACAAACAAACAAAAAAAAAAGCCACAAAAATCATGAGCAAAAGGGAAAGAAAAAAGAGAGAAACCTCACCACCATATAGCACACACTCCAGCAGCAGAAACTTAATTAGAATTGTAATTCAGCCACACTTCCCACTTTCCGTTCCTTGTGTGATACATAATTAACACTCCAGAGAAACCTAACAAGGGTTAAAGCCACGCAAAAGCATATTCCCTCCGCTTCAGACTACGGCTGAACAGGCGGAATCAAAAACGTGCAGAGTGAAAGCTTGGAGATGTCCTTCTCTTGGAGCTACCATGCAGCCGAGCAAGGTGCAGCGAGGAGGGAGCAGGGAGGGAGCTGTGCGAGCGGAGGAGCCTGCTACAGCTGCAGTCGCTGCAGCAGCCTGTTAGCATAATGCTTTGACAACTCCATCAGCGCAGTCTCAAGGTAGCTGTCAATCAGGATGCATCATTTAATACAACAGCACACTAAGGATTTTCTCCTACAACCCACATGACAGCGTAGCTACAGCTCTATTTATATCAGCGCCCAGTTGTGTTTACAACGCTGTTGTAATTAGGAAAGATGCAACAGGCAGCAATATTATTCAGATTTCCATTTTGCCATGCTGCCATGTAAAGTGCGATCTTGCTTCACAGAGTCATGCTAAATGACAAAAGCGCTATTTTCTTCAGTCTCTGTGCTCAGACAGCACTTCATTTGCAGCTATGTATAATTAGATTAATGGTGTAGTGCCGTACAAAGCAGGCCCACTTCACATCAGATAGCATATGAATTAGGACAAACACTTATTTCAATTCCAGGCAGAGAAAGCAGTGACTGGGGTATTTAGCATACCCTTTATGGTGGAATGAGATGTTAATTGTGTACCATTACCTCTAAACTGCTTGCTTGTTGTATAAATCACTGTGCTAATTGATGCAGAGATAGAAACGTAGCCACGGGCAAGAAAGCAACGGAATGAGAGCTGAAGATGGTGGATAAAGGATTATCGAGTAAAACCATATGGAGATGAGGTTCCTTTGAAACCTGCCCACAAGCAGTACCACTATGAACTACAGGGGGGAAAGTGCTGCGCTGATGTGTAAGAAGCAGCATATATATTTTATATCGTCGCTTCCGAACAGAATCCTAGTAGCAAATCCGAGCCAAGCAGGAATCTGAAGAATAAATCTGTGTAATGAACCTCAGCACACGCTTCCAAAACGACACGTAGCAGGGTGAGCATGCCTTGGGAACAGTCACCACACCGCCCAGATTTTGGGGGCCTGAGTTAATAAGTAGCACTTGAAAACTTTCCAGAGCAGATGTTCCCCTGACCCATCTGCAGACTAGAAATGCAGACTCTTTAAACAGAAACAGTATTTGTGAAGTAAAAAAAAGACAAAAAAAAAGACTACACAAACAAAAAAACCCAAACCAAACCAAAACCCCACACACCCCAACAAAACCTCAAGACTTTCAAGCAGCTACCGAGAAGTTAAATGTCCTAATAAGGAGGGAGAAGGGAAGCAGCTCCACAGACCTCTAGTAACAACTTCACATACTCGAGCCCATGCACCTACAGAGACAAGAAAATCCCTGAAAATCCCTCTCCGTGTACTGCCGAAGCAGGAGAGGAGAATCTCTCAGAAGTACCAAGTAACTCTGTCAGCACCAGGACTAATGAAGCCTGCTTTCTCACAGACAGGTTTTGTAGTTGCTGGCCATCTCTAAAACAGCATTATAGCCTCGCGGGCATGCTTAACTGCATTCCCCAGTGTAGATGCTCTCACCTTAAACAAACGGTGAGTTTGGCCAAACCCTCTGCACACAAGCTCTACCACACAGCGATGCAGCTTTCTCCTTTAGCTGGACACCTTTCATTCACAAAATAGGGTGGACCATGATGCTTTTAGGACCCTAGCCCCTCTGTTACATTTGGCTGAAGTCATTCAACTAAGTCAAAATTACCGGGAAGCCGATGGACAACCACAGGACAGACATCCTGCATTCCTGCCTGAGCCTTGGTTTTTTGGCAAAGGTGGCTAACACTAGCATTACAAAAAGATGATGAGCTAACAATGCCATCTTGAGCACCACATTCAAGGACAAGCCAATTATGTGACATGATCACCTTCGAGCCATGCTTCTTCCCCTACAGACACTGTAAATCTGTTTGGCATAACTGTTCTGCAGCAGTAAACACACTGCTCTAGTATACATGCTGGACCCAATGCCACTGCACTCTAAAACCATCCCCCCTCTGCCCCCAAATTTTTATATAAACTTTTTTCTTAAGCTTCTTGTTCAGAAAACTTGGTTGAACATGTACACAACTAAGACTTAGCTTCATACTTTGATCACTAACAAAATGCCGAGACAAAACGCTAGCAAATAAAATACTACTCAATGCACTAGTCTAAGAAAATACATTCCCCTCACTCCGAACACCATACTTAAGAGCAAATGCTGACTCTCAGCCACAAGCTCTAATATCTTAGCACGGTGAAATAAACTTCTAAAAAATACAAGTTATCTTCCCCTTGAGTGTTCAATCCCCACTATTCTTCAGCTTTTGATATTGCCTTAGCTTACAAGAGCAAAGAGAATGCATTATATTTACGAGATACCTCACTGTCCTAGGGTTCATTAAAAAGAGCAAGAAACAGCATTTGCCAACCTTGTTTTTAATTTTATTTTGGAACTACTTGTTTTTCCTACATATGGCAGCTAATTGTTACTTGGGGGGGGGGAGGTAAAGTGTCACAGTAGTGAATTGACCTCAGCTCCCAAAGAAATAGACATATGTATTTGCTACGTGTATATCTATCCATGTATTATGGGGAGGGCTTGGGGGTGGACAGTTACCCGTTACAAACAAGCAGTATTAACGTACAAATTACTGCTTGCTGCAAAATCAAGCGAATAGCAGAAGAGAATCACATATTGGTTGATGAAGTGCTTCAATTACTTTGAGAGGAGCCTTTAAATTACTTCCAACACAATACACCACACAGGAGTAAGCAGAGTGATGTTAAAGACAGCAGTCACTGTTCTGAAATGACAGTAGAGTTCAACAGTTTAGATTTTGGACACCAGTCATACAAAGCCTATGGATTATCCTCCTTTATCACTGAGGCTTACAACTTTAAGGAAACACTAGCTATATCTGGCCAGCCAAAGGGAACTATGAAATAGAAACCAACGGCAGTAGAAAAAAAACCCCTGTGTTGACTACTTTGAAATAACACCTCCCAAGTGTGCGGCTAGTTGACATAAATGGAAACGCATTGAGGAAAAGAGCTGTGAAGCTGTGTAACAGTCCTGTTCCTAATCGTTAATCACTTTTTTTAGACCATTTAAACTAGCCCATTAGAGCCTGCAGCAAAATGCCAACACTCCCATCACTTGCATGTCAGCAGTGCTGGTGTTAACAGGAGAAAATATATGGTTTCCATGACTGTGCCCCAGTTCTCCAGCATTTGCTACCTTTAATTGAAAAAGGCAGTTAAACACAAGGTAAATCATTCAGTTAGCTAAGCTGTTTAATAACACATAATTGATAATGTCAATATGTTACAGTAACATAATGCATCACTTTCATCACTCTTATGCTTCAAATACGGTCAACTTATACTTCAAACATTTACTTTATATCTGCTATTTAATGAAAAACCCAGGGAGAACTGCCTTGAGCACCACATGTGGAACATACGTACAACACACACCACTGCCTCAACTCATCTGCGGGTTGGTTAGAAACAGGTTCCTGCCACAATGCTTGCAACTTTGCAAAAATGGTTTAGTTCTGTCACTAGCAACTTGCTTTTTGTCTCAAAACACCAGAGGCTCCTACTGGAATAATATGTATTTCTCTGATAAAACCTGTTGAAAAAGAGCTTGACAAAATCTGCACAAGAAAAAGCAACCACTTGTTTTCTGAGATGTGTCCAATCCTGCAGACTTTTGCTTAACTTTTCACATTAACCAGGCCAACAGTAGCCATCAGGACTAGCTGTTAGTATAAAGCAAATTACATGTCTAAGTGTTTGCAGAATCATACCCCCTAAATACAGAATATGATCCAGAATAGGAAAAACATATCTTATCAACTATGCACAGTGTGGTTAAACATTAACCCTATTATACAATACAGTGGTTTTTAACATGTATTAATGAAAAACCATTTTATTTCTACAAGTATTTTAAATGGACAAGAACATTTAACCTATTTTATAACAAAAAAATGTAACCACTGACAAAAACCATGCAACTCTCTCTTCATCGTGTAGCAGAGAACAAGCAGATGGCTGCAAAATGCAATGGGTTTTTGGTTTTGTTTTTCAAAAAATACACCACCCCCCAAAAAACCCAACCAAACAAAACCTACAGAAAACCACCAAAACAACAACACCACCAACACCCACAATCAGCTTTTAGCGACCACTGTTACCGCACGCTAGCGGGCAAGACAAAGTGTGCTGCCGCTTTGAACCTTTATTACCTACATGTAACTACAATATCTGTTTGCCTTGAGATTTCAATTGTATCATAGACAAAATGGCTAGGAAGGCTCAGTATTCTGAAAATAAAAATATTCTGCCTCAGAAGTAGCCACTTGCTGTAGTGGTAACGACGTCACTACAACCCAGTCTTTCAACATCTTTCAGAGAGAAGTTTGGTTCAACTGTCCTGGAGATCACTGCCCGAGGAGAAGAGTTACACAGATGCCCAACTAGTAAAGGTTGCGATGAACTGCCTGGCCACAGGCACTACCAAGTTGTCTGAATGTCTTGCTAAGGTGACTTTGTTAGAGTACTGGATTTGCACAACCATAAAAAGCAAGTCCATTGATAATGAACTGCACAAGGCTCAGAAAAGCAACCTACAGAGTTTGGTTTGACTAGAGACCTGGGTGATGTATATAAGTTAATGACTTATAAAAAGTGAAAAGCCAAAGATGCGTAAAACTATAGTACTAATTAAATAGCAACCCAGCACCTGAGGGATACGTACTGTTTTTCAGCCTGGTTCATTTTGGTTAACTACAGATTTGTAAGTTATTCAGTAAGTTCAGTAAGGAAGTACTGTTCGAAAAGTACTATCTGACTGGGGCACAACACATCCCCCTCTGCGGGGGGAGGGACACCAACTATTGAGTAGAATTGATTTGCAGGTATGTCAAGCAAATGCAATGCTGCTTAATTTCTAGTCATGAATACCTTTCCCCCTCTGAGTGGCCATGGAGTAACAAATGCTTAACTCCTCTTCCCTTCAAGCTCAGCACTACATTTGGCACTCACTTAAATGCAAGAAAAAGTAGAGCACAGAGACCTTTCTTTCACTGTGAGGGTACCTACAACCATACAGGACGTTTAGATAGGCCTTATTTTCCACTAACTGCGAAAATGGTTTTAGTCTGTACGTTTCACAGGGAGAAAATTGCAGAGCAAAGTGCATTCTCTCACAGCTTACAAAGTCTTCTAATGGTTGGGCAAGCACTGGTTAGAGCTTGGTCTGTTAATTTGCCTTGGAGTGCTTCCAAATACTACTTGGTAAGCCACAGCATCTTTCTGTTTTGTTTTGTAAAGCAGCTAGTACACTGACATCCACAACTAGAGAAAAATGTGTGTAGGAAGCCAAGGCCTTTCTACAGAGATTTGGTTCTGTTTACAAAGCCCTCTAGATTGAAATATGGATTTACGGAAGTTAACGTATGAAGCTCCTTGAACCTGGGCAAGTCCAGATGCATTTGTAAGGCTGTTGCAAACTCAGAATTCAAAGCAGGACTCTAACTGGTCATGAGGGGAAGCTGTGAGAAAGGAGTGACTATACGTATGAGAACTCAAGTCAAAGATGGTGCAGCTTTACATAACCTGTGTGATGATCTCCTCTGCACGTCTTCCTGCCAGACACACTGCTCTCACACCACGGCAATTACACAGCCTGGCAACTGATTTAGGGGTTTTAGTAGCATTACTGTTCAGGTTAGAGATAGAGAGGCTTTAAATCCTGGATCTGGTTTTGTCCTGGACTTGTTTCTGTCAGTAGTCCCACTGATTTCAGAAAGTTCATAGTCTCACCCAAGATACTTCAGTGAGAAATTCCAATTCAGTACAAACTGAGTGAGTTGCTACACTACAGACATATCTACCTAGAAAAAAGCCTGTTTGTTTGAAAAATGAATCTCTCATCCGTACTGTCTTCACCGTGGTGGGGCTACTGAAAAACTACTAAATAATAGAGGGAAAGTTGTGCTCTGTTTTTTCATTCCTCAGTTTAAGGAAACTTAGTTTTTATTTCAGATGCAATAAAATTAACAAAAAAGACTGATGATAAGATTATGAAAATCCACAAAGACTCTATAAATTTTATGATATGTAATAAAAGGTTTTAATTATGTTTCTTAATTATTCATCATTAAAGTCTCAGCAATAGTGCAGCACCAGTATCACCTGTTTCCTACCATTACATTTCCAGGTATCATTTCATGGCATTAGGATGGATACCTGCATTAGCAATACTTGCACATTCTCTAATCTTTGTAATTCAGAAATATATGTTGTTGCATCTATGATTACTAGCAGCACTATGCATGTAGGACTTAAAATGCTCTTTTACGTTACAGACTAGTGCTTTTGTAATTCAAACCTTACATGACCATCTTTGCTAATACCTAAGGGCTAGATTCAATAAAAGACTTACATATCCGAAGCAGGACTCTCAGGCAGAATTGAAGCACCTAAATCCAAAATGGCAATACAAACCCCATATCATCTCACATTTAACACTGAAGGTACTTATATTCTATCCTTCTCACTGGTTCAAAAGATATGTTTAGAGTTCTGCTGTTACACCTCCTCAGAACCAAGTAATACAGCTACTTCTTTCTTCAAGCCCAGATGAGACCCAGAAGTCAGGAAAGTGGGGTCCAGTTCTGCTCCAGGGACCATTTCTACTTTTTTCCCAGAAAACCTGAGATCAAATGGATAGTAAAAATTGAAAAAAAACTCGCAAAGACAAGCCTCTTATTTTCAGCTTTAAGCACTCGTAGTCAAACCTATCCCTTATGTATACCGATGAATTGGTGCAGCTATTTCAAAAACAGGCTTATATTTATATATATTTCACTCACACAGACACAAAGTTAATAATTGCCAAATACACATTAGACAATTTATGACTGAGCTGTCTTAGCCCAAAGCTGTAACAGTCACATAAGATGCTCAGGTAAGAAGTGAGTCCTGGGGGTCATTTGCCAGTGAACAGCAACATTATTAAATAGATTTGGGACTGGGGATGAAGTGATGAACATTACCGTAAGCAATTACACTTGATAGGGCAGTGGAATGCAATCACCCAAACAAAGATCAGACTAGAGCACCTCAGTTAACAATTTGTAACCAGCCCCTCCAAGCTATTAGTGTGTGAGCTTTGACTACTACTTCATAATTGATTTAACCTCTGTCCTCAGGGCAGTATTATGAAGTTGTTGGTTAAAACGATATAGTATTTATTTTTTTATTTAGACTAAGTTTTTGTGAGGCATTCAGAACATGGAGTATATTGATCTCCGTATTTTCGTCTCTGCTCCTGACTCAATTTTTGACATAACAATTAAAGGATCACATGAAACTGTTTCAGGTGATCCAAATGAAAACAGTGGAGAAGGAAAGCTAGGAATATTTCTTTAAATGCAAATGAAACTCAACGACAACAGACTTTGAATAAATATTTTATCAGTCCTACTCTTCACTTCACTGAACAATCATTTTTTTTTTTATGCCATGGGAAATATATTTGGAATTGCCATTATAGGGTTTCTTTGAGAGATGCATTTTATCCATCTGTTCTATCTTATTATGTATCTGACCTATGTTTATTTCTCACACCAGCATTTTTCTGAGTGTAATCCAACAGAAAGATTGCTCAGACAACCTACAGTAGATCTGGACTATTACACTTGCAGCTACTACTGGTTTAGGCCCAAGAGCTATTTTCCAGGGTCACCAGGCTAATTTCTCTGCTGGTTTAGAAGGTGAAACGCAACTTGTAGTGCACTCACTTTGATCACTAGAGAACTTGCTCATGTTTCTTTAACTGTGGTTCCTTGCTTCAAGGAACCAAACCCACTATTCACAAGAAACCTGAACTCATTCTCAAGTCTGTTGTTAATTATACAGTGAATTTCTCTACCCCAGGAGAAGACTAGGAGTGATCCAACCACAAGGTGAAAACCAGTCAACTGGAAAGAATTTTAGCAACAATAACACGGTAGGGTAACACATCCATAGTTACATATCTTTTTTCAACATACCAGTTAATCACACTTGGCATAAATAGCAACCTGAGTGAGTCTGTGTATCAATAATTATATAAACCTGGTGTGGGAACAGGAAAAGAAACTAGGAACAACAAAGGATGCTGCTGAGAAACACAAATTCCTGAGCATTGCTGTGTAGAGTAAAATGAGGATGAAGAGAAGGAAAGGGTTGTAAAACTGGAAGTAACTAGTACTGATTTTGTCCATCACAATACTCTCGTTACTCAGTGTAATGCTAAGAAGAAACATGCAGGTTATCCTGATGCTTTAAAGCTTCCCAGTTTGTCCATCAAATCTGCAAAGAAAAAGAACTGAGAACATTTCACAGTGGGGTAAGATCAAAGTTGAACAGATCAATCTTATAACACTACTTACAAATAAAATTTTAAAGTGAGACACATTGCAAAAAAAAAAAAATCTTTTTTCTTTTCTCTTTTCTTTTTTAAACTTAAATTATCCAACCTGGCTGGAATTTGGCTGACAAGGCAATCCTGCTCTGGGTGCTAAAGGGGCACTTTCATCAGTAGATGACTAAAACTGCAACACACATGACCAAGCAGGGTAGATATACTGAAGGGACAATCAAGATGCAGCTCAGCACTCCATACTTCAAAATGGACTCAATCATTTCAATATTTACAAATTTGACTACAGGGTGCTCAAAGACTACTCCTGCTGCACAAGGCAGGCCATTATGCAGTCATGAATGGAGAACGGGGACGAGGAAGGAACAAAACTGGTTCTGTAGCTGAAAGGCTAAGGAACTTAGCTGGGGAAAGGAGAAAACTGCCTTCTGGTCTCTGCTCCCAGTTACCCAGCTGCCTAGTCTGACACAGGGGAATGTTTCTGAAGATGGGGACCAGAATCTGCTTTCCCAGCAGAATGGCTCCAGCACTCCAGCTCCCTCTACCATCCTTAGACTTGGCAATCACAACATACTCTAGGGCCAGAGCAGAATTTAGTTCCACCATGCGGAAGTCAGCACAGACCCCTATCTTCAGCCTTCCAGGCAAGTGCTCTCAACAGCAAGGCGAGCTGCAAAAAGTGAGCATCTCTACTTTCTGCCGCTATGAATTTTGATTAATGTGGCCACAGCTGCTAGGCTTTGGGTTGAACTCAATGCTGCCCACCCATGCTAGATGTTTTCTGAAGACTATTCTCTCAGGAGACTTGAGATGAATTGTAAGTACTTTGTTTCAGCAACACAGTGAGGATAAGTGAACATTTGGTATCTAGTTCCCCAGAGCAGGTTTGCTGAGAAGATGCAGATACCTTTAGTTAGACAGCTGTGAAACCTATTTTAGGTGTCCTGAGGACACTTAGAAGGTTACTGGACCTTAAGCTTCCCGGATCATTTTCTTTGACTCAGACACTTAAATGGCACTTGAATCTTGCTGTAGGTGTCAAAACAGGTGCTTCAGCCCCTCTGGACCTTTAAGCTTAATGCCTAAAGATATCTGAATATGTAACACTGAAGTACTGTTATCAAAAACAAGTATGTAAAATCATACTGATGTTTATGTTGAGTTTTGTAACACTGATTAGTGATAATTTTTCACCTACCTTCATTTCTCTATGGATTACTTTCTACAGACAAATTTCACTCAAGATAAAATTGTACCCACTAGTTACAGTCACACAGCTCACATCCTCTGCCTCCTTTTCAAATACAACTGGTTTTATTCTTCCAGCTCTTTTGACCTCTCTGCCATTTCCAAAAGTGTTGGATTCTAGATAGCTGTTCAACCAGCTACAACTTGGTTGCAAGTTATTTGATCTTAAAAATTTAAAATGAGACAAGGGTCACAGGCCACTGGCAGAATTCTCAGTGTCTCCTGCTCTCTTCATATGGTATGTGATAATCAATAACTTATTTTCTCATATACTAATAAGACTTCAAGATTAATTGTACAGCCTATGAAGACAATGTTTGGGGTATAATGATCAATGACTAAATCTCAGTTGACTGTAATCCAAAGAGGGTTCCATGTTCCACAGTTTCTATGCTTGAGCTGTTGCTAACAACGTAATACAGTTAGTTATCATTACAGGGGAATAGATGCAAGAGCAATTGCAATGATCTCTCCATGGCTTGCTCATGTTTGTGGTAGTTACGCTTACTGCACTTGTCCTTCCTTGCTACTCTTCCATAGAGCCAATAGCTTGAAAGATGATCAAAAGCAAAAAGGTATAATCAACACAACTCCCTTCTCCCGTTCCTGATTATTTGCTTATTTTGGAAGATAAGGAGTTTTGACAGCAGAGTACATTAGTCAGAATAATATTTGAAGCTTCGAAAACTGCTGACCTACAACATAACCAAGGACCTGGTTTGCTGCAGTCAGTGAAGACTGTAGTTCCATGTACAGAGTGTGAGAGGATTTGGTACCAATTGGGATCCTACTTTAAGATCGATTACAGGCATTGGATTTCTCTTCCTCCTTTAATACAAAACAAAAACAAAATGTGTTTACTGCCATTATGGAGGGGTAGAGCTTGCAGCTGTAACTTGCCTCATGATATCATATTATTGCATGACCTTCTCTGTTTATACAGTCAATGGAACATAATTAAATGACTTCATAGAATCAAATTAATTTCTCCTATGTTGTATTCATTTTAAAATAGGATCAATATTATTTACCCTACCTGACAATAACGCCCTGTGCTTCACATAAGATTGATTCAATACCAGCAGGTAGTTATCAATGAATGCACTTTGCTGTGGTAAATGAACACAATCAATACGCAGAAATGTGAGTTTTCTGGTGTATGACTGAATTGTAACCGAAGCAAAGGCTGAGTTTTGTTCAGGTCTTTTTACTTCTTTTAGGTTTCATATAAGAAGAATCTGAATTCATAGTCAGCACCAGTACAGTAACCATCTGAAAAATTACCAGGCAGCACCACTGCACACCGATCATCATTATTCTCTGACATGGTTATGCCGCACGAGATAGACAGGAAAAAGGAAAACTCAAGAAAGAAGTATCAGAGATTCTCAGCATTTCTTGAAAATCATGATTGTTCGAACTCTTAGGCATCACAAGTGTCACATAAAAGACAACTCTCTATTTATTGCATGAATGTCAATTTGTTCTGTTCAAAACAGAGTAAGAAAGAAAAACTATAGTTCTTGGAAGGATATCCCATGACAACATTTTTCACTTAGAAAAAAATGTACTAATGTAATATCAGTTAATATAAGCTAACAATCATTTTAAGTTGTATTACATACATTGAAAACAAAACTAACATCAAAGAGACTGACGCAACTTCTCTGTTAATTTCAAAATTAACTAAAAATAAGGACTTGGGCAAAGTCATTTCATTTATGGCAATTTTAAAGTAAAACATGTGAAAAGGAGATTTTAGAAGACATTAAAGATATGAGTGTCTGTGGCCACCCCCTTTCAGTGGAAGCTGGTCTTCTGGTTGCTCCTTCTCTCTTATAAAATACGTCCTTGAACCCTCACAATTCTTCAGCTTTTTAATCTTTTTAAGGCAGTCCTCATTTCTCCTAGAGTAACTTAACCTAGCTCACGCTGTTTCTGAAGTTATATTGCACCAGTCACTTTCCCAGCTACCAAGGTACCACTGCTTCTTCCTAGCAAGCTCCTCAACCTTTACATGCACCGAGCAACACCTCTTTTACTTTATAGAAAAGTCGAGGAAGTACACTGAAGAAAAGCACGTCCATAGCACACTTGATCTCTTGTTTTACTACTGATTTAGTATTCAGATAGTCTTTGTGTAAGAGCCAAGAAAACAAAAGCAGAATGCTTTAGAATAACATTGGCACATTTTTATGTATTTACTGAGAGAGAGGTGAATGGCGATTTTAAGTATAAACAGTCTTTACGGTCCACACGTTTCAGAAATCAACTATAACTTCACGGCTTTCTTTATATACGTGTCCTAAGACTGAAGTTGGCTTTCTTGGAAAAAACTGTGAATTCATTAAAATCCAAAGCAGCTCTTCTCTTAAAAAAAATAATTTCTCGTTATATATAACATCTATCATTGTTTTGAGGTCTGCTTGCAAAAAATATACCAGGCCAGCATGCATCACCCACCTTTCCTCCCTTCACCTGTCTTTCATAAAAACATCCTTATGTCAACCATAATCTAGCACAATTCTCAAAAAAGTAGCATAAACTCTATATCTAGCTTCACAGAATAAAAATAAAACTGTACCGCAATTAACAAACCATGCTTAAAATTATTTCCCCTAAAATATTAAACCACAGCAGAAGAAAAGCTTCCATAAATTTACATTTCAAGTGCCCATAATGACAAACAGTAATCAATACAACATATGTTAATGCAGAAGAGCTACTGTAACTGCTGGAGTCCACAAAACGGAAGGTTTGCCAGTGGGGCAGTGAGGCAATTTAACATGCAGCAGAGTCAACCACCACCGCCAAGGAATACTTTTTCTTGTCTGTTGTTTTTTCTTTTTGTTTCTATTCCTCCCAGCTTCATTTTCCCAATGTCTGACTATGTAATTTGAAATACCAGTTATTAACTGACTTTATACTTCCACTAATTAATTTAACATTCACATCAACGAAGTTACATACTGGGTTCAGGGGGGAACAAATTAAGCTTCCCTATCACATACAGAACCTTACTACCTGAACACACAAAGCGCAATAATAATCTGATTCATTTACAATTACAAATAATTATAAATTACATTCAACTGTTTCCTTTTTATCACCTAGGTTTAATTATTATAAACAATATTTATATATAAGCATATAAATCTACACTGTTTATGTACAAATTAGATATGCGTATTTATGTAAGTAGATAGACACGTAAGAATTTAGTTCTGTTTTGAGGTTCATAAAACCTTTTCCCTTACTTAAGAGCTCTTTCCTGTGCAAGAATGTATTTGGAGGCATTAAGTGGAAGGGGGTTTACTGTGATCAGCAACACGAAACATGGAAAAAAACCAAGGCTTTCTCTTGTTTTCATATCTTTTGAAAGGCACCCTAAAGGAAGTTTTGTTCTTCGGTCAAGGTGTGACACAGCACGTCACCCAAAAGAGAAACTCTGCTGGTAATGTTCCCGGGAAGTTCTAGGCTCTAACAGCAACTTCCTGTAACACCTCACCCAGCTTTAGGGGTGAGGTTCAGGTATCATTGCTATTTGGATGCCTTAAGGTGTCCCATGTGGCTTCTGCATGCTGCTTTAGAAAACTACAGGGCACCTGTAGGTCCTGTGTTATAGCTGTCAGCTCCCTATAGATGTCTTGGGTACGTTACACACATGAAAGTTAGATATTGAAGTTGGAACATGGGAACTTTGACCCCTTTACAGACCGAGCAGAGAAGCACATGGAAGAGAATCACCCCTAGAAGTACCTGATTTTCTCTACTGACCGAGTAATCTCAGATTGCGCACCCTAATTTTTGGCAGCTTCCATTAGGGCAGGTGAAAGTCAGACTGCTGTTCTTTTCAATTCTGGAAAATGCTGTCCCTGATTCAGGAAACATTAGCAAAAGAGACATGGGACAGAAAAGCGCAACTACGCTCTCCTGTAAAAGGGAGCACAGCTAAGTAGTTTTATCACAGTGGGAAAACGGGAACAACCTCTTCACACAAGGCCCTTCTGTGAAAAAAACCAAAAATGAGGCAAGTCACTGTTTCATAAATTTGCTGTGGACGGCCGGGAGGGAGTTTCAAGGCTTTCCTCCATGGCAGTTGAGCTTGCTTAAGACAAAATACAAATAGCTTCTGGATTTTCTACAGGCAGTTTATCTAAACGAAGACATTACTGGACCTGGAGATGTGGAAGGGACCCCGGACTGTGGGGCTGGCAGATAAGGACTCATCCACAAGCTATACACCAAAGACTTTCGCATAGTCTTTGAGCAAGGAAGAGCTTGTAGGAGTGGGGAAGGAGCTCTGCAGAATGTGAGCATGTGCACACATGGTGAAGGAGAACAGGGCTGAAAGGGCCCACGGTGATAACAAGGCATAATTTTCCTCGAGCTTCTTGGCAATCCTGGTCATCAGCGCAGTGTATGTCCTCTCCCTTCAAAGAACTGCTTGAAGTGCAGAGGATTTGCCTGAGTGGCATGGCAGCACAAATACACAAGTGACTACATATTATTTCTGATTCAAGCAATACATCGTTTACTCACTGTAATTCCAAACGGGCAAGTTTAATCATTTTAATTTCCAGTTATTTTACCCACTTTACTAATTACCATTACAGCACTGATTAGTTTGTAATAGTTATTCATTAGCTGCAAATTGAACAAGAGCTGATTTGAGGTAATTGCTTCCTTGACACGTTCTGGGGACTAAGTATTTCACAGCCATCAGATAATGACTCTGACGAAATGCACGGGCAATAGCAAAGACTCAAACAATCAGTAGTGAAGCTCTGAAATACTCTCAGAATTGCCTCTACTTTTCTGCATGTGGATTTTCTGGTAAAAGCAGCTTTCCTCCAGCCAGAGTAACCAAGTAACGTTACTCTAGATCATACATTATGGAACAGAAAAATAGACTTTGAGACAACTCAGCATTATGCCTTATGTACTTTGTCTTGGAGAAAGACTGTATTTTGCCTTTCTGGGGCCCTCCTTACAGCTGATCACAGTATCTTGTTTCTGGAGTACTGTTGTTTGTCCTTGCACTCAGCCTTCTCCTCCTTATCTCATTGATACTCAGTGACAAAAACATCTTCCTCGTAGACAAAAATCACATGTGAGGAGAATATGTCTTGTTTCATTGGCTTGGAGTTGTCATGGCTCAAAATACAGGCTATTTCATAGGAAAGGCATTGAAATAAGGGCTAGAGGCTAGGCCTCTGAAACATCTTCCTAATCCCCCTCGACCCATTTACATGTTTAGTTTTCTCTTGCTGGGGGCTCCATTTTGGATATCATCTTGAGGATGAGACCAAGCCCCATCCATCATTTCTACAACCCACCATTTAACTGGAAAGCAAGTGCAGGATACAAGAGATACGGTCCTAGAGACAGGATATTGATTCCTTTTTCTGCTAAGCAGTAATTTGTTATCCATGGGATATGCTTTTATCCACTTGTGGAAACTCATGGAAATTTTTTACTTTGATGGGGCCAAGTTAACAGGGTGTGCAGCCCTTGGGCTCATCCCAATAAATCTCCAATCAGAGCGAGCTGCTTTAGAGGCTGTGCTCCAGATGTGACCTCAGGAAAATGTATTACTGGGGAGGAGTGAGTTAAACCCTGTTAAAAACTGTCCATGTTCGATCACCTAAGAGCATGGGTGAAGTGCAGGTAGCATCAGCAGAATTTCCTTGCTTTTACTGCTCAGCTCTCTTTGAAGTCCTGTCACTTACTGTTTTGGCTACAATGGCCTACAAACTGAAGACTAGAGCTTTGCAATTCTGTTTCATGATCCTTGCCTTAGAGACTGAGTGGTTTTGTTTTCAGATCCAGACTGTGCCCCTAAAGATGGGAACTCACAGTGACGGACAAACATGAGGCTCAGAAACATGGCAGCAACATCATGCTACTCTCTCAAATGATTTGAAATGACTCAGAATTAAAAACAATGGAAGAAAACAAATCAGTAGCTTAGTTGATATGCCCAGAACTAGAAAACCCAAGATGTAATTATTTGGGAAACACCCAAGCCTTTTCCTTTAAGTCTTGAGTCATTTCTTTACTCGATGGAACACAAATACAAAGCACAACATTTAGCAGAAACAAAACAATACAGAAATACCGAAATGGATACAGAACAGGTCAGAAGAACTTCAAACAAGAATGGGTTTTGTTGTAGCTAATCATCACACTGAGAACAGATCAAATGACCTCCCAATATATCTCGTACTCTATGAAACTTTAACAATGCTTGAAAAAAAGTACGTGGTGGGGGAAGATGGAAGTGAATTTATTTTAGATGCCTTTCTTAGCAACTTCTATTTTTACATGATCTGGTCTGTCGCTTTTGCTCATCACCTAAAATAATACCGACACTCCTCCTCCCCTGCCAAAGTCACCCCGCCAAGTTCCACAGTGATTTCCATTGATTTTCAAGACATACTGTCAACTACCTAATAATTTAACTGGTGGCACAGCTCTTTCAGTTGAAGCTTCAGTTTCCCAAACAAAAGCTAACCACCTGAGACCACAGAGGACAGGATATGAGCTACTTATAGCAACACTGGACCAGTGAACAAGAATAGCAGGAAAGCTGCTTATTTTATTTTTTTTTTCTCCAGCAAAGGCCTTTGAAGCAAACTATTTATTAAACATTATAATACTCGAAACAAAAATCTTTGAAGGCAGGTTATCCTCCTCTGCACCATGTCCCGTTGTGAATGAATTGCTTCCTTTTCCTTTTTGGATTTTTTTCACTTGTGAAACTGACACTCAAATTGTTCTCTTAAGCTATTTGGGTGAGCCCTCGCCTTTGCTGAGAGCAATAATCCATCCATCAACAAAGGGATCATTAAAAATATTTATAACTCTAACTACTCCAATATCACTGCACTGTAAGCAGCTACCCTGTTCATCAGGCAGTGTTAAATAAATACAATAAATAAGTTCCTTGTGCACAGAAAAAATAGTATCGATTAATAAGTAATGATGCAGCCAGATCATTTGAAACAGAAACAAGCGGTCTAACAGGGAGACTTAATTTTTCACTTTTTTAATTAAAAAAAAGTAAATTCTCCCCACTAACGCTGTTACTGATGTGTACACATGGGTCTTCTTTGTTCTTCTGATTAAAACATTTGTCTCTCTCCCTCTCTGTTGTTGACAGAACTCATTTTTCTCTATAGTATCACCAAGATCATCGGGAGTTTCAAAACCAGACTTAAGAGAACTGCCTTTTCAAATACACATATTCAAGCTGCAGAGACAGAACTGTCACACATTAGACTGCATTTGCATCTTTGAAAATCTGGCACTGATGTGCAGTGAAGAAGGGGATTGCTCTGAAACAATCGCTCAGAACCATCTGAGCCTGAGAAATTCTCTGGCCAAAGCCTGGGAAATAATCAGAAGTGAACTGAAACTCCCACTGGGCCACCATGCATGCCTGCATAGTAAAGATGTCACTGGCAAGCTACAGACAAATTCACATTAAGGAAGGACTTAATAATCCTCCACTGAGAAAAATCGCTTACTTCAAGTGAGAGACAGTGGAGAAACCTAAACTATGGATATTCTGTTTTCTGAAAGATGGAAGATTTTGCAAATTCCACTGATTTGCACGGGAGTTCTAGTGATCTACCACCCCTGAAAAATCTAAGCACAAAAATATGGCTCAGAGTTCCTCAGTATTTTCTTAACTAAGGATCAGGCCTAGCCTTTATTCACGCAAAATAAGGCACTCTTCACCGAGCAGGCACATTTTCTCCCTTTGTTCAGCCTTCTACTTTGAGGTGGCACATGTACAAGTAATGATCAAGCACTAAGAATTTCTAATTATTTTCCTCCCCATCTCAAACACTGGTCCATCTGAAAATATATTTCCATTATTTATCATATTTTGCATTTCACCTTCCATAAACACCTATGAGCAATTTTTAAAGCATGTATAAGGAGGTTTAGTGGGTTTTTTTAATCAAAGCAAAGCTCTCCTTGCACAAAAAAGCAGAACTAGCCTCCAATAAAATGCTTTCCTGCGATTGGAAGTATTTTAGATGCCTCCTACTTGAAGTCGGTCACCACTAACTACCCTTAATTCATCTGTGCTATGTAAAATCTAATAGATTTATACCAGTAAGCAAGTGATTCATTTTGTATTCCCACCAGGTTAAGCTGAAATTCAGTAGACTTATTCAACTCCACAATACTGACTTTTGGAGAACAAAGAATCCATCCTTCAAACATTTTTCTGCTATTGGAGAGCATCAACATGCCTGTAGCCACATTATTACCTCTACCATAAGGATGTAGTATTGAAAAGCTGGATAAGTGACACGCACTTGTAAAATCTGTGCCTGTGGCAATTACTGAAGTTCTGGAGAACTTGGAGAAGGATTCTTCCTGGTGAGGAACAAGAAAGTGTAAGCTCATAATCTGCTGGAGATTTTACAGACTTTCTATGGAACTACAGTGCAGAGATGGCCCTGAAAATACACTGTTACAAATGAAGAAAGATTCCTCGAGTATTCATAATTCTACTTATGAATCATCAATTCACATGCAAATTACTGGGAGAAGTGTACATAAATTGGAGGGTGCGTCCTATTTTCCTCTAACTGAGCTCAAATAGGTTTTGACTAGTGAACAAAAATTATAATGAACCTAGCTAAATGATGGCTCAAGATAAAACTGCCTATACAGCTCATAAAAGCATGTCAGTATTTTAAGTGCTCTTTAAGTCACATTTTAAGTGCTTTCAAGGATAAGAACATGCTGAATCATACACTTCAGCACTTTCCTAAGGGCCTTAAATGTGTCAGCAGCCTCTAGTTCTGTCAGCTCTAAGGCGCAGTTGATAGTCTGGAGTCACTCTTTTGAATGGACAACTTCAGTGGTTCCATTCCCAAATCTTTTAAAAAGACTAGTAACTTATTTGGAGAAATTGCTGATTTATTTTGAGTGATCTCAGGAACCATAAGATTAAAACTCTTCAGTTCCTCTGTCAAATTGCTTCACTTCAAAATTCAGTAAGACTATGAGTCAAAGTGAAGAGGAGGTGGTTGTAGGCTCTTGCTTCACCAAGACTCTTCCTATCTGAAGATTTTTCAGCAGTTTGCCTTCACACTTCCAAGTAGAAATGGATCTCATTCGTGAGTTCTGTGCTTCCCTGAGTTTTGGGTTTCCATTTTTGTTACAGAGTAAATTTTTTTTTTTTTTTGCTATTACTTTAAAACACTTTTCCAGCCATACATTGAGCTGCCAATAAGAGCTACAGTTTACTTAGCTCATATATTGTATTCGTTCCTTACCACAGCACATTCTGCACTTCAACACCACAAATCGCTGTATAGATCCCCACGTCAAAACTTTAAATCAAGTTTTGCTAATCTTTCCAACTTCTTTGCAACTCTCACCAAATCAGCTGCAAAGCCATTGCACGTTCAATAGCCGTGGTCGGGAACTGCGGTAGGGAGGAGGCAGGCATTCAGGGAAAATCAGAGTGCAAACTGGCGACCAGGAAAACATAATTCGCAATTAATAAAGTAGCTACTGGAAAGAAGTTTCATTCATACTTTTAGCTTTGTTGCTTAGATCAATTAGAGATACTCTGCTAGTAATGTAAACAGATTCTGCCCCTTAATATGCACAGACCTTTGCAAATTCCTTTCAAGTGTGTGAAAAAGAGCTTTGAAGTAAAGGCAAAACCAGCTCATTACATCATTTTCAGACACCATTTGTATCAGCTAGTGCCATCTCCGAGATTCATAATAGCATGATTTTATTAATTCTCATAAAGCCTGATTTTGCATTGAGGCAGTCAACATGATTTTAAGTGCCAATATCTCAACCTGGAAGTCAGCAAAATATAAAATAACATCAGTAGAATATTAAAATCTCCCACTGAGATAAATAGAAATATGAAGGTTCAGACAGAACTAAATAGATTAGTGCTCACTTCCTACTCATTATGGGCTTTCAGCTAGCACAGTATAGTTTTATAATTTGAAGGGAAAAAATTACACTTTTTAGCTATTTTCCAGCCTGACTTCGTAAGGCTGCTCCTCCCTTAAAAAATGGCATAGTATACTTCCCCATAAAACAAAACTATGACTACACAACAAGCTCAGTTCAATGATGTCGTCCATGTTGCTGGGATACATATTCTTTTCTCACAAAAACGTTTTGGGAGGAACACTGAAACCCGGGCGGGGTGGGAGGAGGGGGAAGGTGGGGGGAGGGGAAATTGTTCTTCGACATCCTCCTTATTTCAGAGCTTATTTGTAGTTCAGCATGGAGTCAAATGTCATATTGGCAATTAAACTTTGACTTCTACTAGAGCAATATTAATGTAGAGCGAGTCCCAGTGCAGCACTGCCCAGCCCTGTGCTTGGGGTTAGCTCCAGTGCTAAACAGCACGTTGCTGACCGGCACAGGAAATCCCTCTCCTGTTCCTTGAGTTGAACTGAAGGGCTGGCATAAAGAAAATGTCCGAAGTATTAACAGCAACAAAAACTACAGGCTCCGAGCCAGATTTCAAAGGCATTTTTTAGGTGGCTAACTTGCATTAATTTTAGTGGGACTAAGTTGCCTCTGGAAATCTCACCTGCAGTCTTCACTTTTCTTAAGCCACTCCAGATCCTGTGGCTCTGTCAGGGTGTAGAAGTAATTATATTTCACAACTTCAAATCCAACAATATATTTTGGAAATTGTTCAAAGTACAGTGCCTTTTTAACATGAAGTTTCCTTGTCCAATAAAATACATTGGAATTTTATATACTTGGTATTTGCAGGTCTCACTCCTTTTTATTTAGTCTGAGGTCAGAAGCTAGCATTATGTGGAAACCACTGACATCCAAATAAACTCTGCTTTCTTCCCTTAGGTGGGAGAAGTGTTTAATGGATACCAATGCTTTGACAAATACTTTAGAAAGAGTAAAATACACCATTTCAGCTTTACTGAACACCAATGTACTTGCTCCTGAACAAAACCATTGCCTGAAGAATGCTAATCCCAAAAGAAATAATGTAGGTGTTGTAGTGCGTATAAAAATCAGAAATTAGCATTTGAGGTGTCCATTCCCATTCACTCCAAAATGAACTCAGCCAAACAAATACCAGCTTGGCTTGTAAAGGAATTCTGTGTAATGAAACACATTGAAAATGAGAAAAACAAATCCTCATTATGATTCATAAGGCAGATGTGCACACACTTGAACTCACAAAATCAATCTGAGCATATTTCAATAAAAATAAACACAGGTAGCTGTAATATCTGTTAATGTCAGGCCATTTCATGAAATGATGCTCACACTGCACCAACAGATCATGCTATGCCAACACTTCAGAGCAGAAACCGCAAGCCCTCCCCTCACCCGTGCACATGTCCAGTTTGTCCCTTGCACTGGTTCCAGCTCCCCAACGTCAAAGCACAGGAATGGAGCTTGTAAAAAGGTCTCAGACAAAACTTTATCCCCACTTCCCCACTGAAGCGGCAGCAGGGAGCAGGCAAAGAACTTAGGTGCTGCATTTCACCACCACCCCCCAACACCATCAGTTGGTCTAATAAAAGATGCCAGTTTTCCCTGTGGAACTTGCCTCTCTAGTTTATACCAGTCGGTTGTTTTCCTTTCAGCAAGTCTTGCTTTTAATATCTTGCGATATTATACAAAGAAAACACACTTTATATACATATGTTAGCTCTTTAAGCACTCCTTTTTCCCCAGTAGAAAAGGATCTGTGGGCTAGTGCGTTAACCTCCTTCATGGTACAACGCACATTGCCTCTCACAGGAAAGAGCAGAAATCTTGCTGTCTTCCAAGAGCACACTACTTTCTCTCTGACCCTACAAGGCAGTATCCTGCTCTTCCCCAATGGAGTTTCTTCCTCACTGGCCTCTCAGACCTCCTTGTAGCTGGCTCACACACTTCTGAAAAATCACTCCTTAAGAGAATAACCCACCTCCCTTTAAGCACCTGCTTGAGTAATTTCAGGAAATTTGTTCCTGACTCAGGCTAATCCTTCCTGGCTAGTCATCTTCCCTTTCCTTCCCAACTCACTATTATCCTTTAATTGTTGATTTGATCCCTCATGTCCCAAGTCATCAGACTCCTTCCCCATTTCTGTAAGGACTGGTTCCGCAGGAATCCCTAAGATGGTTAACACCTGGTCAGCCCCATGTCAGTTTATCAGGAAACCTCATTTCAAATAGAAACTGAAGGCAGTAGTTTTGGCTTAGAGAAGACAAGGTTTTACTCTTCTTTTAATAAGGCACAAAATTAAAGCACTTACTGCTGCTTGTGTAACCTAACAGTTATTCAGGGTTTTTACTCCTTTGCCCTGGTTTAACCTTAGACGTGAAACCTGTTGGGAGATGGAACCCAAAAAATGTAAAGTACTTTCTTCTGGAACCCAAACAAAACTACCAGCTGACAAATGACCATTTGCAAGACAGATGTTAATGAAATACTAAATGAAACAAAATTCACCAATGCAGTTTGCAAGGCTTCCTGTAATGTACAGTCACACCAGGCAACACTGGGACTACAGCTAACCTAAACTGGCTTTGCATATGCAACCGATACATGTTTCATTATTAATTTCAATGTTCTTACACACAGTTGGGTTAATTGAATGTAACAATGACCACATTCCCCCAACCAGTACCAGAAACGTGAACGATCTTTAAAGCAAATACTAGCAACGTACAAATGAAACGCTGGAGATGCTTTCACAGATAATTTTACAACTTGCACTTGCAAGGTGAAGTACCTGTTACTGGCAGAAGGGATGGAGAGGCCATCCGGCATATTAAAAAGAACAGTTTAAGCCATCATTTGGCTCAATTCGCAACACATTCCAGGAACCCCATAAACAAAGACAACATGTGCAATGTTAACTTTCTCTTTTATGCTGACAGCTTTTTTCTCCCATATAATGACCTTCCTGCACAGTGTGTGTTACCATAAAAAGAAACAGAGCACAGTAAAATTAGAGGAACTGCTTAATATCAAAACGTTTTATCTGAGGAAGACACCACAGCCAGTGTAAATATAAAAAACACAAGAATTAAAAAGTATTTGTTTTGCTGTCTCTTCTTTAAGCTTGGATTGTTCAAACAAACCTAGCTCGAGTTTTCAGTTACTCTGCACTAGACCGTCCTCCCAAAGGCTGAAACGGTACTCCAGAGAATGTGAACTTGGCTCCAATTTCAGACAATTTTCATCATCTTTTTTCAACAAAGAAAAGTATTTGAATGCTTTGTCTGTAGCCAAGAATTTGGATATGAAAGACACACCAGTAAACAAGTCACCAAAATGGGCCACCACTACACAGACTGTAGTGCATGCTTGTTTTTTTTTAAAAAATTCTCTGGCCCAAAGGACACTGTTCTATTTTACACGCAGAACACTTAATATGAAATTTTCATTAGGGATTATCTCTCTCATCTAAGCACAAAAGAAAAGCTACATGCATTTTTGATAGAGCCTAAGTTTGCTATTTTGTTTGTACAAAGAAGAGTAAAAAGGAAGATAAAACAAGAACCTCACAGCTAGCTGGCTTGGTAAAATGCTGCACCAAACTGAATTACTTTTTTAGAGTTTTATTTGAACTACTACAGAGAGCCAACAACCCTTATTCATAGCGTTTGTCTTTCTACCAGCTTTCCCAGAATGAAAACTGAAACTTTAAAAACACCATTGCTTTGTACCAAATGCACGCTAGCTTCCACCATGGCAGCTCTCCCACAAAACTCAGGCAAGGCTAATCGCAGTTCCTTAGGTTTCTCATCTTTTCTATCAAGGAGGCATTCAAAACCACTATGGCTGCCTGGCAGCTAAGGCAAATATTGTCCTCACCCAAGAAAGTTTTAATTTTAGCCTCATACATTTGGTGAAAACACATTTCTGAAAGTCAGAGAACACGCCAGGCAAAAGCTCACACCGGCTCCAGTATGGAGCTTCTTGCTCTGCAAAGTGGCATATATGAGAACAGAGCGATAGCTCAGCGATGCCAGGGAGACTTCGCTGAACATGCCAGTAAAGTCTCCCTAAGCCGGCCAGAAACCCAAGGGAAGGAAATGAGAGTGATTATATACAGCTGAGCAAGCACAGTACAGAGACTCCTAAATCAGTGATATGGTGTTCGCTGCTGGTGTTCTGTGGTAAAAATGTTTACCATCTGTGTTACTCTCTCTTTGTTATGGACACTAATGGAGCCTTCAAACATAAAAGCATGGGGGTGGGGAACAAAAACACAATTAAGCTGAAGTACTTTAAAATCACTTTTAGCTGTATATTACATAAGAAAATCCTGACATGAAATGAAAAATGGATCGAAACCAAAACTCAGTTTCAGGCTGAGCTCAGAAGGGCTGCACAGAGCAGGATTACTCTGCCCTGGAGGTCCGGTTCTGAGTTATCAGGCATAGACAAATCCTTTTGGTACCGAGGAGCGGCTCTAGTTTGGACACAAGGGAGTGAGGCCGATAGCTGCTAGGCCTTTCAGCCCCATCCTTACATGAAGCATGCCTGTGGCAGAAAGTTTCCTAGGAAGCAGCTGCATTTGTACAAAGCTTTTCTGCAGGGGAACTTCTCTGTTGCTCATCTCCTACTGCTGAGAGGCCACGATGGCCTGGAGAGTATGACAGTCTGTAGTGAAGCCAAGAACTAATACATACCATTCAGTTTGTAGTCTGCATAAAACCAAGCATCCGACTTGCTTGTGCTAGACATCTCACATTGTCATAGATGGAACTAGGCAGAAATCACAGCCTCTGGCCTGACTTCCAACTCAGATGTATTTTACTCTGCTTATCAAAATTTATGTAAGGGAAAGGAGTTCCAACAACCTGATATCTCCACTACAACCTCAAGTAGTTGCCTCAGTACGTCTTCTCACAGTCCCTTCCTCCCTTACTACCCAGAATGACACTTCAGGGCATCTATGGTGACAGGAGTCCACCATGCTTCCTTCAAGCCCAAGGAAGAAAGCTTGGCTCAGACTCCCCTACTTCCATTCAACACAACTAGCTGTCAGGGTGCCTGTTCTCCAACCCCAGCACGTGCAAATTTTTTGGCAGCCAGTGCCCAGTTTCAACAGAGCTGCCAGTAATTTGAGGCTAACTACTCAATTCAGCACATGCCCACATGGTGCAGCCTCACAACAACGCAAGATCAACTGTCAGCGAGAATAATGCTTTATCAAATGAGATGTTTTGGGTAAGTCATTACATCTCTTGTGTTACTGCTGCCAGGTTAAATGTAGTTCTAGCAGAGCAGGAGCGGCTTCACGTACAAACAACCAAGCCTGGAAGACGAAAATCAGAAGTGGAATAGCAGTTTGTTTTATCTAGCTGGATGGGCCTCCCACCAGTTTCACAACGATGAAAGTAATTTTGGAACTGATTTGTGCCACCTGCAACATGACCAAAACAGAAACACCACATGGGTTTGAAAAATGCTTCCAGAGCTGGCACAAAGTTGGAGGAGATTCCCCACGTGAAACGAATACAAATGAATCGGTCTCTGGCCCAAAATTCACCGCTGCTAATGCACGGTCTCAGCAGACAAACCACTGAGGGTGGATCATTCAGTGATGTGCTTGTGAAAACTCCTTCCTGAATTCCAGGGAACTCTGACTTCTGGTTCCTTATGCTTCTCAACAAGTGCTCTACGATTAGAGTTAAAAGGGAGAAAGGTAAAAGACACTGTTTGCCAGAAGTAGATCTTTTTCCGGAAGGCAGCAAATAAAAATGTAGGGAAACCTGAGCATAAATGAGCCGGCAATCACGATCCTGATAATAAAGGAAAGCTCCATAACTAAAAGAGCGAAGAACAAACCTCTGATCCTGCAGATCATGGAGGGAAATTAATCAGACATTGTTGGTGCTGGTTTTCTAATTCTTACCATCTCAGTGAACTCTCACGTTATTGAGGCATACACCTAAGATTCTCAAAGTCATGCACCTTTTCCCTCTCTAATAATTTACCTACCATTCAAAACAGAAGTGGTGAACTTACACACATCTACAAAAACCATGCATTTACTTTTTAGCATTTAACTGTGACAGGGTTATAAAGTGTTTATTGGGCAGGGGGAGCCCTCTGTTTTGTATACAGATTCCCTTTGCTTGACACTTTGCCTCCAATATTCTGTTTCCTGTGTACCCTACAGATGTTTCTATTAAAATCTTTATTCCTTCAGGGTACTAATGGTAGACTGTTTGAGAGTTCAGTTCACCTCTGGTGATAATCTCTTCTTAACTTTCTCTACAGCTTCCACCATCACCTTCCAGCTGGATTTGGACAGGTTAAGAGACATCAATCAGAGCACTCCTCATCTTCAAACCTCTACAACACTACCAGTGCACTCTGCTCCACGCCTATGTTTCCACCACAAGCGTCCATCCTCTTTCAGATTAGAAACAAAGCTTCTGACCTCTCCTCAACTGGATACTTCTCAGTGCAGTCATATAAGCTTTTGTGAAGAATGATTATTTCCTTTTACAGGTCTGCGGTAATGCTGAGTGGAGTTGCTTGTCCTGATTTTCTCCATCTATCTACTTCTGTGTCACTGCCCTGTAAAGCCTTCAGGGACACTCAAGAATTTGCAAAATCACTCAGTACGTTGCCAAGTTGTGGAGTCCTCAGAAATATTCAAAAGCCAGCTCAATACAGCCCTGACCAGCCTGCTCTAGTTGACCCTGCACTGAAGGGACACAGGTAGTACGGTCCCTTCCAACCTCAAATATTCTACATGACTATGACAGTCGTCTCTGGCCTCTCCAAGAGTGCAAGTGTGTTTGTACAGTTACTTCACATATAACCATGCATTTCTATTTGGCTATTTAAGATAAATTAGGAAACAGTAGTGTTCTGGGTTTTCATCTTGCCTGTAGTGTGGTGAGAAACATTTTAAAGGTGGAGAAACTCATTGCCACTCTTGCATCTTGAGATGCTTCCCAACTTCTCAAAGGTATCTTCTGCTTTACAGGAAATATTAATACAGTTTGTGCCTTGGAAAAGCCACCACTTGATGCCATAAACCAGGATATTTCCACCAACACATACTCCTTTTCTAAGTCAGTGTGTCAAAAACAGGCTGTGGGACAGATGCCTTTCAGGATGTAGCTGTGACCTTCTTGATGCAGTGTCCAGATCTGGCTTTGGTACAGCGACCACATTGGGTTGTTCTGCTTGCTGAGTATTTGTGAAATGTTAACAGTGGGCTTGGAACTTACAAGGCTAAGGGAGGGCTTCCCTGCGGCTCTTTTATAACTAAAAGATAAACCTGGGGAGAAAAAAAACAAAACAGCACAAAACCATCACAAAAAAACAAGGAACACCCAAAGACTTGTAACAGAACACTAATGTAAGTATTTTAAAATTCAAACATCTTTGTTTTTCCTCATATGAAGACTGATATCAAAGAAAGCAGTAAGTGAGAGCTGGTTCTGAGGGCATGTGAGGAGAAATTGCTCTGAAGTAGGGACGAGGAGGTGGTAGCAGTGGAAACACAGGACATCACCACAGCTTCCCTACCCATGGGGCTTTTCAGCCTCGATGGAATATTCCCACATCCCACTCAGCACTGCTGTGTCATATACGCTGAAGCTCTTTGGCACAAGGGCAGGGTTTTTTTCACTGTCCTCACAATAGTGCGGGCCTTTCCTTTTCATCCACGTTGCCCTGACCTCTCTTTTCTCCCTCCCTCCCACCAATCAAACAATTATCATCAGAGTCAGGAAGAACCTTGTTGTGGTTCTGCTGCTCATAACACAATTTGCTATGCAAATACTTCCTGTGCACCTTGCCAACATGGCATCTCTCCAAGACATAAGACTGGTGTTTGGGAGATGGTCACACAAGCATGATACTTCCTATGACAACCGCTCTGCCCTTCACCTTCCTTCGCCTTACTATGGGCAAGGGCCATAAATATCAAATGACATGAATGAAATGAAGATGGGGAGGCTGCCTGTACCAGTATGAGTGTTTGCAGCAGTGTGGATTGCTGTCCTGCAGATGTGCAGGGATTCACATATTTGTTAAAGTGACGTTAACGTAATTTTCAGTGTTCTTTACACAGAAGAGAATTTATGTGAAACTATAGTTTCATAAAAAGTGAAATAAACCGTTCCTGCTTGGTAAGTTCAGGTCCTCTATTATTTGCAGAGAGCCTTAAATTAACACTGGGAAAGTTTCCAGAGCTTCAACATGTCGATAAAATATTAGATTTTACATGCAGTGAATAAACTGGACCCAGACACTGTAAGAATCAATAGGGACAAAGGAAAGACTTTTGTCTTACAGGAGTCTCCCAGTGTTCCCTGACTGTAGTACTTGTGAGTTAACTCCAGTAGCTGTATGACTTGCGGATGCATAGCAATTTTTCTACAGTTTGTTATCCTCACACTTCTAAATGCTCCTTAAGAACAACATGAGAGTTAATGTCATATTAATAGTAATACCTCTTTCCACAAACCTTGATTCCCTCTATCAAAAAAGCCAAGTATGCCTGAAACACCTTGGCGCAGGGAATGCACAAGAGAAGCAATCTGAGAAAAGATGGAGAAGATAAACATGGTAGAAAAATCGTGGGAAGGATGACTAGAAAGAACAAATGAAGTACCAAGAAAAAGATTTGACATGGCATACGACAAAGTAATATAAGGCTTTGGTGATGAAGACAGGAGGACTGAACTTCATTGATAAAGTAATGAATCCTATCGGAAGATAACACAGAATCAGATCATTTTAAAGACAGCATAGCTGAACACAAATTCTGGAGTCCATGACAGGCATCCAGAAAGAGGAACCAAAACCAGTTTTATTTAATAGACGAATGCACAGGCAAGGGTTTCAGCTGTGGGAACAAAAAGGGAACACAAGTAGAAGCCGACTGAGCGCATGATGACAGCACTTAGAGCCCCACACCGGCTTCCTACCTACTTCAAAGCACCGTGCAGTGTGTTAAGTTTGACCTCTGACATGGTCTGAAAGTTGGCCTTTCCCTCAGTGATGGTCCTAGCAGCAGAGATATTTTAGCTCACTGACAGCCAAATGCAATGAAACAGAAAAGTCAAAAAATAATTATTTCACAGGTTTGTAAATTTAATTACATATCCTACTGTTCACTCATCTTTTGTCACATATTCCAGTGCTTAAACAATTGAAAACCAAAATTCACGATGGTAATTTACAGGAATCTCTTTATTTGAACTTCGGATGTAACCCACAGTAATTATGAGCAGTGTGTGGCAATATTTTCACTATTTAGGACAGGAAGTGAAAAATACCAAACATCTAAAATTGCATTAGAGATTTGTGCAGACAGAAGGTAATTACACAAAGTGGACTTTGGCCAAGACTCTCAGAATCTTGTGGAAACTACCATGGGAATCTTTAACGATAAGTGGGCTAAATCTTCATTTAAATTGTCCTGAAAAAGATGCCTTCTCTAACAGCACATTGTCCCTTTGCTACATGGATTGACAGCACAGCACCATTGTACTCCAAAACTAGATACCATGTCCAACACTACAGCACACAAGTGGAAAAACAAAAACAAACAAAAAAAACCCCAAAGCACAGTAATTTAAAAAATAGGCCAGGAATAGACATCTCAAGTGTTTCACATGCACAGAATTACTTGCTTCCCCCTCTAATTTATTTCAGATTAGTAAGAGATTCCTTATTTTAGGTCAGTTCTATGACAATGGAAGTATGCCAACGTAACCTTCATTTTCTTAATTAGCATTTAACAAGAAGTTTGTCCTCCTCTAGAAATATTTCCTTCCATAAGGAAGAATAACCTTGAACAGAAGACTAAACTAAGCCAAGGAGAGGAGAAAAATGAAACTGAAGCTACCAATATATTTACATGCCTTTAAAATATATTTATTTACATACCCTTAAAATGTAAATAAAATAGATCTGAGTAAAAAAATTACTTCATCTCCCAGAAGCAAGCACAACACTGTGTCTGTATTCATAACTACTCCAGGGAGAACCAACCACAAAAAAAGTCCCTCTTTTACACATGCTTCCTACCACAGACGATGTGCACACGTAACTCATTGTTTATCTACTCTGGATACAAAAATGCCATGAAAAAGCGATCACAAGGCAGATGGCTGGTTTCACTAATCTGACCTTATTTCTTCTAAGTAAATCTAGTCTATAATAGTGATGCCCCAAATAAGCCACCATTCCTGTAATACTTAGATTTGCATATTTAGGTTAGAAATGCCTGACACCACTGGATTAAGATTCCCCCCAGTAAAACAATGCTTTGTCATAAATTCTACTCCAGAGACCATTCTGATTCTTAAACTAGACGTGTCCGCACACTGAAAACCTGAGTGTAAGCAACACTCGCAAAACATTCTTACCAACGCTCACCTCTAGAGCTGAAATGTGTTTGGAAGTTTCCTTTTGCTCTACTTACACCCAACCGTAAAGAGTGACAAATGCAAAGATTCTCTCTGTAGCTGCCCCCATGATAACAGATGACAAGATGCAGCACAAGCTTCATCTCTTGCTAATTAAACGAATCAATTAAGAGACTATTGTTGCAACTGTGTAACTGCTGTTCTATAGTGGCAATAACAACCCCACGGGGAGGTCTTTTACTACATTAAAATGCTGTCCTCCACAACTCCATTTGATATTATTAGAAACAGTTTTTTGCGTCTTGCTGTCATATTAGTAGCAAAGGCAAATTATGGAAATATGCAGACCAGAATGGTCCCAGTATGAGATCAGGTTTGGTTTTCAGCCTCCAAGGGAACAATTGCTGAAATTCCAAAGTTCCCTAAAGTTCTTTAATGGAACTGATAAATCTATCAGCACAGCATCCATTTAGATTCTAGGTAAGGGTCACATATTTGCATACTTTCCTGCTAAGCTGATACAATTCAGCTAGATAAATTATCATATTAAGCTTACCCTCCTGAGTTAAACTGATGGAGTTCAAAATTGTTTTCGATGGTTGTCATTAATCGCTGTTACATCCTAAATGCTCACTTTGAAATCTAATTGTGCTAGCGTACCAAGGGTCATATTAATAGCATTTTTAATGTTAAATCTTTGTAAAACATGTTTGTTTTACTGATATTACCACTGAAGCCTACAAGACTAATGAGAAGCAAAGTATATTTATTATCAATAGAAACTTCATTTAAAATTTACAATCAGAGACTTAAATTAGCTTTACTAACTTCATCATGCCTTTGTTTCATTAAGATTCCTGGTTAAGCTTCAAAACCATATAAATTAATACCTCCTAAACAGTTCTTGGGTATATGCCAAAGTTGCTGCCATCACAAAGCTGTTTAAAAACATGGGCTACACATATGTTTATTACTTGGCAGAAGACATCATCTTCAGAAGAAAACACTAGGTCTTCACTATGAGGTAACAGTCTAGATACAGTTGAAAAAAAAAAAAAAAGCAACAATACTTCTTCAACCGAACAAAGCAGCTAATGATTATTTCAATATTGGTAAATCTTAGTCTGCTGAAGGAAATCACTTGAGTTATCTTTGGGCAACCTGTCTGCTTGTGTTTCAAGAAGTGACAGGCTAACCAACCAAATTCAGTCCTTTTCCGTAAAAGCATTACTGAGCTCAGTCAAGGAGGTCTCAGGCAAAGACTACAAGAAGTTGTTCTGTGGGAACTTGGGGCAATTCTAGTTTAAGTCACAGGAGCAAAATTCAGAAAGCACTTGGAATTCTTTCCGATTTCTCTTTCCAAAGAAATCCTGAGCAAGATTCCCAAAATAACCCAAGTGATTTTAAGACATGGCTTTTGGTGACACTGGTATTTCTAAACCTCTCAGGCGCTTTTGTGTTTGCCCCCAATGGACAGCTTTCATATATTCACTATACCTTCTGCTTTAAAACATACAAACACGTAACAGAATTGAAATAAGAACAGCATATGCAGCTGTGGGGTTCCACCTGACCATCCACATCACATGAGCTGGAACGATTCTTGCTGACCAGTCCTAATGGTGGGCCAAAGTATCGCTACTTTCACAAGTTAAATCGTTGTTGCACAAATTACCTACTTTCTGCAGAACACTGCACCAGCTTGTAGCCAATCTCAGAATTCTCACTACCCATGTTCAGAAGGGACTTGCAAGAAATTCATGTTTCCAGAAGCAACTGCATGTTTTTCCTAATGACACCTTCTGCACTACTGAAATGGCGCTGACGAGATAGCTCTACTACTACAAGCACTGTAGTTCACAGTACTTCTGAAGCTGGGTGGAAGGAATAAAAAGAAAACTATACAGCAGTAGAATTCCCTTTAGATCAGCTGAGACCCTAATCCTAAGGCTGTTGAAAAGGAAGAGTAAAAAAAAAAAAAAAGAACCAACATTTAAAAAAAAATACATTAGCTTGCAAAATAAACACCCACTGGACTATATTTATTTTCTTGTGGTTAATAGTCTACATATTCCAATAAATACAACCTTTGTAACCTCTGCAGGTTTCCAACCAATGTTTGAAAGTCTCCATAAACCTTCAGTATCTGATTTCAGAAGTGTCACATACAGAAAGAAAAGCAGAAAGAAAGAAAACCTGTTAAGAACTGCAGTGATTTGCAAGGGTGAAAGAAGCAGGTTGTTAAACATTTGTCATTGTGAGCTAAATCAGAGTCATTCAGTCAAAGCTTCCATCTTTATTGCTATTTAATTGGTCTTTGTACAAATGCAGGGAGAAAGAAAAAAGCAGGAAGCTGTCTGGAAGCTGATGAAATTATATACAAACTGAAAAGTTCCAGGACAATTTCTAAGCCTCAGTAATGGGACAGAAAGTTGGAAGTTTGCTGTTAAAGCAAAAGCAGACAAGTCATGGCAGGAGGGAGCGGGAAAGGGAATCAGCAGTGAGAAGTAAAGTTAGTACACTGACCTGTAGCTCCTAGGATTACCTTAGATACATCAAAGATGAATAAGCAATAAGCCAGAAAGAAAAGGCAAGGATTTTGAGGAACGTCTCTATGTAAAGCTCTCCATTTCTGACCAACTTCATAAACAACATACATAACCAATAACCCTGATTGTGTATGAAACATCCTCCTGCTAATCTACCTGTAAGTAGCTAAAGAACAATCAAAAAGTCATTGAGTGATCATTACCGTACTAGAACATATGCCAACTATGCTAAAAGGCATGGCTAGGGCTTGACAGAGACTAGTTTTCCTAAATCCAGGGCTCTCAACCCAGGGTTTGGAGTTCTGTTTGTGGCAGTGGATCTCTGGACTAAATGGTTCAGCAAAAAGGCTGAAGGACAGAAAGCATAGCATTAACAGGCTAATAGTAATCATAAGAGAGCATAAGCCTCCACAGCAAATGGAGGCTTTTTGGCTTTGTAAATCAAAGGTGGCAAAAAGGGATAAAACGGAAGCAATGGGAAAACCTCTAGTGAGAAAGCCGAAGGAAGAAAATGGTGCTAGGAAACTCAGAAGCACCTGAAGATAACTTGATCCTTAGGCCAGAGAAAGTCTGCTCTGTTCCACGTGGGTTTCTGTATTGTGTTCACCACTGAAGGAACATTGTCAAGTAACAGACTGAGCAACATGACTAACATCTGTCACATATATGTTCTTTCATCCTTCCCCAGAGGAAAGAAGTAACTGTTTTTCTCTATATCACTGCTCTGATGCTAGAGAACAGAACATCAAAGAGATGGCACAAATGACGAGCAGAGGATAGCGAAATTTTCCACTGTGGCTGGGGACTTCTATCTGTCTGGGACTGTCTCTTTTGCGGAGCGTTCCACTGGGCCGGCAGAGCACTGCTGTCAAGCATGGCTTGCAGCCCAAAGCTGACAATGACATTATGGATGCGATGCAGCCAGGCCCCTCACTATCTGAGCATACTGACAGTGTTTCTTCATTCAAAATTCTACACAGATGCCATTACACACAGTCTAGAATAAGTTAAATGCTCCTCTAATTATCTGTGGTTCTCTATACACTTGCAGCTTTCTTAGTGTTAAAGGCTGCTTGCCCAGAGGTATTTCATTGCTGAAGTCCAGCTGACAGAGGTGTGAATAACCAACAAACGACTGGGGCCATCAGTGGGCCAGCAAGAAACATTCCTCTCACATAACAGAACAGAGAGTAGAACAGAGACAAGAGACCCAACAGACTGGAGGCCAGCTAGAAAGAATGAAGGGTGGACTTTGGTCCCCTGAAAAGACTACTCAGACATACAGGCTTTTGAACTGCAGAGACTGAAGCAGAAGCTCTGTGTATAGATCTATTTGTCTATAGATCTTTATGTTTATTACAAACCTACTTCCGTGAGCTGCCTACACACAGGAGACAACCCATGAAGGACTGCCTTCTTGTCTCCTCGTACTCTTGCTTCTGGACATAGTTTTGGGCATTAATCTGAAGCATGGATTATCTTGTTTCCTTTTTCTTTGTACAATATATAGCACAATTAGATTCCTTGGTGTTACGGTAATGCTATTAATAAACACACTACCCAAATAATTCTAGCTGAAAGTGGCAAAATAGCAGGACTCCATCAGTATATGATATTTAGTCATGTCCACCAGAGAGGTACGAGTAAAAACTCATACTCATATAAAGTCAGTCTCATTACAGCCATAACCCATGATCTGTTCTGAAATAATTTAATTACAACTCGGTGTTATCATCCCCCCAAAATTAAACCAAATCAGTTTAGTTCCCCATTCACCAACCACTTCTTACAGCTAAAAGTATATAAAAGTTGCTTGCTCCTTGTGCAGAAACATCCTTGTACATCCTCCAATAGCACAAACCCTGAATCAGATCTGAGACTCATAACCCTCTACCAAAAAACAATTCAGAGAAAATAAGCTATCTAATGACATAACAATTTGAAGAGAAACGCTCAAGTAACAAAGAATTTCTACTCATGATCAAAAACAAACAAAAATATTATTACAAATCCATGTAAACCCCCAAATGATGCTAACAGCGTGCACTCAAAGCTATGATTTCCCTGGGGAAAACAACATTTTTCTTGTGCTCCTCTAAAACAACAGAAATATGCTGCTACACTAACAGAAACATTTGTCCTACTGTCCATGTTTACCATATGTTATGCAGCAGAGCTCCTATTAAATTGTTGTCTTTCTGCCGCAAAGTAGTTTTCTCTGTCCTAGCTAACTGGGACAGCAAGGATATTTCTAATAGGGAAGCATACCTTTCACTTCTCCTCAGAGGTTCAGCTGCCTTCCTGAGGGCTGAGGCTTGTGTTTTATCAAAAACCAGTAGCAGAATTATTTCTACCATCCAATGTCAAACAACCAAGTGAAGCTCTTTATCAAAGCTGATGCCCTCCTGACAAGCCAGGGAGCTGTGCACCTCATCAGCCGGTACTAAAAATATGTTCTGATGGACAGGTCAGCGGTGTGTACACTCAGTAGCACCACGCTGCCTGCCACCACTGAAGTGCCATCAACATTTGCCCCGGTCAAAAGTAACACAGAACGCTCAAAGTTATCCCTAACATTTTCTACTATAAAAAAAAGGGCAGAGAATAATTTCACAAGCTGTTTATTACATTGATAACAATACATTATAATAATGAGTAATCAAGAGTTTCTTGCTGCTAAATATTCCTTTCAAACACTTGCTATCTCAACTGCACTTCTATGTTAGCAAAGAGACACATAATGGCAAGCCCAAAATGAGTTCCTAGGACCTTCATTAAGACTATATTCTTTTCTTCGTTTGAACACATACTCACAGGTACACACATATAGACTGTGTATCTACCTATACGTGTAGCCAATTTGTAGAGGACATCATTGTAAGGAAAACCCATCCTTCCCCGACATTACCTAAGCTGAGTGTATTAAGTTGATATCAGAAGAGTACAAGGATGTTAGAAGAGCAAAGAACAAATTAAATAAAGGGACTTAGGGGAAAGAAGGACAGTAGGTGAGAGGAACTGATAGGAACACAGGGGCAGACTGGCTTGGATTCTGTAGGAAAACTGGTATCGGAGCAAACCCCAAGAAGCAGACTACATTACTGCTTCTCTACCCTCCTCGTTGAAGTTCTCTCTCTGGGTTTGATCAGCAAGACGTCCGCATAATTTATATTAAATAAAAAAATCATGAATAGAGTACTACAGGCTTTTCTGTTTAGTCCTCTTGAGAATTTTAGTTGTAATCACATATTTAATTTCCTAAAATAACTAGGATCGAACAAGCACACGAGCTAGTCAGTAAGGTCCAGTATATTTTACAATCCATTAGCTGTTTCATCATCAATTTTTAAAAGCTAAAAGCACATCAATACTGTACCCTCTTTTGTCTTCTTTTGCTGTTGCTCAAGGCCCAGCACAAGTTCTAGTCTGTAAGTGAGGCTCCAGGGCACTTCTAACATATGAATATGAAATGTTTTCATGTCTACCTTAACAACAAATTCAATTCTGAATGTCACTGAATACACACTTAATCAGAATTTTCTCTGCCACAGCACCCACTTACAGGGGATCGATTAAAATCTTTTTGATATTATCAAGTTGCATTTCTGTTTACAGCTTATCTACTTGGAGTAATTGTTTTCTTCTCACACAAAGACTATCAGATCAGTCAGCCTGCAGCAATCTTGCATATGCAGGATGCAGCTCCAGAGCTAAAGCATCATTACAAACACAACAGCACAGAACAAAACTTTTATGTCTTATCTATATCTGCCGCTCTGCTTGATATCTAAGACGACAAATACATGTGCATATATAGATATATATTTATAGAAGCAAAAAATATTAGGGGCACTTTTCATCTCTAAAAAACAACATGCAAGCCTACAGGTATTCCTGCTAAGTGTCCTCTTATTGTGTTATACCTCCCAAAAAATAGCTTCATAGGACTTGTGGAAGAACTATTCGTAAGTAGAATGAAAGCATTATCATATGCAATCAATCTCCTTTTCTCCAAAACATATAGTGCACAGAGATGTCAGGACTAAATTCTAATGGGATCATTTCATTCCTAGGCTTTTCACTGTTAATGTGACTACAGGGAAACCTGTTGGCAGCAATCAGGACAACTTACTTTAGAGAATACTTCAATTTTATTTCATTTTCAGAACTATTTTTAGGTGCATGAGGAACTTGGAAAAATTCAATGACTGCATTTTAATCATGCAAAGCATGGAATTCGATGCTGCTTCAATCATACATATGTTTATCAGCATCCATCACCTCACACTGAACTGTAGTTTCTATATTATACAAGACTGCTCAAGATAATAGCAGACAAAAAAAATCTATTTTATTGAGTAAATTCTGTCCAGTGGTGTAAAATCTGATTAGGATTTTAAATGTACTTCTCTCCAACAAACAGAACCTGGGGGAACCACAGAACACTTTGCATCGCTATACAGTCTTTTGTAAGACGGTTACTGACCCACCTCTGGGATATGAGGGTACGTGGTATGGTGAAGCAACTAAGATCAGAAAGTTGAGGTGGTGGGGATGATGTGGATCAAACCTGAGTATGCTGCAATTAACTTACAAGTCTACAACCAGTTACTCTTAAATCCCTTGTAGATGAAACAGAGGCAGACTTGAATCAACTGAAGTGTGGAATGCAAATATTGTGCACCGTGCCTCACAAGTCAGCTTCAGAAATTTGCCTAAATTCAGCTGTTAAGCTCAGGCCATTTACACACAACACTAACCTTCACAAACACAAGCATAAATGTGCTGCCAGTGTAGTGTCATCTACCTATTTTCTATTTAGCTGATAATCTTCTACCAACATAACTCTTGACAATAGTTATACATACTTACCACTGTGCCTAGAAACTGAATGCTTGTATCTCCAGAGGCATTCCGAGAAAGCCGCTGAAAAAAAACCAGATGTACAAACTGATTAGATGCTTCTCTGGAATTTGAAACCATTCCATTTTCTTTCTGTCACATCACTAAAGTAATCACAACTAATCAAGTACACAAAACTATACATAAGACAGGTGAAATATAGCCATTTCCTTCAAGAATTTCAGTATTAGTAGTCTAATTCATACTTCCGCTTGGATTTTGGTTTTGTTTCAGTCAGCTCAATAAAATTTATTTCTGAAGAACGGTGAAAACAAATATGGCCAAGTACAACACAGAACAACCTTGGGCTTGCAGAAAGATGAATGTCATGAATAACGATGCTTTCACCATCTCTAAACGTTTCTCATTCTGTATTCCTGTTATTCACCTTTAGTATTATCTTCATTCTCTCCTAATGAGACATATTTTAATCTCTCTTTAAAATGCAAACCTCCAATGATGCTACTTTGAAAACGGGGAAAAAAAAAATGACCTTATGAAATGTCTGGTCACCTACTGTGGTTCAGGAGTTGATTGAAGTTATTAAACAGTCTTCAAATACTACATTGTCAGTAAGCCACAAGACAGTGCAAAAGAAAATATGTTATTGACTTAACACAGTGTTATCCATAATCTAAATATGCAAAACACACAAAGAACTCTTTCTTCTTGTGAATCATCTCCTCCTTCAACATGGAAAGTTTCTTCTCACTTTTTCTTCCTGCTGTTAAATTACGGCACATATAGACCCAAAATCAGGGCCCTGGTCACAGAATGCAGCCCTAATACTTACACAATGCCAGGTGTACATATGAGTACAGAAGCCCATATCTGAGAAGCTGAGTATAAATTGCAGAGAGCTGCACGTAGATCTTCAGCATTTTAAAGACAACGAATCCTAGGAACAGGGCTGCAAATCATCTTGAGAGATCTTCTAGTCTAGTACCCCTGGCAGAATCAACACACACCTGTGTCACTCCCAGATGATGTGTGTCTAATCCATTCTTAAAATCTTACAACTGGAGAGCTTTCACAGTCCCCCCCAAGCAATTTATCCCAGTGTTCAGCATCCTTATCATTAGGAAGTTTTTTCATAATATCTGACTAAAACAACCCTTGCTGCAACTGCAGCACATTTATTCTCCTCTTTTTCATCACAGACAGGAAACAGATTATTCCCTTTCTTTTTACAGCTACATAGAAGTATGTGAAGAGCCATTATCGCAGCTCCCTTTAGTCTTGTCTTCTCTAGACTAAGCGAGAAAGTGCTATACAACAATAGCTAGATATCCCCCGAAACAATTTTAATAGCAATAAGTTAAACCCTGGTCCCTTTTCAATAATGGTGCATACTCCTCAGCTACACTTTATGAAGTAATAATTACTACAGCCCAAGCATGCTTATTTTTTGACTTAGCAGGTCACACACTGACACTGCAATCTGTACAATCATATGAAAACAAAGGATGATGTGCCAAAGCCTGACATATTTCAACAATAATGATTAATGGAATGGAAAATATGGGAAATAAAATTTCATACAAAACCTGACGTTTACTTTTATAAAGGAAACAGGAATATACACTTTTCCCACAGTCTAGGATAAACACAATCAGGTTTTGGAAACCACAAAGAAGAACAAAGTACCGGCTGCCTACAATGAATGAACTGCATGCCAAAACAAACAAGTCCGAACCACTTGATAAGCTGTCAGAAAATGGCAAGCCGAAAAAAATTAAAGGATTTAATTTCTTTTTTTCCTGGAATGCCCTCCACCCTCGTTAGAGTTCTGTCACTTATTGTGCTACCCTTTTGTCCACTTTCAAGGGTCATTAGAGACCTTTTCATGTCCTAATAAAAATTCCTTTTTTTTTTTTTTGCTAATCTCCCCACCACACAGAAAAACACAACTTAAAAAAAACAAAACAAACAAAAAAAGAAAAATAGAGCCCTTTTGTCATATTCTTTAAAGGCTTTCAAAGTAAAGCCAGTTATCTTGACAACTTGTTTTTCACAACTAAAACTAAATCATTAAAGTATTTCCCAACACATTCGCTTTACTCACAATTAAAGAAGCTAGCATAGCAATAACCAAGCCCTTCCAAAAATAATTTAATGAAGCCAAATACATATGTATATCAAGAAGGCACCTTCTAAAGCCATAGTCTCAAGACAAAGATATAAGCAGCCTTTTTCCTGCTCTGACACTGTTAAAGTGCGCCGGTATCACAGTATAGTAAATCCTCGCTGCTACTGTTTGCTGTGTCCAAAATACAAAGCACTACAGTCAGTTGTGGATAGCCTCAAGAGTCAGCATCAGCACTAAAATCCCTCTCTTGAATTAACAGCCAGTGGTGGGGAAAAAAAACCAATAATGAGGAAGGTGAGGAAAATAGTTAACAAAGAGATAAAAATATTTTGTTTCTGAGTATATATCAAAAAACAAATCCAAGAAAGAAAGGTAGAGAAGTACTCCAAGTCACAACACATATGTTACACCAAGACCAAAAAGAGAACTGCCAGGCTTTTGAGAACCATGTTACAAAAGAAGTCAGCACATTATCATAATTAATGTTTCAAATTACAGTTGTAAATAAATTTCAGCTGTTAGATGCGATTAGATTTTTTGAAGCATATTGAAAGGAGTTATTTCTGTTCTACTGGTGGGCTTGTGTTTCTGGGATTTGTAAATGTAATTGATGTTTTCAAGAAAATGAAAGGACATGGTTAACAATTATTCTTTTATTTTCCACCTCTTTAGAAAAAGGACCAGTCTCCAGTTTCTCTTGTAAAGTTAGATATTTACATATTCTATACCTCATAATAGATGGTTTCATATTGCATGTGATAGCAGGAAAGTAATCAAATAGAGGTAACAAAAGAGAATAGCTAATTATATGCATTGTCATTGTTTTCCTAATAAATTGCAAATTATTTGCTAGGAGATTTACACCAAAAAGCAAGGGAAGTCTAGCACTTGAACAAGGACAAAACAACACTGTGTGTTTACCTGCCAATACAGTAAAATTACGTTGCTGGTCTCAATTACGGGATCTTGGATGTAAACAATGCTCTTCAGGTTGATTCAACTGATAAAGCTTCAGACTAACTTAATTAGCATAATATGAGTTAAAGTTTTTTTTTTTTTTTCCTTATGAGAAAGTAACAAGGTAAATGAAATCTGGAAAAAAGAAACCACACCTTCAAAAAATCCACCTGCAGTCTCAAAGCTGTCAAATGGGTGTGTTACATAAATATTATATGTATTTTTACACACACAGGCTACAGTACGCTACACCGCACATGCTACATATATACAAACAAAATGCTTACGCACACATGCGGAAACAGACAAGTGCATATAATCATACAAAAGGCATTTGATTTTCCTCTTCTATCTTAAGCGTACGCTATACCACAGCCGTTTCACAAATAATCGTTTTAATCTGTAAATCCCAGTAAATTACCAGAGGTTAGTGTGATATGACTTTAAATTCTTCTGCTTTGCCATAGAAAATTATTTCCACTTAGTTGGGTATCAATGATCTATTCATCGTAAGATGCACTAGGGTTACAATCAGCTTTGCATTAAGCCTGCAGTGGATGAGCACTCGCAGATAAAAATGATAACAACCTTTACATGAAGAAGGATAAAGAGGCTCAGCCAAACATAAAATGTATATTAATGAAAGTGACTCTAAACCGACATAGACTATACTAGACAACAAGAAGATCTCAGAGTATTTTCCAGAAATCTGGTATCTTGGGCTCTCCAAGCTATTGGAGGGGAACAGCTGCAGGGAAGGAACGACCCCAAAACAAAGAAACTCCAACAGACCAAAAGCAATTTTTTGCTCTGCGTACCAATGGAAAAGTAATGTGTCAAGTCAAACTAAGTATGAACCGGCAAAGGAAATAATGTATTAAAGTTTCCCAAACATGTTTATCTTGAACTACTATATACAGTAAAGCTGGAGACTGTTACAGAAAAGGTAGATTGTCACCTAGCCAACGTTTTTTGCAACTTTTACAAAGCTAAGAGTTAGACAACATGTAACAGACTATAAAGAAAAGCAAAAAACCCAAACAAAAACAGAAACAAAAACGGCCAGAAAACCCACTAATAAGTATCTAAAATCATTACAGAAGACTATTGATAAAATTTTGAATGAAACACTGTGTGGTTTCCCAGCATGGTGCTCTTTTTCAGAATGCAGTCTTGCAGCCCCTATTGCTTAATCTCAACTGCTTACTACCAGAAATTCTGAACATCTTATGCTATGAATTTCAAATGGAGAATGCTATCCACTTTTTGGTCAATTCTTGAAAATTCAATCTAGCAAAATAGAGGCCAGAATCATCCTAAGACAGGTTTAATTAAAAAGCAAATTATTCCCACAATAGGGCAGCCAGGGGAAAAACCCACAGTATTTTACCTTACAGAGTTATAGCAGATTCATCTGCCAGTACTTTGTCTATGAGATTTTATGTGCGGAAGGGTGCTTGGACACCTGGAAAGCTCCTTCATCCACCTATGTCACTCCAAAGGGAGTCCCCATGGTTGGGTCAGAGAGGGAGAGAAAGCTGCAGAAGCAGCTGCGAAGCCATGAAGTCCTCTTCCAGTCAAAATGTGAGGATTGGTTTGGCTTTATCAACCTCCTTTTCCCTCTCCTCCTAGAGCCTCTGCAGAAAACAGAACTTCATTTCAGCACTCCCTTTCCACCGTGCAAAATCCCAGTCCAGAGATGTGATCCCAGACTAGCACCATGACCAAGCTTTCTTGTACATTGCACACTGCCTACATTCAGACTTGTGCAGCCTTGCAAGACTTTCCACTTAGGGGATCGCTACTTCTGTCACAATTTAGTGTTTTCCACTGATGGTGCCGTCATTTCCTCCCTTTAGCGTATTAAACTACAGATGGAAACTTTGCTCGATTTTGAGTGCTGCTCTACCCCTAGCCATTATCAGTTTTATATTGCACTTCACCGTAAATGAAGCCTCAGGTAACTGCTCTTCCTCAGGGCCTGTCCACATTTTCCAGCTTATTACACGGGTAACAGTCACCCAGTGGGGAACAAGATGATCAAGCCCTGCTGTGTACGAAGCACTTAGACATGTGAAAGACTTCTGAGACTGGCTTAAATGGTACTATGCTGAAGTAGTCTTTCCCTTTAAAAGGGATCCTGCCAGGATGTTGAGATACTGGCCTCCCCAGCACCTGTTGCAAGCTACCTCAGTCCCTTCCCAGGGACTAAAAGGAATCTGTTCCCAAACAGTATAAATATGGATTTTAAACACAGCATGAATGTCTTACAGGGCTTCAATCCACATAAAGACACTGCACCTTTATAAGAGGCCAAGGCACCATATTCCTACTTTTAAAAGAACCACCACTCTCTTAATGCCTGGGATTTGATTAGAGTAGATGGCTTCAGATTTTCTGTCCTCCCGTAAACAGGAAACACAGATCCTTCCCAATATTTCTTTAGGTGATATCCAACATTAATGTCACTTGTTATTTCTTTTTGCCAAGCTTTAGACATGCAAATGTTTAGTAATAATACCACTTCAGTATTGCTGTTATATATATAACACCTTCCAAGAATGCCCATGTGCCACTCTAACCCTCTGAGGTAGGTATGTAGGTGTTTTAAAGCAGTGGATGAGAGGCTTTAAGACAAAAAAAGCAAACCAACCAACCCACCCTCAAAACAAAAACCACCACACCAAAAAGCCACTCAGGAAAGAGTTTTTATTTAGTGTTGGTAAAGAATTAACCCAGAAGACATGTACTCCAGCCCAACATTTCCAGCTACTTACCATTATTTACAATAATGAGGAGTTTAGTCCTCTCTGGGAACTTCTACATTTTTGCTGTTATTATGTTAAATCACAAAATGGCTTTTAGAAGACTTCTAGAAACTTTACGCTTGTTCTGACATGCTGTAATATGTTTTGCTTTTATAGGGGGACATGTGCAGGTAATACGCTGCCATGTGATCCTAGATCTGATAACGTTTATGACTGCCCTGAGACAGATTCTTTGCAGAATCCATAGTCCTTTCTTGCTCTGATGTCCTTCCTCTTCCTTCCCCTTTGCTCTCTGACTGTGTTACTATATTCAGGAAAACCATTCCTTGTTTTTCAAGGTGTAGCTATCAAAATTACAATGTCTGTCAACAACTTAACACAATGCTTTGGTCTTTGGACGCATATAGAATCCTTGTAGTTATTCATCCTGAATATTGTCTGTCATTAAAATTTATTGCTCCTTTGTTAAAAAATATGGCATAAGATACTGTGACAACTAACATTATTTTATTAACTCCTTGAGTAGCACAGGATATTACTAATCCCATTAGGTTAAAGAAAGGGGAAAGTATGATGTTTTTAGATAGAGCTTTATTGTGGGAGATCTCTCTCTGAAAAGTGGACAATGAATTCCAGAAGGATTGATTGGGCATAGCAGTTGATCACTCATTTCCTTCCCAGCTGAAAAAAAAAAAATAATTCATTTTCATTAAATAATCAGTAAGGGTGGTGGTAGGCGCTTTTTGCTTCTCCATTCAAACCATGGACAAGACTGTGGCCTTGAGTTAAACTGATTTCCCACAAACTGCAGACTGCTCGTGAGATTCGGGTACTTGCTATTTAAAGTAGACGTTAATGCAAATACTCTGGGATGACAGTAAAGGAGTTGCAATATTTTTAAAGGCTTCATGATTCAGGAGCTGTGCATGCTGCTGTTGTATAGGCATACATGCATCCAGGGCTCATTTGAAAAATAAATAATTTTTAAAATTTTGACAAACACTCATGTCAATGAAGCACTATTTGTTTTAATATGCATTATTGGCAATTAAAGCAAGAAGCAGCAAATAGGCCAGCTTTTATACACCTTCCCTTTCCCTACACCCCTTGGAAATAAAGGAAGTCTCAAGTCCTGCCTTAGATCATCCATGATCGAACAATGAAACCTAACTTGTACAATTACTAATTTTCTTGTACAGAATCTTTCACAAACTTAGCAGGTTGAATTACCTAGTAATTATCTAAAGCAGATCACTCAGGTCTTTCCAAGTACACCTAGGAGATATGCCTTGAATTAGGTATGCTGATCAAATTTCAGAATTCCTTCTAACTATGACTTCTCTCTGTTTCTGTGTCTGGTCCATTGGAAAGGATCCATCTCCACCCACAAGAACAAGCTATGTTGTTTGCCAAGGGTGACACCAGGACCTCAATATCTGTGCTGTAGAATGCGGCACAGCTTCCAAGTTTCCTGGTAAAGCCTCCTTGCCAAGTGTTTATCTTTTTTAACTTGTCCACATGGTTTCCCTCCCCAGCCATTACCAACCAGAAGTGATAATTCAACAGGAACATCAGCTCCATGCTTGGTTTTGGTCAAAAAAGCCAAAAGAAACATTTGACATTATTAATGAGAACACCATTAAGTTATGGTAGAAGTCTAAGTTTTGCCCATGCTTTTAACAGTGAGCACAGTTCAGGTCCCCACAGCTCAGAAAGGACGTAACAGAAACGGAAGATGTTCAGAAAGCAACATAAACAAAAAAACAGGCTTTCTCTGCCAAGGAACAACTCTGCACCACTGAAGAGAGGCAATTAAGTGAGGATACAAGCAGCATGGACACAGTAGGTAAGGATCAACTGCTCATGGTCTCTTCCAATACAGGAACTAGGAGGAATTCAAATGAAGCTAAAGGACGCTGCCACAGCAATTATTAGGCAATGATAAGGCTGCAAGAAGCAACTTGCCAAGAACTATGGTTCTCTTTGTGCAACCACAGGGCAGGAAGTAACAACAATAACAGTGCCCTGACCAAGAGGTATTAATACTTCCCAAAAAAATCTAAAAGCCTGAAAGACAGCAAGGCATACTACACTGTATGCAATAGGCTTTTTTGTATTTGTCTTCTACCTGAGATATTTCAGTCCTTGTTTGTACTTGTCTTAAACACCAAGAGCGCATCAAGCGTGGCAATAAAAACCAGTTTCTCTGTATCATATCCACTGATCATTTTTGGAGTGTCAAGGCTGAGCTCTGTTTTCTCAGATGACTGTGGCTGGTTGAGCAAACAGGAAAACACAGGTAGCCTGTGTCTCTATACTGCTAAATAAAGGAGGGCCAGGGACTGATGCCTGTTCCCAAAGCCAAATGACAATGACTATCTCAGTCTCACTGCTTGGGTCTATACAGCACGGTGTAAATCTGTACCAGATTTGTCTAGGTCAGACATAACTGGAACAGGCTGAAACAAAGCCAGGGAGTGAGCTACCAATTAATCAATACAGGTCATCAGGAATCCAGCGCTGGGGCTCACATTCTGGCTTTTCTCTACCCAACAGTATAGCTATTTGGATTATAGTATATCCAAATGCCTGCCCCTGTTTGCAAATGATTGTGTGTCCCTCTTCTAGAGACAACCTAGCAAAAATAATTTTGAAATCATGGGTAGATGACAACAGCAGAGTGTACTGTCATGCAGTTTTCATGTACGCTGCTCACTAAAGCTTCCCAAAATAATTTTCAGGGTTTAAGAGAATGAGCCTTGTAAAGTCATGGTACTTCAGACCTGAAACCTATATATCATTATCACAGATTACATCTGAGATCTCAAAACAGTGAAAATATATATATATAGGTAATTTTTCTAAAAAAATTATACATACATTTGAAGAAAGTCTCCACGGAGTTGAAGGAAATGAATACTTGGGCATAGGCTTTGTTCTCCTGTCAGACATTTCTCAGAATGTCAGACATTTCCCAGGAACAAAGGCTTCATAACCTACAGCATTTTTTGCTTTTTTTCTGTACTTATAAACCAAAATAATAATCAAAAGAAACACTGTATCAGAGAAGCACTTAAATTTGTCATAACACAGGATGTAGCATATATTGCTCCTGCTGCAACTGTTGATGCAATAAATAAATTAAATGAAAAAATAAGTGATCCCCATCACTGAATTCCCTGTAACACTGTAGTATAGAAAACTCCACTGATAAATCTTCATCTATTTCATTCACAAAAACACTTGAAGCTTGAGAGTGATGATTTCAGCTTTACAGGATCATGTTCTTGTTTAGTAACTCCATTACTCTCTTAATTACACCTTGCTGTGACTGATAAAGACCTTTTTTACCACCGAGTTTGGCATGCCCAACAGAGTCACAGAACAGTTAGGCTGGAAGGGGCCTCTGGAAATCAGGTAGTTGTATTCCCTTGTTCAAAGCAAGGCTAACGTCAAAGTAATTATCGGGCTACTCAGGACCTTGACCAGTTGAGTTCTGTCTACGTCCTACAGAGCTTCAGTTCAGCAGAGACCAATGCTCTGAAAAGGAGGCATCACTACTGCCATTGTAAAATCGCTTTGCTGAAGCTGCCAGAAGCCACCTAGAGTCTTCCAGGCTCCAGGCAGAATGCCTGCGCCACCTTTAGAGGGTGGGAGGTTTCATTACAGCAAGCTAGCGGAGCTGTGAAACCAGTGTGGGTCAACAATATGCCAGTGGAAAGGCTGTGTGCATACAATACAACAAAGAGGTACAAGTGTTGGCAAAAGATGGTGACAGTTTATTCTGTCTCAGAATCCTTTGGCTATAGGGAATTGTCTGCAAGAAAACAGTATATGGACGTGTTGAGTGTTTGATGATAGGATCAATGAAAGCAGAGCATTTAACAGCACTAGGGTGTTGCCATAGAGCAGCCTCAGAATTTGAATGGTCAGTGGGGCGATTTTTGAGAACTTGCCCAAACGTACGTAGTGCCAAAGCAAAGAGGGTCTGAAGATCTCCTACATGCGTTTTTTTTTCTTGGGCAACCTACCCTCTCTGCAGATACCTGATCTTCCTGCACAGTGTCTCAGTAGAAGACACCCACTTGCAACCTGACCGTAGTAAGGTCAGACTTGAAGTTAGGTTCGAGTCCGTTTGCTGGACTTCATGGATTCACCGATTTGTCTTGAGGTCCCCTTAGATTCTGGTTCACATCAGGGAATAAAAGGAGATGTTCCAGCTCTATGGGAAAGGCAGCTTATTCCCTTCTCTCCTTCCACTCCCTCCCCAGTTCATATGCACAGGGAGTCAGAAGATATCATAGACAACTTCTACAGGCACAGGGCTCACTGAAATCCAGCTTTCTTGTACATGGGAGCAGAGGTAGAGGGATAAAAATGCCCTCATTGTCCCAAAATACGCCTGCTGCCTTCCTTCCTTCCAATTGTCATTACTTTCCAGGATACCATTCTGAACCACCATTCCAGTTTCCACTGGAGTTCTTATGGTTCTTTTCTACTCACTCTTCACAGGAATCATTATCTCATTTATTTGTTTGTTTTTCCTCCAAATACATCCTGAAAGGCTATACCATACTCAAATTATGTTTTATATATAAATGTATTTTAAATACATATTTTCAATTAAGTAACAGCCAATCCCTGCAAATCTGAATCCTCAGGGAGACACATTGTAACCACATGCCTATCGTTCTCTGATTTTCAGCAAAGGCAGAGTCCAAAAACACAAGAGTTACATGTAAGTCAGATTCTGAGCCACTAACGTCTTTGGAAACATGCAAGGGAAACCATTCTGGCAAAGTGTTTCTGTACACAAAAATTTCATTTGCTTGGTAAACAAAATCCTGCACTTCACAGGGCGTTAAATTCAGCCTCTCCAAATGAGAAATAGAGTCTAGTCGTAAGTGAAGAAAATGCTGAGAAACTGGGATTAGCAGAGGAATTACTGAAAACAGCAACAACAACAAACCGTGATGGAATCTGCAACTTCAAGAAATGCTACAGGGTCTGCCCACACCCTCATCCCCGGAGACTGTATCACAGAAATCTCTTCCTCAAATGATCCCAAGTTTTCACCAGTTCATCACCTTCCGTATCACCCTACAGATTTCACAGTAAACCAAAGCAGCACAAAGATTTCAGAGCCCTTACGCTGCAGACGAACGGACCTGCAGTATACCCCAGGGTTTTGGTCCCTCTATCGTCTGGGGACCTGGCCAGGCACTCTGCAGCGCCCATCTGCCGCACACAGATGGGCTTCCTCGCAGAAGAAACAAAAGCGGGAGGGAGGGGGCTGCCACACATCCTAGTTGTGCCCTGATATGCCCCAGACAGACTGTGGCCAGGGAATATACTACTTCTCAGGCACTCAGATGTATTACCAGGTCCCATACTCTAGAAATAGTCTTAGAAAACCTTTTTTTTTAAACTCATAGGTCATCTTAACTCTGTGGCAGAGTTGGTGCTCTGCTTTGCTCTAATCCACATTGAGCCTTTAGCAGAGGAGTGGAAATACAGGAGCGTGCTTAATTACTTATTTTTAAATGTGTGGCAGATATGCAACAATTTGAATGTCTAGACTATAATTTACATAAATACATTTTAAAGCAAAACATTTTAAAATTATTTATTTCCTGCTTCTATGCTTAAGTGCTTTGCTGGATTGGGGCCAGGCTGCAGGATCAAGCCGAAGGTGCATAAATCAAACCTTCAAAGAAATATAACATTCACAAAGACAGTATTTGGTCGAGCAAATTTAGAAGAATGAAACCAACTATGAAGAGAAATTAGATTGGCTGAAAATTAATAAAGCACAGCTGGAATTATTCGATTCATCCATATTTGTTGCTTAAATGGCTCTAGGGCTAAGTCTTGCTGAAAGAAGATACTTCAAGACTCAGGGGTCAATTGCTTTTGGAGACAAATTGACCTATAGGAATACACTTGTCTAATTTGGTTCTTGCAGCGGGGCAAGTCTAGAGAAATATATAACCAAAAAACCAATTTAGATTCCAGTGAGCGGATATCAGAGGTCAAGTTTAAGGTTCTCATAAATTTACATACATATACTAGAAGATTAATAACTTTTCAAGCTACTGGGTTTCTTCACTAAAAGCAAAGACTTATAGATAACATCTGAGAAAGAAACAACATATGTGCTTATTCCACATTCTGTTGAACAGATACCCTGCAGCCAGCTCACTGCTTGCTGCTGTGGCTAGCCCTGCAGTATTTCATACAGTTCATACTCAGGGAGCGCAAGTAACGCTATTGCTGGCTCACGTCCTAGAAGAAAGCATATTCAGACCTCACGATCATTATCTTTGAAACTAATTTTATGTGCCAGTTCAAATATTACGCTTTAAGTTAACTGGTCTTACTACTTTCAGTATTAGTACATGGAGACCTGTATCTAGCCATATAGTTATTATATACTTCGCAATAAGGCCTTCTGAATACGGTTATCCATTCAAAATATAATGCTTTTCTCCTAGACAGGTTTTCTACATTCATACATCGGCATTGTTTCCTATTCAAAATTAGGAATTTCCTTTATAAAATAGCAGCAAAATAGACCAGTATTAGAATTCAAAAACACACTTTAGAATTCAAAATTATTTTAGATAGATGCAAGCCCTGAAGTTGGCATTAACCTTCCAAGAAATCTATAAAACGTAAGTCCAAAGTTTACTTGGGCATATTATGAAAATTTCACACTCAGTCAATACTATCCTTGAAAGATACAATATTGTTTTTATCTTCAGGTTACAATCTTCTAAATTCAGTCACAGCAAAAATAACATTTCTGTTTGGGTAATTTAACAGGGGTGAAAATGAAAAAATTCACATATTTCACTGTAAATTATCAGAAATCTGACCATTGTACCAACGTATACAAAATAAACAGATAATGTTGTATGTACAAAAATACTTTTAAAAACTCAGAAAGTTTTAATTTTTTTGTTTCCTTTCACTACTTCCAGTAACAATAGATATTTATAAACAAAAGATTTCTCAACAAATATATAAATCCTGCCTGGATTCAGAAATTCAGAAAATTTTTGTGGCAGTTAAAGGCACACCCTTTTGTTTGGAGTTGTTTTCAAACACATTTTTGGTCAGAAGAAACAATGTGCATTAATTTTTGTAGATATCTTTCCTTAGAAACACACAGCTTTGAGATGTTTTCCACATGTTTTTTTCAAGGCAAGGAAATTATCATATTTCATAAAAGCATAGATAAAAACATGTCACATGGGAGATGCATTGTCCTGCAACTGTCATTCTGCAAAGGCCCAAAAGTGGAAAAACCATGCAATCCAAACACAAAGAAGAGAATAATTTTACTGCAGGACCCCACCTTTTTGTAAACAGTAATCTGTTCTTTATGTCTTAAGTGATTAAGAAACTGTATCTCCATTAAGTAAAGAGATCCTAGAAGTTGGGGTAAATTTCCGGCTAAAATAAGCAACAACAGTTCTTTAAATGGATTATGTTCAAAATTGCAGATGAGTAAGTCGGAGAAGTTCACTCCACTAAAGCTCTGGATGTATTCAAAGTAGAAAGATTGTGTTATTCGCACAATGTAACATAATTTTTATGATGCGGTACGTTCCGACCCCACGTATCAGTATTATTTGTATACCCAAAGGCTTCTGGTTATCTCAGCTCTACAAACAAAGCGTTGGCGAGTTTACCTGTATAGTCCTCTGAGTGCCATCAATGGTGACAGACAATAAGGGTGAAGCCAGGTTCCACTCGCTGGTCACGTTCAGTTTCATCCCATCAACTTCCACCTGTTGTGACACCAAACAAGGCTGTTACTATGAAGACAGACAGAAAACTGATCTCAAGTTCATTACTGCATACAAAGCAGCAACCATTTTAAAACAGATGGCTCCCAAACAACCTGTCATGTTTACTGCTTCTGCCATAAAAGACAGGGTCCAACAACAGAGTCTTCCAGCTATCTCTGGGGAGAGGTGAAGGACCTGTGAACAGCTGCCTCTGAGTAGCAAGGTTTCAAGTGATTTCCAGCAAGTAACAAACAGCCATCCAACTTTTAAACCTATCTGGACATGCTACATTTACTGCAATTAGACAAGTAATGCATATAAATTCCAGTGACACCTTGCAACCCACACAACAGGGCTTGCATATAATATCCTCTCCAAGGACCAAGGAAGAACTTTTCCTAAGCTTCTAATGAAGGGTTTTGCATTGTTATCTTAATTAATATGAGGCAGTAATTAATTCTTCATTGTTTTGCCTCTAAGTCCAGACAAACTTTGCAAATTCTGTCATGTTTTCTTCCAATATACAGGCTGATCAGAGGAATATGATTTCTGACTTGAATGCCAATATGGTTATCCAGAAGGAAATGAAAATTTAAAAAATCATCCCATGTTTTTTATACAAGAATATTCCTATTCGAGCGCAAAAATCCTGAGTTCTGAAAAAGTGTAGATACAGAGTAACTGTAATGACACTTCTGTTACTCTTTCATTGTATAATACTGTCTGTTTAAACACACGTATCACACATTCAACACTGTTAGAGCCTCAAAAGAAGAGCTAGATTATGAAAAAATAATTATTACTATACAAGGAGTAATATAATTACTAATTAATGTTTGTGGCATATTTCGAACACTCATCATGCTAATCAAGGTAGGTACATTATTTCAGCTATATATTTTACTATAAACAGAAGAAAAATCAGGATTGGCAGATTTCCTTCCACTCCCAAAATCTTAAAAATATTTTCAATCAGCAAATTGCAGGTAATATTGATAGTGACATAAATATTGCATACTTTTTTGGTAAACCAGAAGAAAATTACTACAATTAGAATAAAAGCGGAGCCCACATTTTGCAAAATAAAACTTATAAAGCCTGCTCTTTTAGATCTCAGGCTAATCATTATTTCTTCTTATAACAAGAACAGGTAACTGTAATCTTAGTGTAACTTAAAAGAAATCCGTAACAGACAAGTACAGAGGAGCAATGTGTAATTTGATAATTTTATTTCAGTTAAGAAGAAAAAGTTTGGCTTAAAGAATGTCTAATTTTATAGAGTTTAGTTTAGAACACAAAATCTGTCCTTCAGTGATACAAAAATCTCAATTTCTATGGGCTTTAACTATAAAGAGTTACATGTAAAGAACATGAAGAAAAACAAGTCATTTATAATGGTTCACCAATAGGCCAGATTAGCTGGCATGCTTCAGGTACTTTACGCTGCTCCAGTGATGTAAACCATCCATAAACCTGGCTTGAGTTAAGCCAGGCCTGCAGCTGGTTTGCATTGGCAGAGCACTGCAAAGCAGCTGGAACACACTGGTGAACGAAGCCTGCTCTCAGCAAACCTGAATCAGCAAATACTGTCTTTACTGAGAACAGCAGAAATATTCGAAAAAGACTTTCCAAATGGAGAAAAGCAAATCTGGTGCTCTGTCTCAGCCCGCTTTGATTAGGAATTAAACTTTGGTAAGGCAATTATTTAAAAAACTGTCTGTCGTATCGCTATAACCAAAAAAGACCATCTGTGCTAGAACCTGGGCCTGAAAACGCAGTTACCATGTTTCCCCAGGGAAGGAGGGGGGATGGTATGAAATCATACCAAGCTATTGGCCACCAAAAAAACTTCAACTGTACACCATGCCTACGGTACCGAGGCATTTATGCGCAGCCTCGCAGAAAATCTATAGCTGATACCTATAGTCCTAGTGAACGGTATTCCAGTGGCAAGATACAAGTCAATACCTCCACAACAAACTCAGTTTAATCATTAGCTCTTTTGTCACTGTAGAGATGAACAAAAAAAGTAAGTCAAGTGTGTCACAGCAGTAAACAACCTGTTTACAGTCCCTCACAGGGGTCTATACAAGTCTAGCCATCATTGATTCCAGATTACGTTAGTATCAAAACATTTCTGGTAGAAATCACCCTGAAAGAAGAGACGCAATCAGTCAGATGGTAGGTCTAAACAAACCATGACACTCTAGGAACACTATGGCTGCTCATGTGCCATAGAAAAAAACAGCAGAAAATATATTGCCTCTACTATGTTCGAGAAAGAATAAAGGGCCAGAGGGTGGGGGGAAAATGTGATTTGAACTGACACAAACCCCAGTAAACTGCAGCAGCCTTCTCACAGAACCAAGCTACAGGCTCGGATGCTTTCAGCTGGGGCTTACTACAGTGCATGCAACTGGGGAAGACAATGTAAAACCAAGAAGATCACAAGGAAGTTGGCTCTCTCTGCTCCAGTGGGTAGGACGACGAAGCCAAGAGGTCAAGCCATCAGAGAAAGTGAACAAGGGCTGGGGGTAAGAGATTACCATGTAGTGAGCATGTTACTGTCACTACAAACAAGGGGAAAGCAAGGGGGTACAGGTTGGGAGTAGGTGGGGACCAGGTGGGGGTTAAAATCAAACCAATGCTTTACCTAATAGAACAAATCTTCCTTCTGCAGCTTGGCAGCCAACAGCCAAGCAAGGTTAGTTGGTGGAGGAAAGAGAATAGATAAGATGTTCAAAGAACTTGTCAGAAGTTTGCATTCGCCTTCATTCCTCCACTAGCAATGGATATGATAATAGAATCTAACAAATACTGCAATAAAACCAGGGCCTTTTTGCTTTAGTCTTGGCAGAGAAAACAGGGACACTGGAACCAACTAATGAAGAGTTACATTGACTATTTCCTGTTTTATTTTGGTTTTATAATCATAGGACAGCCAGGAATGAATCATCACTCAATGGATACTAACACTTGAACTGTAGGGAGAACATCCCAGTCAAATCACTCATGCGGTGGGCCACATTGTGCTTTACACCACAGCTATATATTCTAGCTTTATCCTCAACTACTCCGTTCTAAGTGTATGTACACGTGTGTGTGTGTGCATATGTGCACCGCGCTGTGTTGCAGGGGGAATTACTCTAGAGTAACTATGGTTGTTTGAACCATTGCTATACTACATCAGTGCAGTGTGGTGGTGGTGGATTTATTTTTGTTTTTTAAATAGGATTGATTGTCCCTGCATAAGGGCATAAAAGTAACCATGGTCCTCCTTTACAACTATTTCCAATTCAAAAGCTATTGTAAATGAGGTCTCAGAAAGAAGAATGACAAGTCCAAGACACAATGCTAGAAAAAGGTCAACAGCTTACTCTACTGTCACAACTCTGCAGACTTTCGCTGGCATGCACCTGAACTATACAAGTAGCAGCCCCTTCACCTCTTGTGGACTGAGTTCCTGATGTTCAGCATGATAGGTACCAGCTAACCAATAGTGCAGAGAGCTGCAAAGCATAATCTGCATTCAGTTTCCTTCAGAGAACATCATTTAGCATTCTATATGCATGTCAGGCAATTAAAGGAGGCAGCACAAGCCTGAGTGTTATAGCCCTGTTAATTTACTAATGCAGTGTCTCGCATACATCTGGCACATGTCACTACTTTTCTCCTGGAAATGAAGGTGGTTTTCCAGGAGACTGGAGGGCAGCTTGAGCAGTTGTTTCCTGCCTGATGCTTCAAAACATTATGCCTGAAGTTCCTCACGCCAGCCTTGGGTCTGACTAACGTACGTTTGCTGACTTAATCCCATGGTTCCAATTTTGCCTCCCCAGCACAGTGTGTAAGGCGACTTTAACTTGATGCTTTTGGTTTAACTCTTGGCCTAAAGAGTCCTGGCCTTAACTACTGGCTTATGCCAACCCTACCCTGATTCCTTACAGCCCTTAATTCTACCTCTTGCTATAGTAGAAGCGATGGCTTTAGCTAGTCGATCAGATCAACCGAACAAAAAGTCATCCTCTGCACAACTACCTTGCTGCAATCTTTCTCTGATCAAGACACCTGCCCGTGAAGATGTTACATTTCAGGAAAACAGACGTTACTATTCACAGGTGATTTATGAATATTCAGTGTCATTGACTCCAATCCCTTCACTTAGCATTAATTTAGCTGTAAATCTAAGGCACATTCAGTGGGCAGCAAGGACTCTGAAACCTTAAAATCATCCTGTAAGGAAGGAACAATGGTAGCAAGCTATTCTAAACGTGAGATAGCATACATGTTTGAGGACTTCCCTCAAAACTATACAAAGTAAAGATGTCCTGTTCTCTGGGAAAATCAACTGTCCTGGGCAGAAGCCTCTTCACCTCCATTACTGCTAAACACCACCACCTGTGCCAAAATAGCAAGGCAATTCCTTTCATTTTTATGAGTCAGGTAAAGGATACATATTTCTTCTTTTGCAGAAGAGAGGGCAGGCAGAGGACTGATAGCACGGTGTGGTAATAGAAGGTCCAGCAGTAGGCAGCAGCATTCAGTAACAGTCTGCAGTGATCTCAGACTAAGCCAAACTGAGTTGGATGAAGCCGCTTTTGGTTCCCAGTTTTCACAAAATTCCTGAAATTCTCATCTAATCTACTGTCCAGCTAATGAAGAAGCACATGGAACAGAAAAGACAAGTGAAAACTGTCCTGTGCCAAAACTATTGTTCCTACCTTTTGCAGTCCCATGTATCCTTAGGAATGAGAGCAAAGTCTTTACGCAGCTGAGTCTAAGGCTTCCTTTAGAAGCATGACGCATTAAACCCCAGGCATTTTGTAAAATATTTTGCTAGTCCTCGGTGTACAAAGCTCTCGTCAGCAGGAGAGCTCAGACACTATTTTACATCTCTCTGTATATTGCCAAAGCTAATAACCACAAGAGACTTCCCTGTCGTGAAAATTAACCAGCCACTTGGAGGCTGTTAGACCTTGTGGTCATTTGCAGAGTTGTCTTGGCAATTCCTGGGTCTTCCTATGTAATTTTCTCTAACTCCCCCACATTGCCTTTAAGTACCTTGAATTGAAAGGGAGTCATATCTGCCAGATTAGGAAATAGTATCAACCAAATAGTACTTCACACGTTATCATTCATACATGTAAAGAAACCCATAAAGATTTCCCATGTGGGCAGTTCTTATTAAACTCCTTTTTGTATATGCTTTCTCTCCTGTTCTTTGGATGATATTTGCCAGTGACCCAGGGTCCAATTACCCATAAAGCATTTGATGTTTTTCAGCGTCATGTCCTGGAGGAGGTGACAGAGTACGTTCTTCTCAGGTTTGCAGACAGCACAAAACCGAAGCAACCAGTTAACACGCTCTAGGGCAGGGCTGCCATCCAGGGGGGCCTAGACAGGTAAGAAAAAGGGGCTAATGGAAACTGTATGAAATTCAAGCCAAATTGTTAAGTCCAGCATGTGGCAAGGAAGAGCCCATTGCAATGATACAGGCTGGGAAGCAACTCTGTGGTGGAGGACTTGGAGGTGTGGGCAGACATGTCAGCTAGACACAAATGAGTCAGCAGCATGCCCTGGCAGCAAAGGCAGCTAACAGTGTCCTGTGTTCTGTTAACAAAAGCAAAGTCTGCTGAAAAAGGGAAGCAATTAGTCCCTTCTACTCAAAACTCAGACCATGTTTAGATATTGGTCCACAAGACAGACACTGATGTTTAGTTATACGAAGTTCCCATTAGCCCATTCCTCTTGCCTGTCCAGGTCCCACTGGGTGGCAGCATTGCCCTTGACTGTATTGTGCAGTTTCCCCAATTCTACATTGTCTGTAAATTTTATAACCATGCACTCCCATTGCCTCCTCCAGGTCATTGATAAGGTTGTTGAACAGGACTGGTCACAATACAGACTCTTGCAGCCCCTTGTCTACCCCTGAGTAGACAAAAAAAAACCCTTAACCATGACCCATTGAGCCTGACCACTCAACCGGCTTTTCATCCATCTGTTTGTGCGAGATGGTGTGAAAAGCCTTGCTAAAGTTAAGGTAAATAACATTCACTGCTCTTCTCCCCTCGTCCACAAATCCTGTCAATTTATCATAGAAGGCTGTCAGGTTGATCAGCCCTCAGTAAATTCATGCTGACTGTTTCCTATCACCTTCTTTACATGCCCAGAAATGTGCTCCAAGAGGACTCACTTTATGAACTTCCCAGGGATTGGAGTGAGTCTGACCAGGCTGTAGTTCCACGGGATTTCCTCTTGCCCTTTTCTGAAGACTGGTGCTACGTTTGCTTTTCTCCAGTAATGAGGGACCTCCCTCAACCTTCACGACCTTCCAAAGGTATAGACTGCAGTCTGGCTACCATATCAGTCAGCTCTCAGCACTCTTGAATGTAGTCTGTCTGGTGCCATGGATTTCCATGCGTTGACCTCTCCCAGTCACTGACTCAATCTGCATCTGCCTCCTCCCTGAACTCTTTCAATAACAACAGAGGCCTGGGAGACCTTGCTGGTGAAGACTGAGGCCAAGAAGTCATTAGGTGTGTCTTGGGCTTATCTCTGTCTGCTGTTATGAAATCACTTGTGGCCCCTTTGTTGATGCAGCATTTCTCCGTTTTCAACTTCTTATTACCAATGCAGAATTAGAAGCTCTTCTTGTTGCTCCTAACATTCCATGCAACTGAGCTTTGGCTCATCCCTCCATGCCCGGACAATTTTTCTAATTTCTCCTTTCTATCCTGTCCCTGCTTCCACCTCTCAAATACTGCCTTTTTGCACACTGGAGCTCTTACATTACACCTGTTCTTAACAAAGCTGCTTTCCTGATAAAGGTGCTTATTTTCCTGAGTATTCTTGCACTTAGAGGATGCAGTCCTTAAAGACCTGCCAGTTTTTCTGGGTTTTTCTGCTCTTCAGAGCTGTCTCCCATGGAACTCTCCTTACCTGCTAAATAAAGATAAGCTGAGGTCTACTAGCCTAAAGTCCAGGGTCTGTACCCTGCTAATCTTGTCCCTCACTCCCTTCAGGATCCTGAATGCCAACCATTTATTTCATGGATGCAACAGCCAAGGCTGTCCTTGATTATCATGTCTTCAAACAGTTCTTCCTTGATACTGAAGAGCAGATCCAGCCGTATCAACACAAGTGGTACCATCCAGTACCAGTATCAACCAGTTATCCCAAACACCCTTCAGAAATCTTCCTCCTTGCATCCCACCATGTTGCCCTTCCAGAATACCTCAAGGCCCCCCTATGAGGACCACATTCTGTGACACAGGTATTTCCTCCAGTTGTTTAAAGAAGTCTTAGTGTACTTCCTAGACTAGATCATGTGGTCTGTAACATACTCCCACTATGTTATTTTAAATTTTTTCAGTTGATCAAGTCAGTAGCCTTCACCTGCCCAAGTGATTTCATGGACTGGATACTTGGCTTTCAGCTTTCTCTGAACGATTTGCTCTTCCAAAACCCATGGCAAATCTGCAAGCATAGATGGTCTTCTCCTTGCTCCGGTGAAGGATCCTCCTGGCTCCCAAGCACTCACAGTCATATCTCTGCTTCTTAAGCTCTGCCCAGTCATATCTGCACACGATGTACTTGCTGGTATCTGAAGACACTGACAGGATTAACATCCACACCAGCAACATGTGCCAGTCCCTTTACCACCATCACCGCCCTCGTCTGCATGCAACACTGCCACTAAAACACCAATTCTACATGCACAGGTCATACAGGCTTTTTCAGGGAAATCCACATTGACGCCACCTTCATGACTGGCCTCATTTCAATGAAAAAAAGAATCAAACCTGAAAATGCCATAAAAGGGGAGGCTTCTTCCTTTTGTTTCCAGAGATAACTATTTTTTGTGCTTCCTTCTGAGAAAGCCACATGAAGAAACTTGGTAGATGGATGCTTCCTTTAGCACACTAAATGTCTTAGAAGTTTTGCGTATTGCTATTAGCAATGGTCTAAAACCTGCAAGACAAGCTGCCAAAAGAGTGCATGAAAGAGAAAATAGGACAGAGACACCCTGTGGCCAACAGTGCAGTGCCATAGACAAACTCATAAAAAGAAGTTCCTTTAACTCCAAAACAGTGGCTTTCAAATAAAAACTGAATTCAGTGATGCTTATATGACAGCAATTCCTTTGATTCAAATTAACCAGTTGTTTTAGCTTGCATTTTCAGCTTGCAGTTATTGACAATACGTTCACATCAGATTAATGGACTGACCTTTTTTCTTCTTTTCTTCAAGTGCCTGTAAGGTTAGCTTTTTGGACTTTTGAAGTGGCTGGCCAGATGCTTTCAAAAGGAAGTTAAAGTGTGTGAGTTTCAATCTCATTAAAAAGACCTCTTTTAAAAAAAAAAAAAAACACAAACTTTTCTTTTGTTCATATCAGCACTTTTTTAAAAGACCCCAAGAGACAGTTCCAGCCTATAGATCACTTGTCCTGAAGAAAGGTCTGTTAACTATTTATAGATCATGTCCTTTTGTACCAAACCAGATCAAGCAATTTATTCAGTGCATGACTGCAGGAGAGAAATTCATTTGCTCTAAGTGTCATCAAGGCAGCCTTTTACCCGCTATGAACAAGACCAGAAGATCTGAATTGCTGGGCTTTTACTTCAAATGCACATTTTGACATTGTGTGGGGTGCCATCACTTCTTTCAAGTTTTCAAAGTATTAAGCACATTCATAGGATGGGCAGTCCTTAATCACAAGAGCAGCAAATAGCCCATAACCACTAGAATAAAGCAAACACATGTGCACACATTCAAATTATCACTCTTTTAAGTAGCTACTTTAAGTAAGTAAGATGCAAATTACAGTTAGCTGCTTTGGTATGTCTCACTTTAGAAACGGGTGCATGGCAGCCTACAGACCAAGATGAGGAGCGTACAACAGGCGTCAGCTCCTCAGCTTAAGAGCAACAGAATCAAAACAAGAGAGAAGCGATGGCCTTCATCACCTCCTATCAGCAAGGGCTTTCTTCGAGCATTCACCAGGGAAGTGATCTTTTCTGTAAAACCTAGTAGAGAGGCTATATGCAGCAAAAATACTCCACTGTGGCAAATCCTTTGTTTTACTACTTCAGTTGTCTTTGTGGAGTCATTACTAACATCACATCTTGTATTTGTAACCTGCCTGAGCATACTGAGGTTAAAAAAAAAGTAGTAAATAAAAGCTGGAAAGAAAATAAATCAGCTATTAAAAACCATTGATGTTTGCTGGCAACCACTCCAGATATGAAGAGCATTGCTGTTTGGGGGAATACGGGTGTCTGTTGTTATAGGACCCAGGGTGAAGAGAAGAATGAACATGCCTTGGTTTTGTTTTCCAATTGCTCTATGGAGACAAACTCCCTGGCTCTGCCTGGCTAAATGCGCTCCAGCATGGCTACAGTATTGCTCCTAGATGGCTGGAAAATGGTGCATGTGGTTCAAACAGTATTGCAACTATCATGTGCATACCAGGCACTTTCAAAGTTGCACTGCACTCCAACTTTCCTTGGCCAACAGGTTAATGTGTTGGAGATTTCTTCTGTGTTTAAAAGGCGTCTAGCATAGAGACCAGTGACAGAATCTGGGTCACTAAGAGCATTATGCTGGGAGTTAAAATAAATTGATAAAACAAATAGTGATAGACACTGCTGTTTTAGTAGCTTTTGAGTCATGATTCATGCTTATGTACTGAAATCACTTATACAAGCCTGAATACTAAATAACTCAGCTGCAGACCTTCCATTCTTTCACTTCAGGGGGACACAGGGATCCCAAGCCCTATCCCGCTTGACAGTATGATTTCTCAAAGAGTAGAATGACGTTATCATACCAAAGCACCACTACAAAACATGACAGACTAAAACCCATACTATCATTCTAGAGAAAGAACACATTTTGGAATAGATTTTTTTTAAATCATTCATCTAATACATATATTCATTTAGTGAAAGTTACACAATAAGGATACAAAAGGTAAGAACAGATTTTTTTTTTAAATCGAAAGACCATATCACCAGAAGCTGGATCTCAAGCTCAGAGTCAAGAATTAATGAATTCCTGCCTTGACTGCCAATGTGCTGCTGACAAGTCATACATAACTCTCAAGTCTATAATTTTTGTTTTCTTAAGGGGAGGTAGAGGAAGATTAATACTGGCTATCAAGTAATTCACAGTACCACTACCCAGATATCTATTTGATAAAATATCAGAGAATATAAATTGGGAAGATTATTTTTAAAAGAAAACGTGGTAGTTTTTTTTTTTAATAAGATGACAGGCAGACCACCATATGCACACATGCCCCCAACAATTAAAAAAAAAATTACTTCCTACTGGTCTCCTTTCTAAACTGAGAATTATGCATAGGTAGACTTCCACATCTGGTCTACACAAATCATACCACAGCAATCTGAAGAGCATTTGAAATCATGAGGACCATATCCATCAAGTGAGTAGTAGTGTTTTATTTCACACACCATTTACAACTTCATACAGCGATCCAACAAAATCAGCAGGCTCCAAAACCACTAATGAGAAAGAAAAGCATCACTTAATTATAATTGGAAGTTGTACCCTACCTTGGCCTAGTTATGCAGGGTGGATGCCCACAGTGGACAGAGTCTGCCACTGATTTCTATTACTTTTCCCCCTGTACTACCATGTCATCAAGGCTATCTTCTCTTCAAATTAGTAAATAGCTAGAATAAGCAACAGTTTAAAAAAAAAAAAAAGAAAAAGGAAAAAGTGTCTTTGATTTGATATTGTGTAGCGACAAGAAGAAAGTACAGTGGGCAACTGGGTATGGATTTCATCCAGCAGTTCCAACCTGCTGCTCTCAGCTGTCACAACAGGATATAGGTCACCGGTAGTCCTTCGTATATCCCCAGCCCAAGGTTATTCACCACTTAAACTAAAAGCTTTACATGCAAAATATCTGCTGCTGTATATCTTCCCCAAACTGACCCAGATGCTTCAGGACAATAAGCCTGTCATGGAATCAAACCTGATTCTTTTTAAAGCCAAATCTATTTTGCTATCATCTGCGGTCCAATGCATGCCCTTCAATCAAGTAGCCAAAGGGTAAACTTCTGTATGCTGTATCAATCCACCGGATTAAAGGGGAGGTGGGAAGGTAACAGCTAGAATAGTTATATGGTTTCCCAAGTATAAGAAAAATAGTGGTTGTAGGTCGTAGGAGACTTTTTCCTTCCTACAGCTAAAACAAAAAAGCTACTTGCATTTTCTTTAAATAAAAATAACCATTGGGGAAGAGAGAAGATGCCATAAGAAATACCTGTAAACCTATTCCCATTGTTTGGTTTGTTTCCAAGTTTAATAACTTTAAAATCAAAGCAAGTATTTTAACTGATGACTTTCAAGAAGCTGGTCAGAAGTAATAATATCACCGATGCTTACCAAACCCCTTCCACTATTCCCTGCTCCACAACCACACACTTGATCATCTCTCTTGGGCATGTTTGACAAGCACCAAGACAAACAATACCACTTTTTATCAAAACAAACCAGCCTCTTGCAGTGAAAAGAACAAACTGTAAGGAATTATCAAGAGTAATGGTAGGCATATTTGGTCTTTAGAAACCCCTCCTCTAGCCTTTAAAATAAACCCAGAAAAGGGAGTAAGAATATCACCGCTGCAGACGTGCCAGTTGCAAATAGAAAAGGGAAGAACACAGACGGGTGCACAAGGGATAAAGATGCAAAGCTGACACAGCAGGGAGAATATGGGATATCAGTAGAGTCATAAGCCACTTACACAAAAGAGGAAATACTAAAAGTTTTGAAAGGTTTCCATAAGCAGAACAAATCAAGTCACGTAGCAATGTAAAAAAGGTACTTACAACTAATGCTATTTACCTCAGCAGTTAATAGGACTGCATTGTTTATGTTAACAAACTGATTACCATTAATTCACTCAAAAGGCATAAAAGTACTGTTTGTGAATAGACACCTCTTCAAATTCAGTATTTCCTCACGGATCCAGCTACTTACATTTAAATCAGTGATAGCAGCTTGCTACCGACTTTTACCAGGGTAAACTCAAATTTGCCATCCTAACAGAACCAGTTAAAAAAGAAATAATATTTCCTTCCAAAATTCCATAAAAATTAAATTTGAGTTCTTTTTTATGGTTTTGGGTTGAACAATCTTAGATTACATTTTTAGCACATAAAAGTTGATATGGAAACTGTTCCACAAGTTGTTTGGAACATTCGGTTTTCCTATCTACGTAAATGTAGGGGAAAAAGTGAAGTGCACACCCTGAAGTAATTTGGCATTACAGACAGATTACCTACATCCTTTAGCATTAAACAAAGATAATTTCCTCAACAAAGAAACGTCACGAAGTGATTACAATACTCTAACTACAAAACTGCAGTCAGCACCTGCTAAACAACCTCTTTATTTTAATCACCTATAAATATTCAGACTTCGGGCAAATCAAAACTATACATCTTTATAACCGTTGTCAACAAGAACTGAGTAAGTTTTACACTGTCCTAAATAAAACATGCAATTGCCACACATTAAGCTGCATATCTACTACAACACTGTGAAATTCTGGAGATACGAATTAGGTATCAATTAGATACTAGATCAGAAGAAAAACACACAGAGAATACAAAACAACCACGAGGTCTGTTTCTCAGGCAGCAATGAATGGAGCATCCTGAAACCACAGTTTCTATTGCCATTGCCAGTTTAAATACCATAGGAAACGTATAGACTTCTTTTTTGAAGGTTTTGTCACAAAAGGCTTATATATGTTTCATAGAATTGTATTGTAGAGATACCTCTAAACATATTCTGGGATCTTTCAGAAACTCCATTAATATTTCTTGTATGTGAGTAATTATTAACCTGATTTTTCTATCACCTTTTCCTAAAAGCTTAGAAGACAGAATCTTTCAGTCTAATAGACATCATTTCATATTCTCCAGTGTAGCCACAAAACACTGTAAAATTACAAAGATAGGAAAATGCAGGAAGTTTACCTACAGATTGTAACGCTTCCGTATTCAAAGCCCTGTCAGTCCCCAGAGATACTAACATTTTCCTGCTTTTCCCTAAGACTAAACAAGGGTCCAATTCCTGAGCCCAGTAAACCTGGCTGGCCTCTGTCTAACATGCATTGAAGAAAACATCCTACAGAGCAGATGAGGACCTTCGTATGCTCATCGTATAGCGATTCCACTAACCCAGTCATTTAAAACAGTCCCTACACCAGAGTGCAGAGATGCTCCAGCCAGGGATCAAAGAACAGGAAAATCTCTATAAGACAAGTTCCTTCATTCTCTTTATAGAGACAGTGAGAGGAATGCAATGCCCCTGAACTAATTCTGCTCCCATTTTCAAGGTAAGCTCTCTGCCAGGAGTATCCCTGCTCTTAAAGCAATAAGCCAGTCCAAATCATTCAACCAGATACTACAAAGACAGTAGATACATATATACGGTGTAGAAACAATTGGAGTTTACCTCCAGTGATGTGGTACAGGAAGCAATCAGCTGTCCTTAAATTAAGAAGTGTGAAATTAATTCTCTCTTACTAAGAAACAAGATTTAGTTTTGACATTCTAACAGCAAGAAGTAGTTGGAAGCATCACAGACACTGGAAAGTACAAGACAAAAGATCACATTAAAGATTTTGCTCTGTACAAGGTTTAATTCAGAAATTAAGAGAAAATACAACTGCACAAGGCATTCTTTGGAGAATCAGTGTTTTCAGCAGGCTGCACTTAAAATCCAAAGAATCAATGTAGCTCACATGGGAAATTTAGGAGATGGTCAATGAAACAAAGTAAAGCCAAAACAAAAATGTTAAGGCTTTCCTCATATTTTTAAAGAGCTTAAGAGAGGTTCTATGCAAGTATATCAACAGGACATGTAACAGTACTAGTGCAAAAGTAGGTAAAACAAAAAATGAAGAAGTAGACAGAAAGTGTTTAGAAGCCGAATGTTTTCGCAAAGATTCCGAAAGCAAGTTAGACACATTGGGGGAAACCCTAGTAAAGTTAAAAGAAAACACCAGCTAACCAAAAATTAATTTGGGATTCAATAAAAAGCCAAAATAGCTACTGCAACCTCAGGTCAAAAAGGCAAGGAACATGATCTCACAGCAGGGAAATCATAGTCCCTGTCTAATCAGGGGCCCTACCTAGAAAACAGTGTAAACAAAGCTAATTTCACACATTAAAAATCAAACATATCATAAGTGGTTGGGAGAGGACATAAAGAGCCTGGTACAATCATGTATCCATAATTCAAGGCCTTATTATTCAAAAGGTGGTGATAAATTGAGGACGGCACAGAAAGAGAACTGAAGGTGGGCTTGAATACACTGTTACGAAAAACAGCAAAAAGTTGAAAGGGTCAGCATTCAACTTACTAGCAACAGACTTACATAATACTGCACCACCACACTTGCTTCCCTCTAGACACCACCATGTACAATATTTTAACTTATAGGTAGACTTTGGCTTAAAAGATTCTTCCTGACTCATCCTCTTTTTTCACCTTAATTCTATCCTGCTACTCACACCAGTCAAGAGCTATGGTAATAAAATACGTAGATGATTCTCAGATCATTATTGTTATTCCTGCCTGTCCTCTGTTTGCCAATGATCAAGAAACTTCTCTTGGGAGCAAATGCTGCATCCGCTTCACTGGTCAGGGCTAGCTGTGGGATAAAGACCCAAGCAAGAAGGTAGCACTGTCCCTTCAGATTTTCTTCCACTGTCTTTCCCAAGCACAAGGATACAGATGTTTTGCAGCGCTACTGCTCATCTGTGAGGGACTGAGATGACCCTAAGGTCTGAGTGCCAGCGTTTGGGCTCCTTTACCCTCTGCACCAGGTGGAACACAAAGGGCAGCCAGGAAACACAGTAACACCCCAGTCCCAACTCTTCCCAAAGAGCTCCTTGTAAGGGAGCTGTGCATCAGCTTTGGGCACATATTTGGAAGACGGGCTTTCCTTAACCTAAGACATTATTAACAGCATTTTATGTGCTTAAAACAGATATAATTTTGCCCTAAGAGTAGTTTCAGTTTATCCTTAATTTTAGGAACTTTCAGAGAAAGTTGCAGAACTTCCCATTGCGTGTTATCAGCTGTACCAAGTAATGAGTTGTGTCTGTAAACACTTTAAGCAAGCTAGTTAACCTAGCGTTGCATATACAAAGGGTCAGCAGACATGAACGGAAGATTTGCCTGGCTTCAAATATTTAAAATAGAATTGTTATCTGGATCTAAACAAAGCTGAATGATGCTAGCATGGTATTTTAACTTCCAAAAGAATCCACTAAGCATTTGTGAACGCCGTTGACAGAACAGCACATGATACTACAAGACCTATTAGGAAGCTACTTCCTGGAAATGAATGATAGCACAAATCACAGACAAGACTGAGTTTTCATACAGCCATTAAATACATGTCATTTTCAACTTGCCACTACTTGCACCTCCCGTAACAATTATTCTCAATTTCTTTTCATCCCTCCCATAAAAAAATGATTGCTTCTGCTTTACTTAATTCTCCACTTACATCAACCCTATTGTTCATTTCTTTCCTTTTCATCTTCTCCACATTAATTCCCCACATCGCTTTTGATTTAGCTTTTTGTTTCCTTTTTTCCCCTACAGATTCTTCCTGATGAAGAATTTACAGCCGTAATGTTCATCTGACATGCATGGAAATATTTTATTGATTCACTACTCTATTAGTTTTGTATAATGACTAGCATTATACAAAACACAAGATGGGTTGCCTATGCCTGTATCTTGGATCTTAAAAATAAATTTAACTGATTTTGAAAAATGATCCATTTTATTGGTAAATATTCATATTTAATTATAATTGGAGCAGCATATGCAAGGAGCAGCCAGAGAAAACAAACATTTCCTCCTCACAGTCCAAAGAATTACTCTTTGCCATAGTGGTAAGCCAAGTAAAAAGAATAATTGCGAGTTTCACTGCTGCTAAATAAGAAATAGAGAACCTCTCCAGGAACTGTTCTGTATGGCTGTAATAAATGCCCACAGAAACAAGCTAACCTATGTTATTCATCCCCCTGCAGAAAGGATGGTCCTTTTAGAACTGGAAAGACTGCAAGAAGTGGAGCAGCTGATTTTAGTTGATATAAACTATGAGTTACATTTTAAATAGATGCTGTGTTAAATTTTTAGGAGAAAAAATAGGATTTAGTTTAGGTACTTCTTAAAACTTAATGCTGAACAAGTGCAAGTTTTATGTTCATAAATTAACAGCAATACCCAAGTAAATAAACCTCTCAAACAATATTTTACTTACCATACAGTACTTACTGTAGGATCATATAACCTAAGCTGAATTTTGTGTTTACTCTGTTGTGTCAAAACCAGTCACTGAATGAAATCTCTGCGCAGTCCCAGAAGTAGAAGCCAGGGCCAAGGCTCCCTCTCTTCCAGCCTTGCAGCCCCACGGCCAGCCTGCAACTATGTTCCTCCTCGGGCATTCAGTCTCCAGCCTCATGAATCTTGTATTCCTTGCTGCACCAGCAGAGCTTCAACACAAGAAGGGCTTTAATCACTCCCCACTACACAAGACCAACAGAAGGGAGAGTGGCTGCTAGCTCTCATGCTGAACTCAATGCTAGTAGTGTGTGTTAGTCTGCAGGTGGCAGTGCCAGTGTATGACCTTCAAAGGAGGCATGTACAGAACCACCTGATCCATCGTGTGTCAGCAGCAATAGGTAGGAAACGGATGCCAATGCTTCAGCCCAGGCAAGATACTGGAAACTCCAGGCATGTGGAAGTATCAACCCTCTACACAGTTTTACTGGTAAAAAGGATTTAAGCACCTGAAGCCTTTCAGATACATTAAAGGTTAATCCTAGATCTTGATGAAGGCACCCCAGGAATTAAAGACCAACACACCATCTGCATACAACATTGAGTTCTTCTACAGACCTAGGCTGATTCTTCAGTAGAAGAGTGAACCCTTTGTCATGTTTATCATCATACAAACACCTAAGATTAAGGCAATACTGGACAAGTTCAGAGAACTAAGCTCAACTGTCCTCCTCCTTCCCCAACTACTGGGTGAGGACAGTCAAATAATGGTCCTTCTTTAAGGAAAAATGAAAAATACTTCACTAAGAAAAAAAGATCCAAAATACAGGTTTTAGGTCTCCCCACCTTTTCTTTTATCTGCTAGGGTTACTTTCATGAAAACAGAGCCTTTGCACTTGGCCACACCCATCACCTCTCCTAATCGAGAAATTAAGCTCTCCCCATAACATGAACACTGTGTGTCTGCCTGTACAAGACGATGACTTGGCAAGGGCACCATTTGGTATGATGAACACTGGCCACAGAGTGGTTGTTGCCTAACCTCTGGCTCAGTGATTTGCAGGCATCCTAACAGAAAAACCTTGGGGAAGGACTGGAGAAGCAGAAGAGGGTATATAAGGGTAAATTGAAATTACGTCTGTTGTCTTCCTAGTCGATAGATGGTGGAAAATATAAGTATGCCTGAGCTTATTAATTTATATTCAGAAACAATAACTAACAGCAAAAATCTTTCAGCACAGACAACCGAGGTTGACACAAAAGCCTATTTTTTATGCTCTTAGGAAAACCCAGGAAACAAAACTTTTCTGTCTACCTATCTACACCAATTTTCAAAGCAGTCATACTCATTACTGCCGACTGACACACTTACACACCTTTGACAGTTCACAGGTGAAGTATCTAGGAAAGGTCAAAATACCTAGAACAATCAACAAGACCAGCTGTCAAAGCCCTGAATGCACAATGAAATGCTAAAATTCTAACACTGAATTTTTAGAATCACAAAATGATGACACAATAGAGCAAACCAGATATTTTACCTATTTTTCATCACTCTTGAAAAAGTTTTGGCACGTTCCTGAATAATTCTATGAAAACTTAATTCAGACAGGCTCATTCCGAGCCAATAGAGAACATGAGGTAGAGCACACATCATTCAGGTTTACTCTTAACTCCTGTTCTCCACAATGAAGAATCTCCAGTTTTTCCACATAGTTAATGTTTTGAAAATACCTCAGATTTTAAACTAAGGAAGCCCTCTATTTTGCATTACAGCACCTATTGACTACAAAAATAATCAAAGCTTGTTAACATACATGTAAAATGTAATTACCTGGCTGTGCATTGATCTTCACTGTAGGGAGTTTCCTTGTTATAACCACAACAAAGGTGGTGTCTAATGATGATAATGGCAAGTAGGACTGGGGAAAATGAATATTCAGAATTATATGATTAATGAAAAGAAACTCTCAAAATCCCTGGAGCTTGACAAACTTTCTGCCCTAGAAGCTGCCAGTAATTGCATTAAGTTTACAGGTCTTCAGTTTGTTAGTAATTGCAACATTTGGTCATTTTGTAGCTTTGCACATCCCTTTATAGGAATCTAATATCTCCCTGCCCACGAAGTGGGGATTATTCGGCTTGAATTAGCTTTGATGCCGTCAAAAGTGAGGCCCTGGACATTGATATTTTCTGATACAAAGAATTTCAGCCACCTCACAATGGAAACTTTTCATACATTTTTTCTCTGCGCAGCCAGATAATGTAAAACAAAGAGGGATCCCTCTTTTCAAATTCTTCAATTCTTTCAAGGTATCAAGCCATTACACTACTTAGAAGAAAAATCACAATATGGATACATTAGTATTATATTTCATATCAAATATGTGCCAATTTTTTCTTCACACATTTTGTTTCCAGACAAAAGACAGCAGAACTGTCTTATAAGTGATAAAAACTGAATATACTTTCTGTACAGACACATATTCTGTATCTGTACCCTCGCTGAAGGCATTAGTTCAGTTAAAAAAACTCAAACTTGCAAAATCTTCCTTATCATTATGTCATGTAGAAAAGAACCTTATGTCTTCAGAAGCAGAGAAATACTTAATAAAGCAGCTCAACTAGGCAGAAAATAGACATTTGAAGTACTTTACTCACCTAGTTAACCTAGTTGCAAATTAGAAGAATATCAAGATGGGGCCATATTAATAGGAACCATGGTTTAACTGCTTTTACTTTATCCGTTGTTGCAACTTTGACATGTGAGGAAATGGGGACTCTTTGGAATTAATCCTTTTAAGTAATTCCAAACTCTCTATGTCAAACCACACACCTGTTTATTGATTCTTTTTTCCTTGAGGTGCATCCTGCTTCATTACGGCCCTAAAAATGAAGTCTGTTTTATTCCATTTGCTCATTGTAGGACCTATGCAGCGACAGTTGAACTAAGACTTGCATCAACAGGTGTCTGCTGGGACACACGCTATAGTAGCTCAGTTCCTCTATAAGTTTAGGCAGTCACAAAACTAGAGTAGCAGTTTTAGGAGAAAATATTTGTGGGCCTTATGAGTTGTTGCCAGAATTACAGCAATTACAGAGAGAGCAAAAGACAGTGCCACTACTTTCACAGTAAATTTTTACTCCATTTCCCAGATCTCCTTTAGAAATAAAATAGATTTGATTTATTTTGACAGCAAATGCTTTAACAGTAACTTTCACAGTTACAATACCACTTGCAGCAAAGGAGTCTGCCAGCCCTCCATGTCCCTGGAAACCAAGCACTCTCTTTCGTCAAGCTTCCAGAGGCTTAAGATTTTCCTGAATGCCGCCCCAACACAGTTCCAGTCCCCTTAATCTAGCTTCCCCAGGCAGAGTCCATTTGCCTGGGAGATCTGCCTGCTTCTGGTGTGAATAGTTCATACACAAAGAATTCTCTCCACAAGAAGTTACCATTTGTCTTTTCTTGACATGACATGACTCTGCCATTTACATAGATGCCGCTGCTGCATTGTTGATCACGTTCAGAGCATGCTTTTCCTCGCAAGTTTCTGAGACTTGATAATGACAGTGTGGTATCCTTCAACCCAAACCAGGTAACGCTCCCTTTTTGATCCGTCATGAACTGTGCTCTCTGTGTAGGGCTGCCTGCTGGCAGGCTCCCTAACATAAAAAGCTGGCAGCTGTTGTTATACATACACTACAGTTTCAGCCCTAGACGACAAGAAGAATCTCCAATAAACTCACTACTAAGAAAGCTGGAAGAGGAAAGGCAGGAGTTTTTACCTTACAGACAGAACCTGCTTCCTCACACTCCCTGGACTTAAGCCAGACCTGAGTAGGGGGTGTTGAGTGTGATGTGCTCTTCACGCTCAACAGGGTCTTTGCTTTTATACATGCAGGGTGATGTACGGATGCTGTCATCCGTACAGATCCGTACTGACAGACACCAGCCACCAGAAGAGCTCTTTCAGCGATGAGGATGGATTTCATCTTTGGCATGGAGACAGCAAAGTACATTACCTACAAGCAATTTAAAATATTATAATGAGCTTTCTTTTCATTGCCACTCCGGAATCTGGGGAGAACTGGGAGAAAGAAAAAAGGCATGCTTTAACTAAGGTAGGCATTGTACATACTTTTCAATATGGAATTGTCCGGTTCCTACAAGACTTTGCGTGTTGAAGCACTCTGGGGGAAAAAAACCCAGTTTGTTTCTGTGGAGATAAACCTTGGTCACGCTTTTCCTACAAGACAAGCACGCTTCTGATCCATGAAGTAACAAGTGCCAGACAATCAGCAGTTGCTCAGTGAGAAGAGAAAAACTTTGGTACCATTAGAATCCTTTTACCAATCAACATCCAATGACCAATTAAAAGAACATTTAAATACTTTCTCATGCAACTAAAACAAGTATTTCCAGTAAAATGGATAACAAAATGATAAAGCTGCAACTACCATGAAGTTTCAGCAACAGCTCAAGAATTTTAGAGCTTTCCATGATCCTAATAAACCATTTCATTGTGTTAGATCGATATCTGAACTGTCAATAGCCCACATCTGTAAAAGCCCAATTTCCTCTGTCATGCAACCTAACACAGAAGGATTTAACAAAACTATATTATCCTTAAATTTACAGAAACAAAAAAAAACCCTCAACCCTAGAACAATAAAAATATTCTGTGTCGTATCCTTAGTGTTGCAAAAATCACTTCTTTGAAAGTAAGACATACTTCAACCACTATCAGTCCAACAAATATTTCTTAGCCTTGGATGCATGCAATCAAACTGGAGGTTATCCCTATTTTAAGTACAGATGTATTACACTGGAACAAGGAGAAAAAACATCCTAGTTTTCCACAGCAGACTGCACCAAAGATAAAGTTTCCATACAAGTTAAAGGACAGCACACAACTCAGGGCAGAATTCCTACAGTACCAAAGCTCAAGGTTATCTAAACCCAAGAGGTTGTTTACACAAAAACATATTTCCTTTGAAAGGCCAAAAGGCACAACCAGGGAATGAAGAAAGAAAACAATGAAGAAAAAAACCCCACCGTTCTCCCTGAGAGATTTAAGATACTATGAAACAGTAATAATGCTATGCTTTTTTAATAATGTGCAAAATACGATTAAATAGGATGCATATGTTTATAGATATGTGCACTTAAACACATACACCAAAAATTTAAAGATAAAAATACAACTGTGAATATCCATGTAAAAATCATACAAGAAGCATCAATGTACAATATTGGCACAAACAGAATGATCCCTGCCATTCCTTTCTTGCAAATCACATATCATCTTTACGATCAACAAAAAATTGAATGACTTAACATTTAAAAGAAACCAGACAGTGCCATCATGCCCTAACGATCACCCCATAAGGGAACCATTTATTAAAAGTGTCCTTGTCTACATAACCTATTTCATTCCCTCAAATCAAACGGTGATGGCTACTTGCACAGGTAAAAACCACCCACAGATGTGCACCATAAAGCCATACTGAAGCTATATGTAGAACTCTCCCGTGTGTTTGCTTTAGCAGGAAATAATTAATACCCTCTTCGTAAATACCAGTTACATGAAAAGCATCATAATAGATAGGCCTTACCTCTATTTACAATGTCCTTAACCTTGGGAATAGACACTTTATCTTTGTTAATTCTCCCTTAAATTAATTGTTTCTGAAAGGAAGCATACACCAGTTAAATGAATGTGTATTTTTTTGCTTAAACCAAACAAATATTTAAAGCCTTCATTGGAAGATGATAACGAACTAATACATGGTATTGGCATTATGGGAGTCAAAGTATAAAGGGCAGCAAGGAAAAAATATCAAGATATCTGTTGGGGAAGATGACAAACAGCAATAAAGGCTGGCAAACTCAGCTGGAGATAAAGGGTACCCTACAGGTTAAAGCCTCAGACATCTCTTTTCTTCCCAATGTTAATTAATCTTCTACGTGCTTTGCACAGATTGTTTTTTAATGTCATTACTTAACAAGAAAAAGATTTAGCATAGTAAGATATACTCAGAGATTATTCCAAGTCATGAAGCTTTATCTAAGTCTTTCTGTTCCCAAAGTTACCTGTGCTTTTTATTTACTCTTCAGTCATTTCTTAGGGATTAAGACCAAATTGCAAAATTTGCATTGAGCTTTCTTCAGTACTGGTGCCAGTAACAGGCACCACTGACACAGGTTCAGAGCTGGAGTGAGCGCTATGTGCCATATCAAAATACAATGCAAGCCAGTGCTGTTGGCGGGGGCGGGTGGGCAGGGGAACAGAACACCAATCAAAAAAAAAACCCAAAACACCAACAATAGCTTAATTGAAAAATCCACCAAACTCTGACATGTGGATTAAACAATTCTTAATATTTTAAAGAGATAATTAGGCCTAAATGAGAGAGAAAATACAACATTATCAGATATTGATGAAATAATACAACATATTGGCCCATGTTGTTTTTAATTCTGATCTAGAGAAGATGAATAATATGGGCTTTAAAATTCTAATTTTAAGTACTGATCCATGCTGGTAACTAGGAAAGCATACAACAGAGATGAACTATAACCTAGAAGACCAAACGAGAATTTATACTTTGAAGTAATTTCACCTGTGAATCACTCCAGATAACTGTACCAGAAGTAAACTTCCTAAAATGATAAATTAATGTAAACCATTAATAAACTCCAGCTGAAGAATAAAAAAGCCCCAGCACATATCCACAGAAAGAGCTAGGCAGATCTAGTAAAGCAGATTAATGGACCCAAATGACTGAAAAATGCCAGAGTTGTGTATAACATCAAACGTACTTCCTACTACCATTTTCAAAATAATTTCCCCCTTATTCTGGAAAGCATTACTAATGTTGAACTTTCTGGGGCACACCCTTAGCTATTGAACCAGCTTCTGTTGGGAATGTGAATTGTTCAGCAGATTCAAAAGATCCCAACTCAGTAATGCTCCTAGAAACATTTATTCTCAAAGCCATCTAGCACTCCAGTTGTTTCAAGCACATTTTTACAAATCAAAACCACGTATTGTGAACTGGCATTTATGTCCTAACTCACAATAAACCAAGTGGTGAGTATTTGTACTCCACAGGGTCAGCCTGAGCAACTTTAAATCACCTCTGGTTCAGTTTGGATTGCAGATGTATCCCACATAATGGGTCAACATGATTTGATCTCACCACGGACTCTGGCTGGGTAGACTGGCAGACAGATTGATTGTGACTGACAATGACCATTCCCTTGGCCCTTTCCCCTCCATTCTGTTTAACTCCCCTGTTTCAGAAAGTTTTCCTTTGCCAAGGCCAGGAAAAATCCATTAGCTGTGTAAGGGAGAGGGTCTATTTCTCTCTGTTTTATCTTAAGAGTTGCTGCTGTCTTGTTCAAGGGCATCCTATTCTGGCTGGTTTTGTTCTTGGTCTGTTTAACTGTTAAACAAAGGAGGCCCAGGCTCTTTTCAGATTCAGATATACTACTTACCTCTAGCCTTCTCTTAATTTATTGCTGTTATCTTCAAACAACAAAATGTCTTCATTCTTGCTTATTGCCTAATAAGTATTCAAGGTCAGGGTGGACAGGGATTTGAACGACCTGATCTAGCGAAAGATGTCCCTGCCCATGGCCGGGGAGTCGGGCTAGACGATCTTTAAAGGTCCTTTCCAACCCAAACCATTCTATGATTCTATTATGCTGACTGGCCATCAATGCAGCTTTCCTTTGAGAGTTCAGATGATAAAACTATTATTAAAGACCCTAAACTACTCAAAAGTATGTTCGTTATAAATTGACAATATGCAAAGCTCACCATCATCAAAATAAAGAAGCCAGTAAAAGTGCCATGCACACTTTTCATTAAACTATTCCCCTCCTCCCCTACCAGCTAGGAGAAAATATTAAATTAAAATGGGATAAACTGTGCATGCAAACTAGCCTGGTTGCATCAAACAGCTGGGCTGCTCCAACACTGACTAAGAGGTCACTGTGTGAAAATACACAGTGATTACGGCAATAAAGGAAACAGCTGATAGAGGTTAGATGGTGGAAACAAGAGGGCAGCCACAACAGAAAGACAAGGTTGGAATGAAGACAGAAGGAGCAGGGGAGGAGCAGAGGAAGGGCCTGCCAAAAGGCACGGGTCTGAGATACGGAACTATGGCGTGAGGGGGACGGGAAGAGCCTTAGTGCCAAAGTTGTCCAACTCCTCCCATTATCACACTGTATTTTCAGTTTCTTACAACTCAGATGAACTCTATCGAGACTGAACATTTAGAAGTTATTTCAGAAAGGGGAAATTCTAGAGGGAAATATGCAGTCATTTCTGACACAGAACAAGAATACATTTTTGGCCACGTTACTGAACTCTGTTGACTTTTCTACAAAAGGCTGCAACATCTTCTTTATGATTTGGAACAGAGGCTTGAAAATCTGCCTGAAAAAGTGAGGCGCTTCACTGAAGCGACATGACTTTCACTGATGTGAAACTTGGAATGCACCTCTACCATCCTCCTGCAAACTGCATAACTTTGTATGAGTTCTATGCATTTCAAAAAACAAACCCCATCTATATCTGTAGATCACCATACTTCAAAGCGACATCTCTAGAAGACACCTCCTTGGATTTAACACGTACCAACCCTTGCCTAAACATGGCTTCCCCTGAAACCGTTTTTGGATTGCAGAATATCAGGTCACGTATAAACCTAATAAACCTGTCACCTCTGTGGTTTCAACACTTACTCCTGCTAGGGCTGACCACCAAAGGAAGAAGCAGCAGTATAAACAACCCACGAGCAACAAAAACTGGACACTGAGGGCCCCGTGACTGGAGAAGGCAGACTGGAACAAAGATTGGAAAGTGAAGGAGGTGCAGAAAAGATGGAGAGGAAAGTTTGGAACAAGTAGTAAAGTGGGGGGGGACTCAAGGAGCAAGACAACTAAAAATGGAGAAAGAAAATGGAAGTGGTAACAAACACATGAAACCTAAATTCAGGGAAGAGATGGAAGCACACACTGATTGTGCAAGGAAGAAGGGGATAGAAGCATAGGATGAAGAAAAAGAGAGAACTATCTAAGGAGTAAGAGAGTTATCTTAGAAAAAGGACTAGCCAAGACAAATAGTAAGGTAGAAGAAATGGGAAAAATCAAAAACAATGCTGAGGCCCTGGGAAAGGAAAATGGAAACGTGGACCAATGCATGGGTGAAAGCCTGGAGGCCTGTAGAGCAGAGCACAGCTACATGGGAGAAGGTCCTATAGAAGAGAACCAATACTGATTGCTAAGTGATGTGGAAGTCCAAAGGGGAGACTTAGACTAGCCAGACAATGAGCATGGACCAGGCAAGAAAGCCAAGGGGTGGAAACCAGGACTGGCCACAAGAATGAAACCAGAACAAAGAGACAAGCTGGGAAAAGGCAGGACTTGAAAAATTACACGTTAGTAGCAGCGACCAAAAAGAAGCAAACACGCAGAAGGCACCACCTCTCAATGCTTGACCACCCTTTAGAAATGCAGTCTGGAAAATTCCTGACCTTTACCATTCATTTCTGTTACCGTGCTGCACAGAAACAGGCAGGCTTACCAGCAATTACACTCTCAGCTTACTGCAGAGGTCCATGCAATGACCTTAATGGATCCAAACCAGCTAACAAATCCTTGGAGCCCCAGCATTACATTACAAAGCAAATTGGGGGGGGGGGGGAAGGAAGAACTATTACATAAGAACACAGGGAGCATTCTCTCTCTCACACATACACAGTTGCTAAATTCAGACACAACTTTGTGTGAGTGTGAACATCACAAACTGATAAAATTTGAGATACAAAGCACTACCTGGCTTCATCTCCTTTTATACATATTTTAAACAGATTAAAATGCTGTGGACACATTCCTGAATGATACTCATTAATGAAACTAGTCTCCAAATTGTTCAGGGAGGCTTACTGCATGCTACTCAAGTCTTAGTCCACAGAAGTATAGTTTTCTTCATCACACTTTTCATGTCTCCCTTAACACATAGTATTTCACCCTCTCACGTTAGAGAAACATCAGTTTATTTTCACCACATTCCCATCACATCTCACACCATATAGTAGAGGTGAGACATCAACAGATTACAGTTTTAAAAGATCCTACTAAACACGATGCACATGAAACCTGATACTGCAGAGTACTTAGCTTTGTAATTTTAAATGTTCTGACAGCAGTGATTTCCCCAGCAGCTGTAAGTATTCAGCCTTTCCATGACTGATTCCAGTGCAAAGTTTGAGGCCCAGAGTACGAAGAGCATACAAAAAACTGACTGTATTTATAGAAAGTATGGTTGCAAAGATTTGGCTAGCACCTCTGAAAGACTTTGGCAGAGGCAGATACAGAAGTCAGCGCACAGCCTCACTAACCATAAGACTGACCCTTCTCTTCCAAACCCTTGTACGCTGCCGCTCTTCACATTTCCACAACAAATCAAACTAAGGTCTATAGACAACAGTCCCCATCACTATACAAACCATGGGAAATGCCCAGAGCTGGCCCATGCAACACAGGGAACAGCGAAGGGATTCTGCATTCAGTCACATAGTTAACACTACTGCAAAATGCACACCTGACATCTGGCATTCCTTAAGTCTGAGTGATTTTGGAACGGCAACAACCACCTTTGAAATAAAGACTGGTACATACAATATTACCTGAAATAATTCTAGCATTATGGAGCTATAGGTCTGTTTTGGTTTCCAGTTGATTTCAATTTATTGTATGTCCTTGAGATCTGTAGACTTCTCTGAAAATGAAATAAACCACTGGCAGTTGGTTATGACTATTTAAATCAGGTTCCTTTTTTTATTCTTTATGCGAGCCACAGACAGTGATGCAATTCATTTTTAATAATTTAAAATAATTTCCCTCCTCCTGCATTCAGAACAACCTTGTTCTTTCTTAACCCTTTCAATAACAGTACCTTTAACTTGATCTTGGAAGGAAAAAAGTGGTTAACAAAACGCACTGTTTATTTGTGAGTCCCTCCTCTAAATCCCCAGCACACGCTCAATTTCTGAACCCAAACCAAACATATTAAATTAAAATCCCTTTAAGTTTTATGAAAATGAGAAGCTGCACAGAGAACAAAATGAGTGCCCTCATTCAGCTCTTGGACAGACAAGGACAATTTGGTTGTCACCTAGCAGCTGGGCTGCCCAACCTGTACGTGAGTGACTGCACAGCAGAACCAGACCTGCTTTCTGGCAGGACAAACAGGGAGCACGAAGCTGCCTGTGCACAAGCAGAGGATTTAAGAAAGGAGGGTTACACAGTGAGAAATGGAGGAAAAGACTGGGTGAAGCTAGCGGCAGGTAGAAGTACTGCCCTGAGAGTTTTCTAGCAGACTCACTGCTTTGCTGTAGTTACTGATGTGGATGAGTAACCGGGACCCAAGAGACAACCCTGCAGGCCAACCAGTTCCACTAATGCCAGACTGCCCACAGCCCACCACACTACCCAAGACATTATGCAGCTAACTGAGCAACCAGTGCTGCAGGAATCTTGGGTTTCTTCAAGCACGTAAAGAAACACACTCTCCTATCAGTATGTCCTAGGTGCCACCATCTGAGGCAGTTGGGCAGGACTACCCTTTCTTTGACAAGGAAGAGAAGACCAAAATGGCAATTGCCAGAGGCAAAACCAGCTCAGCTACATTGCTGGGGAGCAGAGAAGTACAGCCAGCACAATCAGCCTGTTTCTGCAAACTGCAAACTTAGTCTAACGAACATCATGACTGTAAAGCAGCCAGTGGGGAATAGACAGAGGCAGAGCATCTGTCAACTTGCTTTCCTTCCACTTGTTTTCCTTAAGCATCAACCATAGCAGGTTTTGAGTATCATTCACTGAGTATTTTACACTGATGAATCAGACACTTATCACTACAACTTTTGTGATATTCTTTGTTGCAGAGGTCTCACAACAAGACACAATGCCGTGTAACGTGGACATGTGTGTACCAGCTCTAAACAAGTTAGTTCAACTAGGAGCAGTGCAGCTGCATTAATGTAGCACTGCCTAAACTAGGTTAGCCAGCATAGGTTCCTTTTTACTGTATTAAACTGTGCCATGTAAATGTATCCTAAGTGGTGAACAGTATAGAGTACAATGCCTCTGGTGACTACTGTATATAAACAATAAATAAGACGGCTATCCATTGATGAGCCTGATCATTTGTATCTCTAATCTTTATTTTCATCCTCCTACAACCCAGGTTCCCTGGTTTTATTAGAAGATCCCCCTTGCATTCAAATCTTCCTTACAACGAGTTTAATAGCCAGACATACAGCTGTCCCACTAGTCTCGTACAGCAAGATCTATTCCACAGATCTCCGACTTCTAGCAACAGCTAACATTGATACCGAACGAACTCTCATGAACAAAGCTATGTTTTCTTAATAACAGTTGTATAAACATAAGGTCTTCTCAGTTAAAGGGAAACCAACATCAAAAAGCAGTAAAACATGGAACCCTAAACCCTTCTTTCTTTGAAGAAACACGTTTGAAGCGAGGTGTTTCTAGTTATGGGTGAATGAAATGAGAATTCAGCTGCAACAAACGGACATCCAGTCCATATGAAAGACTAATTAGATCCATCTGAGAAGCTGTGTCTAAAACTGCTTCACATATTTCAAAGCAAAGCTCTTCTAGTCTATCTTTTGAGAAGACTACATCAAAACATTTAGTCACAGCTGACGCACATCTATCCACTACAGCAGCATTATTTCTCATAAGCCACAAAAGCTACATTCAAGTAATGTTAATAGTCTGGCTTACTTAAAAATTAAATTGGGGGGGGGGGGAAGGCAGCAAAGAAATTTAGAGCTAAGACAGCATCTCAAAGCAGCAACAACCTTGTAGTTCCCCCCATGCCAAAGCATCAAGAGATCCCAAAGTAGAGCATCATACTGAATATTAAATTTGCTGCGATTTGCTCAGAAAACAGAATTAAAGATGAAACACCATCCAGGAGCTGCAGAGTTAACTAAGGCTTTTGTGGTAATAAGCCAGGCTCTTAATATTATATTAGCATACTTTTAAATGTAACTATTGCTCCTGCTGAACCAGCAGGAGGAGCTCACAACATTTTTTAATCTATTCATTCCACAAAATTTGGGGAGGGGCGGGTGGGAAGTTGGAGGGGTTTTTGAGGGCAGGGAGGAGTTGGTTGGGCTTTTTCTTACATTTTTCTTGGATGCAAAAACAATGGTAAAGAAAAGCATCCAAGCGATGCTCATGGCAGCGTTGTTTTTTAGAACTAGAAAACAATGATACGAATATTGTGGTGCAGGATCTGAAGTGTGCACAGCGCACACGAATTGAAGGCAACACCAATGCCCCAAGGAGTTTTCAGTCTTACACCAAAAGACTACAGAAGGACTGGAAGGGTGGCGGGACACATTAAATACTATTATGCCAAAAACAAGACTTTCTGAAGAAAGTGGTATGTTACCTGAATCGTTACAGATATTTCATTTATATTTCAGTTTATTGTTCACTGGAATTCCTGGAATCATTGGATCATGACCCATGGCAGAACAGTGTCAATTTTCATACCACAGGAGTTCATTGTAGGAAGCTGCCTGTGTGGGTAAAACTCTTTATTGTGCAATTTAGAATTAATCATCATAAAAACCTAGCTCCTTCTCAGCTTTCTAAGAACTACGCTTTAAAACAATGAAGAGAAGTCTAATTCTATCACAAGGAAAATAAATATCCAAACTGACTATGCTTACTTTTAAGAGAGTTTACATTTTAGTATTTCAAATCTTTCATTACATTTCTTTTTAGCCTACATTTCTTGTAGGCTACATACCAGTGCCAGACCATATGTTGCTGTGAGTTTTGTAGCAGAACTACAAGTCTCCAAAAACTACTATAACCAAGCTATTATACTGCTCTGACATAGAAGGGAGAGCGTATTTAAAATTACACAATTCATTCATTAGTTTTCATGTAATTTTTAGTTCACAACCTTGTAGATATTTTCTCTATATGCTTATGGGGTACTGTATGAATAAACTAATCTGAGACATACAAACCCACACCAATGATCTCTCTTTACAAAGCTACTATTGTACCAGTCCCTTACACATACTTACTGCTAAACTGGCACGGTATTTAAAAATACATGCAATCCAGATACATTCTGCTTCTCTTTTTGCTTAGTACACAAGCACATCTAATACAAGTACATACAAGTGTTACGTGAATATACTTAATATTTACCTAAGCATTTTTATCTCTATCTCATCTAACATGTCCCAGCATCTAAATTCTCTGAGAGACTCAGTGCAGCAGGGTGGAAACGCGTACCAGAAAGAGTTCACAACGAGATACTGAGGCCAAGGCCACTTTCATTTAAAAAACACAACATCAGCATCCACAGAAACACAGCAATTAAAGCACTTGCCCACAGAGTCAGAACATGAGGATCAATGCTCCCCTCAGATTGAAGGATTCAAGCACACAGTGCTTGCCTCCCAGGAGAAACTGTCCACATCCCATCAGGGTAGGATAGGGCAGCCTCTACCCTTCCAGTAAATCTGCAACTGTACAGAAAGGAATGCAGGATCTAAAGCCACAGTCAGCCAACCACCAGGAGCATTACTACAGCCCAGAGATAACAGCGGTGCTTTGCAAGGGTAGAAATCATGGATTCTGCTCTCACCACAGGGCTAGCTTATGCATAGCATGATAAAATGCCATTATACAAACCACGTAAGTCTTAAAGAGAAAATGCTCTGGATTTGAACCTGAATTAAAAAAGTAGGTACGCCACCTCTAGAACAACAGATTCTATAGGTATGCAAACTATAGAACTTGATAATGAGGAATTTTGTTTGCACAGCTACACGTGTACTGCAATGGAGAATGTGTGCGCTACTCTGCAAGTAAAATACAAACCGCTTGGAAAAAGACAGGAAAAGTTTTCTGCTTACAGCTGTTAACGATTATTTAACTGATCCCCCCCCTTCACTTATGCCTCTACACACACACTTTCCCTTCACTCAAACTAATATCGGACATTGGAATAACAGTATATTTTATTCCATACATACAACTATATAACATATATAACATTCTGACACTTTACAATATATATTTAGAACTAGACTAACCAGAAAATGGTTGTTCACTACTCCTGGGGATATATGTTAATTTGTATCTCTGCAGGCTACCTCTCTTATTGTTTTAATTCCTACAGGTATTTGCTTTTCATCCCAATTAATACAGCCCTCATATTTCTTTTATATGGCCAATTATTATATTACTATATTTTATTATTATTATATCATTATATTATATTATTATTATATTATATTATATTATATTATTATATGCCTGAAGTATACCAGAAATGCAAGACACTAGCAATAATAATCCTGGTATTTTATTTATTCTCTTAACAAGGTTATTAATACTGATAGGGCTAGGCAATGTTATTCTACATGGACTACTGGAAAGACAAACTTAATATGCACTGAGTTATGATCCCACTCCATACACATTTGTGTTTAATGAGTTAAATGTGGACTAAGTTTGCCTACAGCAACCCTCTGTATCTTTGCTCTGATTTTACATTACACTTTTCCTTTTTACACTTGATGTTTTGCATACTTCAGCTGCATCTAGTTTAATTTTTAAGTGGTATTTCTTCTTTAGGATTTTTCCCTCCCCCGAAGAGAATTTACAAAACAAAGAAAATATTTCCCAAAGTAATTTTAAAATCAACTTAACCCCTCAGTCATAAAATCTAGCCAATGAATACAGCACAGTTCCCCTAATTAAATGTCTATTACATTTTAATGTGAAGTCCAAACTTAATCATAACTAGACATACATGAATTCACTAACTAAATTAAAGCATACAGATAACTACTTATCTACTCTACGCTGATGATACAGGATGTAGTCAAATAACAGTGACAGCAATGCCTTAGATTTGTATTTTTATGCTCTCATTTATATACTATGCAATAGATTTTCTATTGCAAATATTAAGAGGTGCGAAAGCCAATTTTCTACCTACACAGTTATCTAATAATTTCTTTACTTCCCATGAAAAAGAAAGAGGGGGAAAAAACATTGCTTTTTCCTAAAAATTATTAAGAACATTCATTAATCAATTGCTCATCAGGCCGGACAAGCTTCACAAATTTTTCAGAGAGATTTCATGGCTGTGCTATTATTTACCTATTCTTAAATCAGAATTTAGGAAGTGATCCAATATTTCATGAAAATGGTAGCCCATTCTAGTAGCAATCTGGAAAAAAGTAATTAAGCTTTCTCTACTCCTCTTATTCAGTGTTTGACCTGTACTGGTCCCTCTGGAAATATATCAAATTCCCATTTGCTCAAAGTAACTGCTGAACTATTTCACCATACGCTTTTAAAAAAAAAAAAAAACCACCACAAAAAAAACCAACGCACAAAGAACTTTCATTCACCACAACTTCAATGATAAGAAGCTACTTTATAACTGAAAACATCTGGAAATTCTTTGTTAACTGAACAGATGAGAAGATGAGGCTAAGTGATCTGGGAAGGTATGCATCTACTACAGAGATGAAGACCCCTAACAGAAAGGGCTGTTTTCAAACATGAAAAAGGAGAATAACAAAAATTACATGCAAAGAAATCATGCAAATCGCTAATAAGGAATTCTCAAGACAGAGGATTCTTATACTACAGCAAAGAATCAGAAAATGGATTATGCCAGAAAGATTTTCAAGAATGCAGTTTATTGCATAAAATACAGCTACAAATTCCTTGTTGAACTAAAATTAGGACCTCAACCTACAGATAGAGCAACGAACTTCAAACAAAAAGAAACACAACTATCTCCTAAAGTGTAATTACTTACTGCTGGTATTTTTGTGAAAGCAGATATGTAGACAATAATCAAGACAACCCATCCCTTTTCTACCACCTCCTCCACCATGAAGATACTAATACAAACCATTCTTTAGTTGTCTCATTCAAGTGACATTCATAACAGAAAAATAAAGCTGAAGAATATTGAAGGAAGTAAGGAGGGTGGGTTACAGCAGTGAAAAGATTGCACTTCAGTCACATAATTACTTATCTTTCATTCTTTTGTTGAATGAAAATTATACAGTGGTGGATCCAGTAACTTGAGCTTTATTATTGGATGCCTGGTCCAATGTATTTATGTTCTCCCTTGCTTAGGCCACCTACATTCTTTGCTATTACTTCTATTATGCATCTTAAATGTATTACCTACACAAAATCCACCCACACCAGAGAAGGTTGGTTCACAGCTGTCCGTGACACCGAAGTCCTACACACACTGGTGGCTAAGTGGCTGCTCACAACACAGCCAGGAAGGGCAGCTCCCATCCGGGATACCAGTACCAAAGGGACTCTACACTGGCTATGAGCAGCCAGGAGTGGAAGTCTGCGAATGGGAAACAAAGCCACCATCACTTGGATCCAGAGCATCCTTGGTGGTTAATACCTGGTTTTGAAGGGTCAGTTTAGTACCGTGCAGGGAAACCACACAGCTACCAGGTTTGCCCAATCATAGAATCATTAAGGTTGGAAAAGACCTCTAGGATCATCAAGTCCAACCGTCAACCCAACACCACCATGCTTCCTAAACCATGCCCTGAAGGGCCACATCTACATGTTTTTTTGAAGACAATATATGTAGGTTCTCATTTACTTTTGTCTTTCCCTCCCTTTGGTACTCTGTGGAACACTCCAGCTTTGTAAAGAATGAACAGACTCCAACCTTCAGCAGCAAAATTGGATCAAGCCTTTCTATCAATGAAATCACAAAATAAACACATTTCGGGCAATCAAAAATGGCAAGATGAACAACATGCCTGTCTGAAATTGAACTGAACAAAAGATTCCAGAGTTTGGCAGCAGGATGCTTCTGGGCTGTTTGTTGCTGTTTTACATTAGTCTCATATAAAGGAGGGTATTCTTCCTTCAATTTCTGTTTTAGCAGAAATCTTGATTTTAAGATCTTTAACTCCATTGATGAGAGGAAAAATTTTAAGAATAATTATTAAGAATAATAAGAATACTACTACTCAAAGCCCAGAATCTGACCATCTGTCCTCCAAAGAACTACATGGATATATATGACAAGCAGTTAGCTTAAAGATTCTTCTAGCAATTAATATACAGGACAAAGAAAAAAATAAAAAGGGGCATTTACATGAATTTAGTTGGCAAGTTCTTGGTACACAAGCATGCAGATCTCAAAGTTGCTAAATTTTCATTCTCAAGTCAGGTCATTAGAATCTTAACTGCAAAAGTGTTTGCTGTTGTGTTGATAGGGTATCACCAGAAACAACTGTCTGATGCTGAAAATTCTAGTATGCTAATTCTATACAAACTTGTATTAGCATATATGTTGCTGGCTTCAGAATAACAAAGCTACTTCTATTTTAAAAGAAAAAAAATCAAATTAGGAGTCACAAAAGTTTTTAACCTCTACTGGAAACAAGAAAACTAATATTTTTATTTGCACTGCTTCAGGCAAACAGTATTACTCACACTTGACCACTCATCTTTTAAATCCTTCAGTTTGGGGAAGCAAGGCCTCTAAAGTGGCCTAAAACCAGCTTGCATCAAGGGCCTCTGTTACAAATAAAGTGGTTAAAAACAGATGGTTACAAAATTCACAATGCTGAAAAATAAAGAGCAGCAAAGAGCAGTTAGCACTGCACAATTCATTAAGATTCTCATGATAAAGGCAGAGAAACACAGATGACCCATAGACCGAGATGCTGACGAATGATCTGCTCGCAAACAGCGGGAACCATGGAGAAGCCTGCTGCTCACACTCCCCACACAGAGAGCAAAGCACTGCACACTGTGAGGTGGTGAGGTTTCGGCTGGTGAGAGAAGAAGTGTTAGGAAAAAAAGAAAGGAGTCACTGTTGGAAGAGTCCCAGTGGTAAACAAAGTAAATCAGGATGCGAACTCTGCTGCTGCAATGCACAGTTTGCAGCGGGAGTAAACTTCTGAAGGGGAATGTGAAGGTGGCCCTCCCACTGGGCTATCAAACTGCACCACAGATTCAGCTATCTTTGTCACAAGCCACAAGGGGACACAACCCGCAAAGTCAGGAGCCCGTGTCACACCAGCCTAATAGCAAAAAGTAAATGCAGAAGTTCAAAAAGTAAGGCTTGTGTTTCTGACAGCAAAGTTAATAAAGCAAGCGTTGAATTTCCCCATTTTTGTCTGATGGTATGTTATACCTCCTGATCAGAAAATGATTTTTCATTTCCTAGCCTTTGACTTATCTTCTTTGAAGTTTTAAGGCAATTGTTTTTCCATTGTAAAGCTTTGAATAATAATTCAGAAGATTTTTGACTGTGCTGTATTTATTATATTCTCTTGTCTGCAGCACAATCACAGGAGAACCCCAGCAAAAAGAAAATTTATTAATAAAGAATAACATCTTCTCTGCTATTTATCCAGTAACAATGAAAAATAAGAGTAGCTCTAAACCACCCTGGTATTCAAAAACAGTTACCTGCTTTTTACAAACCCAAGCTCAGGAGTTAATTTTAATACACTATACCTTAAGGTTTAAGTGAGATAGACCTCTGGTCACAGTGAAATCCCCCTACTGTGATTTATTTCAACAGCTAAGGAATTTTCCAGGTACGAATAAATAAGGAATTATCTCTCCCCAAGTATACAGGCCTGGTTCAGACAGAATCAGAAGGCAACAGCTTCTGTCGCCAGTCCCTCTGGCCCAACCTCTAGGTGATGCAGCCTGTCTTACCCGGCGGCCCTACTTCCTCGCAATTTCTTGTGCATCCCTTCGCCCGTGACACTGAAGGGTGCTCAGGTCCCGAGGGGTGCTCCTGCCTCCTCATCTAGCACCGGGAAGGTAACAGCAGTAGCACGCTGCAGGGACGCAAGGACACAAGCGGGAACCTCAACATTTGTTATTTGTTATAATTTGAATAGCAAACCAAAGGACTAGGAATCAGACTCCACATATGCCTTGTAAAACTGGGCTTATGCTAGCTGTAATGTTCATACTGCTGCAAGACATCAGAACTGTCTGGCAGTCCCATGTAAACTGACAGACAGGTTTGGAGTGTGGTATAGGTCAGAATGATTTTCTCTATGTTGAAATGATAAACCAGCAACAATACCATTACATTCACCATCCTTTCTCTGAGTTCGTACCTCCTGGAGAAACAGTGCAGTTTACAACTCAGCTGCTCAGCTGGGAAGTGGAACCTAGGACTGACTCGTATACGCGCTTGTATGTTCAGTTACCTTCACAACCGATAGAGACAAAAGCATAAAAGGGTGCTTAGGCCTCCTCTGTCTGTAAACTTTCCTCAGTCTGATTTCAAGATCTATCTTTACTGAATTATGTAAGCAAGTGTAAGTGAGAGGCCAGGTAACTAAATGAAACAAGTAAATCTCTCAGAAAATACATGTGCACATACGCACACAGATGCACGCCTGTATAATTAGTTGCGCTAAACAAAACTCCTAGTTTTGGGAGGTCCAGCTAGCTATGGGAATTAGATTTCTGAGCTCGCAGCAGAAAGAGCCTATGCAACACCCACAGCAGCAGGCAGCTCCAGGCTGACCGCTGTTAGATAGTGACTTTGCAATAAAAAGGTGGAAAGGCTGGGGGCAATGACTACTCCTGGGAAGGGCTATCTCCATCACACAAACCAGTGCCAGTCCAACTCTGCACTGGGCTGAAATCTGGCAGAGATTTTTTGTTGTTTGAGCAATGGGTTGTATCCAAGTTCACTGGATGCCGGTTAGGGCCTTTATATACATTTAATTCAGTAAAAAGCTGCATACAGGCATGGCCTTCACTCCTAAAGTACCATTCTACAAGTAGGGTGAGTGTCAGTGGCATAGAGCAACACTATATATTAGGTACATATATATACACACACATATATTAGCACACAGTTGTTCAAGACCTCCTGGAATTCCTTCTAAAAGACTACAACTAAAATGACCACCTTTCTTTCACACTTAAAGTAGTACACCTGGCAAGAGAAAATTTTTAAAGGTGCTGACCACAACGACTGTTCTTCTCCATATCCTTTTTACAGCACGATCCATGTGGAACAGAAAGCATCCGTGCTCTCTATTCATACTCTCACATTCATCATGAGTATACGTAAAATACAGTGTGATGGAGGTAAAGGCAGTATTAAAAAGAATATTGGTCAGGCAACTTCTTGCCCCAGTTAGGCCAACAAAAACATTTAAAAAAAGATAGGTTTTCATTACCTCAATTCACGTGAGTGAAAATAAGCACCTAAAAATATGACCAGTTTCAAATGATAATCATGTCTTTTGCATTGTCATTTCAGTAGAGCAAAGCAAAAGTGAATCACTGAGACAATACTGTCTTCATTATATGAAATATTAATTTAAATGTCCTTTTCCAAAAAAATCTCATGATTCTGAATCCAACATAGGTGTGAACATCACGATTATAAAAAATGTCATGGAGCAGAGGTTGCAGAAGTTTCTTTGATGAAGACACACATGAAGAGCAAACAGCTGTCAGAGGTGAACTAGAGAACTACTGGGATTCCTCACAGTCCTGCTTTTCAATGATTCTCAGAAAAACCGACCTCTTTAGACCCTTTGGAAAACTTTTGCCTAAGAGTCAGCAGATACTATGCAAGTCAACTATTTAAAAATATATCTCAGTTTGGTTGTGTAATTATGATTAACAGACTTAAAGTAGTTCTCTCTATAATTCTACCTTCTCAATATTCCAACTCAACCAGCTTGCATCTTGGCTTTATTCTCCAGAACAGCTGAACTACTGAACACAGCGTTACCATTGTTCTACTGTCATGGTCTTTCGGCCTTTCATGCTGACAACATTAAGTGCTTAAGTAATTACCTTAGAATATTTGTAAAAACAGTAGTTTATACACATTCATCTGAAGTGACCTAGGCACATCTGGAAACACTGGCATTTTTACTATGACCACATACAGTTTTACCACTGTCATGCTGAATTATTTCATTCCAGTACGATTACACATTCAACTTGCTCGGTTCTTTGATTTTTTTTCTTTAATCACTAACTTAAGGTAATGTAGTTTTTGTTGACTCTGCACTTATTGTCTTGCTCTCATATCTACAATGGAGCATAAGATCTTACTTCCAAACAAGACACTAAACAGTGTCATTAATTAGAAAACTAATTTAATTAACAAGTAAATATAGAAATGTTCTACAGGCACGAGCAGAGAGAAATCTTTGTACACTAGCATTATTTCATTAACATAGAGTGTCTTGTTTTGTAATTCACATCAGTGCCTGCTGAAGACAAAACAAATATGGTCACTGAACAGAGACAATTTTAGTGTGTGTCAGGATAATATACATTGACTCAAAACATTAGATTTCTTAGAAAATGAGCAGAACTTACAGAAAATGATGAGCCATCCTTTGAAACTGCAACTGGGTAAATTCCATCTCCTAGACGCACAGAGAGCTCCCAGGTACTTCTCTTTGATTTAGCAATAGGAATTCTAAAAAAGAAACAGACAGAAGAAGAATTTTTAACAGAGATTTCATGCTTCTCCCATTTTAACCAGAAGCGCTTGCCTCATAGGATGGTCATGAAGGTATAAAATATCATTAATCTATAGACACAGTTGGAGAGCACACTTGGAAAAAAAAAAACCTAAATACATTTTTCTGTCAAGTGGCATATAAGGAGAAAATAGACTCTACTTTCTTTCTAGATTTGCCTTGACACACTGGGTACGCTGATAAAGTTATAGGAGGCTCTTGAATACAGCCAGCACTTGCTGCAGAATTAGCTCAAACAGGATGAAAAGCAGATGAGAAAGTGGGTTGGCAGGAGAATAGCAACAGTGATAGCTAGAGCATTCCTTTTAAGGGCAAAATATAATCACTATTTCTTTCATCTCATTCTCAGTAAACCTTAATTAAGGGTCATTTACAGACAAAAGATTCAGCTAAGCAAGTAATACAAGTAATTTTATAATTAATATACATTTCAGAGTATCTCATCCACAGAGCCCTTCAAGCAAACTGAAAAAATAATGATATATCATCACAGCCCACATGCAGGAATATACCCACCCCTGCAGCATTCTGTGGCTGCACCAGTTATCAGGTAATACAAGAAACCTGAATCTTTTCAACTTTAGCTTAAAGCAGCACACTTGATAGCAAAGGAATGAGACCTGAGTCTCCATTCTTGGAAGTTCAGAGTGAAACAAGTAATTTTCAGCTATTTTATTTAAATGTAATATTCTATTTCAGTTTCCTCATCCTACCTTCTCAAGTCTCTTCCACTTTGTTGTAACAACTAGTGTCCAAAAGGTATGCTACAACTTTTCTGATGAGTGGTTGCCATATATATTAGCATCAGCAAGCACCATGTAGCCTGAAGAAAAGGTACGAAGGTGGACTTTAAACTCCATTAAAACAAAGATATATTATTTTGGTATAGCTTTTCTTCCATGCTGACTCTTACACATGTTTAGATTCTGTGTAAGAAATCTAGAGATATAAGGAGTTTATCACCTTTAGGTCTCTTCTTAAGGATAATTTCTGCTATAATGTTCATCTGTTGTACATTATAGAGCTTACTACACCATTTTACTGCAGCCTTCAGAGTCTTACAACTTGGAAACACATCTTTCCGTGTTATGCCACGTGCATCCTCCTGAGATTCGAGTGCCCAGTGAACCGCATCTCCCCAAAGGGAGTGCCAAGATCCCCTGTGGAATCAAACAGGGAGAAGCACCTGTGAGGCCTCCAGAGGCCATAGGAGGAGAAATTACCCGCCTAAGCCAAGGATAACACACTGACTTGCTAAAGATTTCAACAATTATTTTAAGATGGTTACATTTTCAGACACCCTAAATCTAAGCCAGTACCAGTTCAGGTACCTAAGTAGGCAAGGAGTTTCCAAAAACTGTGCCTTGCAACATGCCTGAAAGGGGGAAATGGAAGCACTAAATATATTAGCTAGACAAATAGATGCATACTTATCATTGGTTACTTCTGGATCCAAGCCAAGCAAGGCCTACACCAGATTTCACGAAACAGCTCAGCTCACCTCTAACTATCACTACCCACAAAGTTCATGAAAACCGCTATTGAAAATAACCTGTTCCCATAGTAATGGTGTCAAGTGTTACCTTTCACATTTAACATACAGTGGCAATCGTCAAAACAACAAATCTGAGGAATTATTGGGCACAATGACATTTCTCAGCACCTCATCTTGAAATTCCTGTATGTCACCAAAACATTTAGACTGGCTGATAGGAAACGCAACAGACACAAGAGTTCCTGAAGAGGAACAGGAATTTCCTGCGCAGGTAGCAGGCAGCAAGCTGAGAGATGTTTTCATTGCGCTTCCTGGTATCAGAGCACCAGTAAGGAGAAACGTCACAGGGTTTTGGCAGAGCCTGGCTAAATTCTCCATGGTACTCCACTGCAATAACCAACAGGATTTAGTGGTTTATAGCAACTTCATATTTCTTGTGTAAGAGGTAAGACCTCATCTCAAACACAGCTTAGTAGATCCGCTTCACTGGTGGCATAAGATTCCTTATAACCTCACTGGCACAGCCCTGCTTCATATATTGCATTTGACTGGAAGTGACCTCATGAATCTGGCTGCTGGCCATCAAAGGAAAGACAGACTTGTTCTCCAGCAGGGATTATTTTTGTTCGGTCCTGTCTTGCTGAGCTTTGTCAAGTGTATCTCCAAACAGGATGCATGCCTCTTGAAAGGCATGACTATGATGACTGCTTTGCCTGGGTTTCAAACAGCCACACAGGCACATAATTCCACTCTCTGCAACACTGGTGGTCAGGAGGGCAGGGTCCAGAGCTGCATCTAATACCAAGTACGCGGCAAGTTGTACTTCCCTCCTGGAACCGCTATATCCATTCGCACAGGGACATTTTTCAGCTTTGCTAATCAAACACCTCTGGCTTTGTAACTGCAACCTACAGCTACGCTGGCTAAGACAGATACTTACATTAGCTCAGGAGAATCCTATTTTTTGTTCATTAAATCAAATCCCTTTCAAATAATTTGTCTTGTAGATAATTATTTTGTAAATAATGGATAAGTTACCCATTTTGATGGATTCTGAGGGTTTGGGGGTTTTTTATATTAGTAAGGATCACCAAGTCCAAAAGCAAGGATCAAAGTCTAAGTTTCTTGAATACAGAAAGGAAGTTGCTCAAGTCTGTGAACTACTTTAGAAATGCAGAAGTTTCTACCAGGCTAAGAAAGGAGCTTTTTGGCGGGGTGGGGGTGGGGGGCATAGTTTTTGGGGTGGGTTTTTTTTGTTATGTTTTTTAATGTCTGAGAAGTCCCAGTGCACGGGAAATAATCTCTCTGTTCTTGGGCAAGGTTGTTTCCTTAGTTAAGAACTCTTCTAAGTCCTCCAAAAAGAAAACCTCTGGACTTCTGATTATATTTTCCACTAGTTCATGGAAAACTCTGCAAACTTCTGGCTATTTTAAAAAATGTATCACTTTTAAAATTCTACATCCAGGGCTGAAATCTGACATACTCTATTTACAGAAAAAATACTGAAAGAAAAAAATGTCATTTTTATCATCACAAATGTCATTTTTGCTATCACAAAAGACACAAAAGCCACTTCCCCTCCAACCCTAGATTCAGAGTTCACATGATATGTCTTTCATAGGGTTCAAAACGCCCTCTCTTCCTTCTCCCAGTTCTGATAAATGACATATCATCAAAAAAATTACTTTCTCTACGTATAAAGATCACTGGCTCCAGGAAGAAACGCAAGTTTGGCAGAAAGATGAGTGCCAGGTGAAGTGGAAGCAGGGCCACAGAGCGCTGTGCACTGCTGTCCCTTGCCAGGTGTATTACACACACAGAGGAGCAAGCAAAGGCTGCACTGTGGCCACAACGACAGGAGGTAGGTAGAGAAGGGTGTTACGAACTCCCCGCAAACAGAAATGGGCAGTTCTGAACCTCTCTACTCCGTATTGCCTTCTAAAGGGAAGTATAACAAGCAGTAGGGGCACAGACAAAGAGTATGGTGATGGGCTGGCTCTAAGTCATAAAGGCATTACTCTAAAGCACTGAAGTTATCAAAACATGTAAAAGGTGCAAGAAGAAAAACAGCAGTGTTTGCCTGCTCGCTTAGTTATTTTCAACCTCAGTCGCTGTTTGTTCAACTACAGATGATGTCATGGTCCCATAATTTATTTCATACATTGCACAGTGTATTATGTCCCTTTTACCCCCAACTGCCATGAGAGAGAGGGAGATACTTTATAATAAAGCAGCAATTATAGCTCCTTCTTTCTTTGCAAGTTTTCAGTGAGGAAAGCAGACAACTGCTAAAAATTTTAGATCGACGCACACTTACTGGGCTCACAGAAAACAGACATTAGTTAAACCATTATCTCCTCTAGTCAAAAACAAATAACGAAAGAAAACAGACATTCACAAAAGCAAGTCAAGTAATAACTCTGCCCCGGCCCATCCATTTTGATTGTCATCAACCAATTGGATAGAAGGAACTCAATAAAACTACAATTTTCTGCAGTTTGTGGGAAATAAACTCCCCTCTCCCGATTACTCTTGATGATGTAATGAGCTATGATAAATGTCACCATCTCCTAAAGGGTCAGGAAATTGAGTATAGATTTTTTTTTTTTTTTTTAACTTCCAATTCAAAATGTGAGTTCTAACACTAGGGGAAGAAACTTAAAAATTCTGTTCACTTCTGGTATTTTTGCTGCATAATACTTTACGTAAACACAGCAAAATCCCAAACTATCGTAACAAATTCTGCCATTATGAAAGATTATAAGCGTTTGAACACCACATTATATGACACTCCATAAAGCTGTTTTTCAATTGTGCAATTACCTATTCAGCAGTTAAATAAAAGTGAAATATTGACTTAAAACAATGTTAATGGTCAAAGAATCATTAAGAAATCCTTCATCATAACTTTCACAGCAGGTGGCCTGTAAAATGATCAAGAATAATGTGCTGGATTCTGTAGCCACCAAGGTCAGTTTCTGCATACAAATCTTTGCAGGGGGAGAAAAAAAGACCTTCAGAAAGTGGGCCATTCATCTGAACCAAGTTCAGAGAATTTCCAGCACTGTGAAAAGATATGTTATGCAAGCACATAGATGTATTCAGTGGGGGTAGACTGAACCAGCTACATGGAGACTACAAAGGAGCCCTCCCATGGCTCATGAATAAGTCGAGGAAATGATCAGAAAAAAATGGAGAGATGTTTAGACAGATGGCCCACTTAAAATGCCTGGGACAGGGCATAAGCAATTTTAATGAAACTTTAGATCTACCATAAAAATTGTTTCTTATTTTCTCCGCCCTCCCCCAAAAAAAACTCAAGAAAGGCAAATGGAAATTTAACAGCTCAAGAGCCTATCTTACAATGTAAAAAAAAGGAAAAAGGGAAGTAAATCTCACACTTTTGAGTATTATTGGTTTAATAAGTTCATATACAAAGAAATATCCTTCACAGAACCTTCAACTATCAGATGAATATAAAAGCAGGGAATGGATAGATTAAAAGAATTCTAAACAGAAGTGTACTGCCAAACAAAACAAAAATCTAGGCTTTACTATCTGAGTACTTTCAACACTTTCCAACATAAAAGTTCATCGTTGCACAGAAAAGATAAAAGCAGCACTTTCAGAGGATTATTTTAAGAACTAAAAATTATGTGAAAGGAACCTAAGAATCTGGGAATATTTTATTCAGCAATTTTAAGTATTTTCTACATCTATTCATACACATTTTCTACATGTATTCAGATTGCTCCATCTATACATATCATGTGTGCTCTTACATAAAAATGGGGTTTCCTTCTTTCTGCTTTATGTGTGCATATGTATACGTACACCCCTTTCACCAACAGTATGAAAATATACCATCATTAGAGTAAATTACAGTTCTGCATGTCATACAAAATAACCTCTACTAGCCTGTGTGCCAGCTGATCAGACAAAGGCTGAAAGAATTACTCAACGGTTATGTCAAAATGGTTTTACAAGATATTTTCTTACATGTTACATTTAGATCAATAACAAATATGCATGTTTACAGCCGCATGCCATATCTGAATAGTGACCACAGGAAAAAATTAAATTACATGGAAGATAAAATATAAAATAAAAAGCACTGCTTTAAAAGGATGCTATGGAGTGCACGGTGCTTTGATTCAAAACAGCGTACATCTGGATGCTTCCTTTTCCTTTAACAGAAGCCTTTTGGGGGATTTGCATTGACATAAGGGCCTGCAATCCACTGCCTAATGAAAACCTCCAGTGCCTTCATCAGTGAACCCCAGATCAAGGCTAAATAAAGAAACAGTTAAAGCTAGATCTTATAAATCTAGGGTGAATTTAGCTGTCCAGATCTAAGTGTGTGGGCTCAACCCCTTTCATCTTTGTTTAACTGGCAAGTAACCCTGCAGACAGTCTGAGCTCACCCTGGCTCACCCTCTTCCACCCTGAAGGTCTCCAAGCGCACAGGGGTTGGGTCCTGCAAACAGAGCCACCCTGACCCGACTGCTTTGCAGCTAGCTTCTCCGTCAGCCTGATGGGGGGCAGGAACTAGGGACTCCTCTGCCAAAGCCATCTCCACAGCCTTAAGGAGAAGGTGTGCTCCGAGCACGCAGGCAGACATCAACAATTCTAAGCCTCCTGAGAAATCTCTTAACAGCTCTTTTAGCTTTCAATCTATCAGGCAAAGGAAGTAGGATTGCTGCTATTGCCCATCTTGCTATAACAAATTCATGCTTGCAGCACATACATCCAGAGCACGAAAGGGCCCGTAAGGATTCAAATCTACCTCCCATCTCTCAAGAGCCAGGGCCCAGGCAGGCATTAGGGGACTCACCATCCTACCTGCTGATGGCAGAAAGGAATGAGAGATTCACAAAGATGCAGAGAATACACCTTTGCAGACTGATGGTGCACCCTCTGGAACAAAGAGTTTTGGCATTTGGTCCTACTCCAGGAAATTTCTATGTACTTTGCATTTAAACTGGATGAAACACAAAGCAATCATGGGAGCTGCATATACGGACCAAGACCTCTCAATTTCAGAGGAGGGTCAGACTGCCTAGTCCTTCAGCAGATGCCAGCATACCTTGAAAATTACAAATAAATAAATGTAAAACATGATAACTGAAACTCATTTCCTCTCCTATGGCATGTCAGGGTCTACTTTAGCATTTAGTTTCTCTTGGGAAAAGGAAGCATCACAAGCATTAATACTGGATAAGAGATGTTGCTCCTTGTCTCACTGCAATCATGAGATGAGAAGCAAGGAAGCTTCAAGTCTTGTGTTCACATGTACAGAGAAAAGACATTTATTTTCCATATAATTTACAATTCTCTGCTTCTGATCTGTTCTTTCAGACCATCTTTCCTAAATCAGCTAAACTATTTACCAAAGAAAGTACTACTTCCAAGCAGGTGTTTTAAATCAGATCAGTCAACAATATTGACTTGTGCATGCTGACAACTGCTATAGAGAAAAAAATCTGAAAATCTGGGGCTATTTCTGCTCCATTGAAGTATTTAATTTCACAGCTGTGATTCTTTCGAACACCCTTTATTTTTAATAAGTTTCCTTTGGGCAGTTGGAAAAATAATAGTAATATACACTCCACAAAAGGAAAATTACAAACTCTCTTTCCTGTACAAATTCTGCTGTGTTTCCTTGACAAGGAAACTTACTAATTCTCTTATTGCACAGGTATTTAGGAATAGCCTTACAATCATTCTCTCACTTTCTTTTAATGCTCAAAGAGCTTCAGAACAAATCACTGTGATGCAGTAGGGAGGACTACATCTCTTCTTTTAGCATCATCCAGTAGCAGTTATATCCTTCCATATAACACGATAGTGTTTTGGGATGTAATTGTTGGGCAGCCTGCTTCCTGCACCTCCACTCAAACAATGGCTGTGCCCAGTAATAATGTGCTATTTTTCACTTTGTATTAAGTTTAGAATACTACAGGTTTCCTGTGCATGTTAAAAATAGGCAGCAAGCAATCTCTGAACTACTAATATGAAAACGGACATGAGATGATTAAAAGATTACCTACTGATAAGTTTGGTAAGGGAATCGTCATTCACTTTTACATATACATATAAGACAACTATCTGTACTCTATTTTTTGAAACGTCCAGGCAAACTCTGTGTTAGGCTTGCTCTACTCACCCCAGTAGTGAAATCTACCTGACTTGTAGCCTACTAATCTTGAACTAAATTGCCACTAACCGCTGTAAACCTGAATTCAAAACACGTTTGATGCTTTAATTCCATCATCCCTTTTGTCAGAATCTAGAATTTCAGTTTTTCACCCACTTTTTCAGTAGAAGTTCTGGGGAGTATGATAACTCAGAAGTAATCAAGACAACATACAGTGGGGTGTGAGAGTATCAGTGTTTTAGTTCAGATCGGGAGTAGTTCTCAAAGCAAATCATCCCAGTCATCTGCACTCAGCCTGCTTTGGATCACTTTGCAGAACAGTGTGAGGACCAGGTCCTGTCTGATGCAATAAGACAGAAGCCATGCTCCAGAACTGCACCCAGCACACACCAGCCACTAACGGGCCTTCAGTGCACAGGACTGGACTAGAACTAATCAAAAGTCAAGTACAGTGAGAGTATCAGCTCCTCATCACAAACTAGAAATCCACTCTACTGGTACAGACTCTAATGATAGCTGGATTAAATATTTAAGAATCTTTTATTCACATAAAGAGATTTTGATCTTAATGACAACTTCTGCAATTGCACTCCCTCAAAACCATAAACTCGTTATTTAGTTTAGATATTGGGCCATAGTTTAAAATGTAAACAAAAAAACCTATACTTAAATTCAGGCTCAAACCCCCTTATTTAGTTGCCCCAGTAAAGAAGAGTTGCATTAAGAAGTGCTTAGCACCTGCCAGCTCCTCTCAGCTGAAAGCAATGAGAATACTGCACAGTGCAGCACATTTGAGAAATCATTCTGCCAGTTTGGAGGACAATACATATATTACAATCAAATTTAGAACTTCTACTTTGAAGAAATCTTGGGCTGGCATTCCAGTGCTCTGTTATATAATATCTTCTTGAACACATCACCATTTCACCACCTGTCAGTAATTTGCAGGGTTAATTCCCCAAAAAAGACATTAACCCCTCTTTCATATTGAGAGATATACATCTGCACCCATAGACTGTCATATCCACCATTAAAGCATTTCTTTAAAGAATAAAGTTTACAAGATCCAATAAGGTGAAACCTGTCAGCATCTGCTCAACTCACTAAATCAAGAAACAGAGTGAGACAACTGCTACAGTCAAGGGAAAATGAAAGACATCAGAATAAGGCCACCTCTGAGGAAACTTGGCAACAGCACTGGGAGTGAGAACATCAGCCTTCTTCAAGGCCCACAGGGAACACACTGTGCAAACTAATGAAGAATTACAAATTACATTAAGCTAACGAAAAAATCCCGAACTGTCTTAGAGGCAAACTGAAAATACCTTCTTATAGAACATCACCTCCAAATATCTTTGAGGTTACTATGACAAACTATGTATTGAATGCTACTTTTTCTGTGTTTAATAGTTTCATTTAGGTTTGTCACCTGAGACTTACTACAGTCCCCTTTTGATGCATCAGTCCCCTCAGAACTGACCAGATTATATTGCTGGAAGTATGGAATGATTTTCTTTCTGCCACACTTTGTAGCACCAATGATTTGACTTTGTCTCTCTGAAGCCTGTCACATACGCAATATGCCAAAGGTCATTATTTAAAACAGAATTCTACTCATTTTTTGTGCATCTTGGAAAACGCAATGCTTGCACCAAACTTCAGCAGGGTTCCAGAGTATTTTAAGAGCTCATGCATCACACAGAGCTTAACATCTCCTGCAAACTTAGCTGTAGCAGAACCAAAGCAGTACATCCAAGAGCTTAACCGTATCATGCCTATGAGATCAGTTTTGTAATAAAGCTGTACTGATGATACTTGTGCTTCCTCCTCTGTATGAGGCTTAATTCAGGAAATATATAGAATGCACATTCAGGATGGCATGTAGTCCCAGAAAAGGATGGTCACATTTTCCCTTACTAGCCATCCTGTATGCCACAGTGTAAGAAACAGAAGCTGGCCAAGAACAGTGATTAATTTGCAATTATATATTTTTCTAGACAGTGGCTAGCTTTTCAAAAAGATGCTTCTTTACTGCATGCACAGGATCTAGTACTGGGTGACAGCACAAATATCAATGATGTATCTACCAAACCACAGACAAATGTGATTAGATCTACTCAAAACAGTTTCCTACAGGCAATGTGACAGCTACTTCCTCTCCCTAACATGTGAAAAATGTGGCATGTTTCACAGATTCTAAAGCTTTGTCCTCCGTTTCTTTTGCACTAGACTCCTATGGAACAAATTAATGCCACTAATTCTGTTAAACTAAAGCGAAGAAAATAACAAATGAGAAAAACCCCAAGAGCTCATTAAAAATCATATTAGATAACATAAAACATGCATATCTTCAATAAGTACTAATTCTTTATATCTAGACAATTATAGCACATAGCAGAGCTCCAGTGACTCACATTACCTTCAATACATCTTCTACTGCACTTTCAGCTTACATCTGGAGTTCACACCACTGAGCTTTCGCCACCTGATATTAACCATCTTTTCCCTTTATAACTAATGGAAAGAGAAAGGTACCTCTCCACAATGAGTTAGACCTTAGGTGGGCTGAACTACCTTTAGGTGACACATATCTCTATTACATTACTTAGGCAGTATGAATCTGGGCCACACAAACCCAGGCTCAGATTGTTATTTAACAAAGTCATATGTATTCAAAAGAAGATAAATCTCTATTGCCTTCCATATATTTTCATCCTTTTAATATGACACTTGCCATCGCTTGTATTATGGTCTCACAAGAGAAGAAAGCCAGTAAGAAAAAAATTGTGTATAGGTTTTATACTTAGCTGAAGTTATACTCATCAGATGTGAATGAAAGAATTCCAGAAGAAATTATTAGTTAAACTAGGGTTGATTGTGAAGGACAAAAAAATTTAGCTAGTGCCTCATGCTCAGTATTTAATAAAAGAGGCTTTTGCCCACTAAGCTTTCTGCTGACTAAAGTCAAAGTAGAGAAGCCAGGCTGCGGAGGTGGGATGGACCCAAGGAGTGGCAGTAACGCAATGACCCAGAAAGTTTAATGCAAAATAGGTCATTTTCTTAGATTTCCCTCTGCTTATTCTGAGAGAATCATGATCAATATAGCATGGAAACATCAAAACAGCCATACTGGGTGGCCCAAACATCCACCTAGTCCAATGTTCAATGATCAACGATAGTTAAATAAGGTATAACAACAGTACAAGAACGTAGTCACACTTCTACAATGTACTTAACTAGAAGTTACTTCTCTTTCCTTGCCTTTTGCCAAGACAATTAGCACTAATCAAAGTAGTTTGGTAATTCACAAAGCAAAGAAATAGGTTTCCAAAACATAAAAATCTTTCACACACACACAAAATTCATATAATCTTTCTTAGTAAGCTAACACATAAAACCATATTTTTCTGTTAATGTACCTATTCTAGAAACAACCACAAGCAAACAACTTGTCTGTGGTCAAGGGGATGTTCAAAGAGAACATCAAGGCTATTTTTTCTGACACAGAAAAAACAGACATTTTGAACAGAACACGTAAAGTAAAACTGTTGCACAAACATGACATGACATACATTGGCTATCTGGTTTTGATCCAGTGTCTGCAACTATGCCCACTGGTATCTCCTGAAAAATTACATAGAAAACGATCAATAACCAGTAAAGAAACAAACAAACAGCAAGGGAAAAAGCTGAAGTACTTTCAAAATACACCTTCAGAAGTAGTGTATGGCAGCTGAGAGAGGATACCTTAGGAATATGCTCAGAAACAGTTCTCACAACTTTGCCTGCAACTCCAACCCTTCCTTTGAGCTCTCCTCCTGCTGAGGGAATCCATACACTACGACAGCCACATTCCCTCTAAGCCCACAGTCTCCTCACCCATATCCAACCTAATTTCTCTAAAATGCAAATGACCGCAGCCCCTTCTAGGCCTTCCTGTGTGAGATGAGCTGGCCCTGTCTCTGAGGAGTTGTGTTCCACCCTTTAAGGGCTGTGAACACGATTTTCTCAGCAGTCCAACTTCTTGAACTGTGAAACAGCAAAATGCTATCAGCTCTCACTACCCCTTCCTTCTGGGAACACACATACGAATGACTGAAAGCTGAGGAAGCTTGAGAGTTGAGGAACGGTGCTGTAATGCCCAGCATAAGGAGACTGAAGCTTAAATGGCCTTAAGACTACCAGGATTTTGGATATCATTGCAACAGAGATGCACTCTGTTCGCTCAGAAGGGTTCACTTAAAATAGGTGTTAAGACTTGGGAAAAGGAAGCCTGTAGTAGAGGCAGACATGCAATGCCTGAGATCAAAGAGTGGAAAAATCACAGTGAGTAGAGGAATAAGGTACTCAATGTTAGTAAACATCTTAAAATGATTGTGATTTTCCTGAGGATATGAGTAACAAGAAAAAAGGATTTGCTGCAGGCAGGTGTGGGGAAAACGTAGGATTTAGAAGAGAAGTCCTCTCACTACGTTCAAGGAGACAGAGAAAAGCTCTTGGTTTGTGGCATCTCTCTTGTCTAAGGACACGTGGCTGAGTGCAGCCACATAAGGACCTGCTTTAAAATTCAGTGTCTGGTAGAAAAATGGGCAGCAGGGCCTGGAGAAAATCATTACTGTGTGACCAAGGTGTATCAGATCACCCCCCAGGGCAGAAAGAAGCCTCAGAAACACGTACCACAACACTGGGGTAAAGACAGCTTAAAGCCTAGGAAGGATAAAATTTAATACCGCAGATTTTTTTTGTGCTTTTAAAAATCTAGAATTCAGTAGGCAGATAATTTATCTGTATCATCACACTACTAACTGCAGCAAGACTAATTTTACTAAGCACCACAAACAGACAGGATAGAGACCTGTCATCATCTCCTTTCTAAGTGAATGGGTAAACATCCCTGGTTTCAAAAGAACCAGGTCCTGCACCATTCTTTCCTGCCCAGTCTTTCTCACACTACAGGCTTTGAAGATACATGTTAAAGGGAAGCCACAGCCAAAACAAACTCCAAGCACCACATTTAATTACATGGAGAAGTAAACCACTAAAGAATGGTCTGTGAAAGATATTAAAGAATCATCCATAATCACAAAAGGAAAAGTCATCTGAGCAGTCTCAACATAGATCCAGGGGAAAATATCCAGGGGAAAATATCCAGGCCTTTGAAAACTTAATACAAGCCAACAAAAATCAGGATATTTTTTATTTAAGGCACCATCTATCTCAAGTATCCCATTTGAAATATGACGGTATATCCATGGAATTTTTATTTTAAGACTCACAACAGTTGCAAAGACAAAAATATTCAGCATCTCAGGTGGAACAATGAGGCCTAACTGAAATGCTGGTAGCAGATCACTGATTCTGAGTTGTGCAAGTCTCAGGCATGAGATTCAACTCCAAGATAGTGAATAGCAGCACAATTAGCAGTGTTACCTCTCAAATACTTCTCCCATTAGAATTTGACAAATCTACATTGTCACAGAGAAACAAATGGGCCTGTGGCCTTACATACAAAGAAATCAAAAATTTATATTTTTTTTAATTATTATTATCACTTAGTAACACACATACCAGGAAATGTCTTATCAAGAAAGTGAAGAAAGACCTCTTCAAGACTTCTGAGAGAAAGGCAGGACTCGTTTTTCTCATGAAAACGTTTCTTCAATATTTTCACTTACACACACACACATACTGAAACTACGCAGAAGTGACCTGCCTCTCTAAAGGCTGAAAAGAAAGAAGCCTTAGCTCAATCGTATATGTTTACACTTTTAATCTTACCCTTAAACAAGACTGAATTGAGCATAACCACACTGAAGGTCAGCTTCTATACTGGCATATCCAATTTCAAGCCAACAGCTCTTTTATTTAAAATATGTTAGATAAAAAGGTAATATGCTCTCTGTAAGAGTTCCCTCGAGGTTAGAACCACCAATAAATTAACTGTTACCATATGTTTGGCTCCTTTTGGCAAAATTCAGTAACAATACACTGCCAAACCTCTTTTGGCAGGTAATAATATTTGGTAGCTTATAGTACATCTTGGGTAAAAAGGAAACTGGACAGAAAGCTTGGAAATTAATAGAAGAAACTGCATTTCTATCCTTGCATAGTTAGCTATATGCTGTTGAATGAAAAATTCAAACAAAGTCAATCTATGGGTCTGATCCATAATAGGCAGCTGTGCCCTCAAAAAGAGCTTTATTAAATGCAAACCCAAACACTTCAGCTAGTACAGTAGTGCAAATATTCTGCATGTCTTTTTTTAAACAATGCTAGATATGTATGATCTAATTTGCAAACTGGAATACTGATTTTACAAAGCTTCACAAGTGTTCAAATGCGTATTATTAATGCTTTCATTACAGTGGGTTTATTTCATTACAAATGAGCAAAGTCTGGGCTTATTTGCAATGCTGTGTTCTTAAGCTTCACTTATGTTAAAATTAAATACCTCGCCTCCCCCCATCTTTTATACCTACATAAGTTAACATGACATAAAAAGCCTTCAATACTACACCTCTAATTATAATTATAGGCACAGGATACAAAATTCTGGGTATTTTAAGGACATCTATTACATACTTAAAATTCCAGCTAGACAGGCAAGGGTGAACCTAGTGGGTCCTATTCCTTTACCAAGAAAAGCAGGACTTGCTCTGTAAGGTCACAGTTACATTAAATCAATGCTTGTTCACACATGAAAGTGTACATTTAATTTTATTTTTGTAATTATCTATGATAAAGTACTCTAAATTCATTACTATGCTTGTTTCCAATAAAATTAATTCAGCTTGTTATTCATGCCACGATGGTTTGCATGTACAGGAAAAACAGACCCGTTAAAAATTCCATATTTCTTTAATCAATTGCATCATCCCATTAAATTCTAATTTTTATGTATATAAATCACTTGCTATTCAGCTTAGTTTCACACACACATCTGGCAAGCAGTTTGAAGCAGGTTGACAGGTACAGGCCAGGCATTTCACTTCTTAAAGTCATGTTATTGCATGGTTAACCCTGTATTTGCATTAATTTGATTACAAGCACTTACAGGTAAAAGGAATCCTAAAGTGTAGTTCTAAAGATTATAATATAAGCTTCTGGAAGGTTTTTCCAGAAGAAAAGTATTTCTGCTATTCTACAGATGCTTGCCTCATTCAGCCATTGGGGATTTTATTAATAATCTTCTCATTACTGTATTCATCTTCTGATTTCTTATTTTTATTTTAAGCAAGGCAATTTCTGTGAAGACTTGACACTGAAATCAGAGCCTTCATTACCCTGCAAAATATACCCCCAGTTCAAAGTATTTAAGAGGGTTAAACAAAATGCAAACATTTAATGCAACATTAAGCATGTGAAATAAAAACTTGATTGCCTAAAGAAAGCATGCTATGCTGTTACCCTGGTGACAGGTTAAAAAAAGGATTGTGAGCTGAATGGCTGTATGATATGAAATTAAAATGTTTCACATTGAACAATCCAAAATGAATTGGGAAAGGTTAGAGCAGAGGAGAGAGAAATCAATTCTCCAATGGCAATGGTGAATGGAAGTGAAGTCTGAATAGGATTTGCCAGTGGGGTGCAACAGCTGCCAAATATCCTGCAGCCAAAGAATTACAATAATACTGATGAAGTGTGCAAGAGCTTTTGGAATCATTGCAGGGAACAGAGAAATACTCCTACAATAATGAGGCCATTCTGTGTCCCATCCCACTTTCGCAGTTGAATCAAAGGAAAAAAAACGGTTGAAAATTGTAATACTCAATAACAAAGGTATAAATGAATTATCTATCCCTTCAATCAATATCTTATATTTAGCTACAGCCTTTGTGAACCATGAATGAAGCAAGCATGCTAAAGAACGACCAAATCAAGACACATACATGTAAAAGTATGCAGACAATATTGAATGAGAGACTTTTTCTTCCCATACATTTTGTTGACAACATATCTACAGCAACGGCATCCAGAAAAAGCAACAGACTATACAAACAAACAGCAGGACACCACCAGTGCCTCTAGGAATTTCACAAGGTAAGGCCCTGATGTTCATGCTTATCTTTTTTACGTTAATAATCCTAGGAAAGAAACCTCGGTAAAACTTCTCACGTGAACACAGTTACACATGCATTTACCGTGCTTAGAGTCCCCCAAAGTCAAGAAAAGCTTTGCCCTTCCATAAAAACCTCCAACACAACTTCATTTCTGCCCTTCAAAACTCCAAATAAAATATACAGATGGAGAGGAAAATCTATGCTAAAAATAGCTGTAAAATGACCAGGGAGCACATAGAGATTAGCACATACCTTGTTAGTTCTGTGGTTTCATGCATACACTTTTTACACACAGAAAAATATTAAAGAACAGGTTTAGGAGGTGTAAACCTGCATGAGAGGAAAGAATCACTGGGCTTATAAAAGGGATCAAAGTAAGAGACAGAGGTCTTGTGGTAAAGATAGGATCTTGCAGCAGAAGAGGTCACAAGCAAAGCACGGATGAGAAAAGGGCCAGATTCACAATTAAAAAGGGCCAGGAATACAGCAGCACAACAGAAAACATTCATACGTGTATACTATATAAATTCAAGTTTCAACATTAAGTGTTGAAATATAACCACAGAAGCTATAAAGCTCCTACAGCAGCTGCTGTTTTCCCAGCAGACATGGTAAAAGTAAAAAATAAACACAAGGTCTTAGCCAGGTCCATTTACTTTCGTGAACGGCCCTCCCACCAGCAATCACCTCAGCAAGATGCATGACACTGCTCTGGGGATCTTCCCAAGAGATGCCCAGCAAGGTTCAAACCCTTAATAATTATCATCTTCATAATGATTTTGTAATGGTTATGAACTCTAAAGATTGAGAAAGCATGGATTCCCAAGTATCCAGGACACCTTTTTCCCTATGTGATATAGGGACAACATGCTATGAAAATTACCCATAACAGACCATTCTGTTTCTGGAATATACATTCATGAATCACATGAAATGATGACTCTGCAGTCAAATGACTGTATAAAGACCTTATATTACTCCTGTTATCAATTCTGGTTCCATTAAATTAATCCAACGAAAGAAAAAATATGATACATACATTGTGTAGAAGAAGCCATGACTGCTACCTTGGAAAGTGCCATTTCAACTTTCATACTTTACATAAAAGTTCATTTCCACTGGCCAAAAATACCTGTTTCGTATATTTGCATCTACTTGTCTCCAGAATACATAACTCTTTCTGTAATAAGTAACTGAACAATGCAGAAGGGTAAATACTAGCATATTTTAAAAACCTCTAGAGTATTCTTTAGGGCAGCTGGTTTAGCAGTGATGAAGCATGATTACAAAAAAAGTAATTATTTATGAGAGGTCAAAAGAACAACGTCAAGTAACACCTAAAGAGACAAAAGGGGGTTGTCACAATCAGAAGAGCCCATTATAAACAAGGATTTCGCACAAAAAAGGGGAGGACAGTCTTAAGTACCTTGTTAGCCTATGGGGAAAGAAAAAAAAACACAGAGGAATAATGGCCTGAAGCTGCAGTAGTTACATAAACATATCGAGGACTTTCAAAGGCGTAACAGTAAATCATGAAAAGAATGCTTGACTTGTTGACCAGGGGACGAAAACAGTAAGGATAAGACAGAGTTATTTTCATGAGCTAAGGATGACTGCATAACTCCAAAGTGAGGGAATGAAGAAAGCCACAAAGTGGGCTGGACTTAGTCATCCTTGCCAAATGAAAACAAAGTGTTTTATCTTTATATCACACTAGAGGGTATTTGTAGGGTAATGCAAAGTATAAATATTTAGCTGTACTTGCAATAACTGTTCATATTATTACTGCAGTTCTAGGGGCGGGGGGTGGATAAAAATCATGTAATCCAATTGATACAATTCAACAGCGCCTGTGACTGTGCTGCAAAGTAAGAACTCTCCCTCTTTCCAAGCGGCCAGTTCAGATGACTCCAGTGAATTTTCCTGACATCATCTTCCTTCTTCTTAAAATTGATGTAACATAACCTTACTCTGTGCAGCTCCAGCAGTGCAGGAGCACCAGAAAGCTCTCCTATTGGGCAGCTGACCATCCTTCCATATGGGGAAGCCCTAGGCTGGCAAAGAGCTGGCTCTGTCCCAGACTCCAGCAGGGTAATAAGTGTAGTCTATGTGAAAGCAAGCACGCCTGAGAGGTGCGGGGCTCCACTGCTCTCTGAGCAGCTCCCTCACTGTCCTAATCATGCAACAGCAAGGCAAAGCAGGCATCTGAACCATCACTACTAAGTGCACCTGAGGATTTACGTCAAAATATCCCATACCAAATCAACCTAGACACAAATCTACAATAATTCATTAAGTAAAAACCTAAATATATCCATTTTGGTTCTTGCAGTTCACCAGTTGTGTTATACCCGCTGCACTGGACCCCTGGATTTTCAGAATTTTAAAACAAAAATTCAGACAAGCCATTTCAGAACTTGACAAAAATTTGCTTGTATTTTATCTGTAATTTCTCATTATACAGTTACCCTTCATGTGAAAGTATTATGCTATGCTTAGAGAGCTTCATCCATTTCAGGTCTGAAAATACTTTAAACAAGTTGATAAATAAATATTTACAAAACCTCAATAATGTAGTAAAGTATTAAAGCCATTTTGTCTTTTTGTAAACCTGGGCCCAATCCAACTGACTTCTCCCACAAGAACAGTTAGGAGTTTAACTCAAGACTCCCTAATCCCAGTCTTCTATATTAAAAACACACAAGCAAGAAAAACCTTTACGTTTTTTGCCAGCAGCATAAAACATTTTCCAGTGTGTTACCATCTTTTTGCATGTAGTATCAGGTAATATGGGCATGCAGCCTCACTGTTTTTTTCCAAGTCATAAATGATGAAAAGGTAAAACCCATAGAAAAATTAGGAAAATACACTTAGCAGCCAACACAAGCAGCACATAGGAAGTGCTGTAGGCAATTGGGTTTAGAAGTATAAACATTGCATTAGTAGACCCATGAGATAGCATGATGTAGCCACACCTGGAGAGTCACTCTCCTATTCCCCTCCCAACCCACTAATGAAAACAAGTCTGAAGCCAAAATGTGAAGATTCAACTGTACAACATCATTTCTGGTCTCAAAGGCTAACTACATCAAACAGACATAAAATAAGCTGGCTTGACTTCAGCCAAAATATGTTTCCACTTGAAACAAGATCGAGGTCTGTCTAGAAGACCTTGGGATTTTACTAGATGCTGTAAATCTGTTCAGCAGCTGTGGGTGGCACCAGTTTCACAATAAACTGGACTATGGAATAAGTAGGAAAAGTCCCAGGTAAAATAACTGAAAGCTGAACAATGAAACAATCATCAATCATTCATGGCTCTTTCCTGTAGGAAACATGTGCCCCTATTATCTGGATATCATGGTGAAATATTCACATTAGTATCTGGCTCACAAAACACCAAGCATTTTCATTAGCTAATTATCTTAAAAAAACCAAACCACACCCCACAACAACCTCTTTCCCCAAGAAAACTGGTTAAATAACAACCAGTTAGATTTTAAAAAAAACACACACACCAGAAAATGCTCTAAAATATTAGATTGCATAACAAAAGTAAATATCTATATTCTGTAACTCTGAGCACACGCAGGTCTCCAGCAGCTGTTCTAGCTAAAGGTTGGCAAATTAATCCTAGGAGACTGTTGGTCTCCAGGGGCACATAGCAATGCAGACAGTGGAAACTCACCTGTGGGTGCTCCACCCAAATCACAACACAATTTATTCTAACACAGGAAAGGCAAACCAGCCTTCAGCCTGCGGCCTGTATTAACCTCAATGCCACACAACCTACTGCAACAAAGAATCCCACTATAGGGGTCACGTCTAATTGAAAGTAGTGGAAGAAGGTTGAGTGTTTGATCCTAATGAGACAATAGCTCACTGATCATCAGAGTGCATTCCAGCAAGAACCTTACAGTTGATGATTCAATCACCCAGGGGATTGCAAAATACATATTTTCCAATCACATCCCTGCAAATACCATTGACTGGAGAGGAGAGCCCCCCTCATGAGACTGCTACTAGTCTGATCTGTGGCCCACCTCTGCATCCCTTTTACAAGCCATCCTCTACCCATCTCTTTCTCCTTGCTACACATTGCCACCCTTCTAGCTCTTGCAGAATAATTTCCTGTCACAAATACTAAACCTGGTTCTGTCAGAATGATCTGAAGTATTACTAACTGCTTCCAGGCTAATATGGGTCATTTTAGCAAAAACCAGAGTAGAAAGCAACTACACGCCTATACAAAATCACACCTGGGTATCTGGGAGAGGAGGTGAGAAAAGGCAGAGACCAAGGAAGGAGCGGGCTGGGACAACAGTTCCTTAATCTGGCTCAGCTCCATTTCACAGTCTCAGTAGTACCGCTAGTGAAAGGTGGAGCTTCAGTGAAGACTTCCAAGCATGGTTCTTTCTATCTATCTGGCTAGAATAACAGTCCTGAGCTTAGGCTGAATAAATCATTTGGGGAAAAAAGGGAACTCAAAATACCCCTGCAGTTGTGAGAAGAATGCATATTATACATGTGGCTCCCAAAAGGGAAAAGAAAACAAACCAAAACCAAAAGATAAGCATATAACTCAAGTTCAGAAAAAAAAAATTGTCTATTTGGCAGCTGTGACAAGTTTAGAAGAAATAATATATTATTTCAAAACACTACTTTTCAGTGCAATTCCTCTCACAAAAATTCCTCATTTGCCTTCAGTGCATGCAAAAAAAAAAAAATGCTGTCAACATAAACAGTGCTAGAGTGCTGAAATTTTGAAGATGATCATCAACATGGCGATGTAGTTTTCCAAACCATTAGAAGAATGTCACAGATCAACTCTGGAACATGCAGTCTGCTTAATCCACTTGCATCCTCCAACATGGATTTAAAATTCCCACAGACTCCAAATGCCCAATTCTGCCACAGTGAACCGCATCCAAGATTACAACTGTCCTTTTTGATTTTTTGCCAGTAGCACAGGTTCCTGCTCTGCCCTTTTGATTTACTAACGTTTTTCAAACAGAGTGCCATTACACCAATAAAGATGCACTTTCTACAGCCACAATCCTGCTCCCTGACAAGTACCCATGATCTAGAACACCTTCAACCACAAGTCAGATGCAGTTTGGGTAATTTAAGGAGATGGTGTGAGGGATCGTTGATGAGGCTGCAGTAACTTGTATGCTCCACAGTTCTCAGTCCCCTCTAGAGGGAGTCCACTAGCTGCTCTAAGGAGCAGAGAACACTGTCCAGGACACTGCCCAATCCTTTGACCTCATTCTGCCTTTGTTTCTTTGACTTTGCCTCTGAGGGAGCTGCATGGTTTTGGGGAAGGGGTACCATTATCAGGTTTGGATTTCTCTGGAAGTTACATACCAGTAAGCCTTTAGCATTAGCCTCATGCTATTTGGCCTCAAACAGGCAGCTCTACTATCACTAACACAAGCAGCTCTAACAATATATGTGGATTGAAACAGTGACCTATTCACTAAGAACCACACTCAAGCCACTCTGAGAAAATTTTAAGGCTCAACTTCTGAAGGCTTCATTCTAGAGCTGCATGTCACAACAGGCAGAGAAGATCATCCTTTGAAAGCTGAGCTGAACATAAGTACACTGCATCATGGCAGAAGAGAGTGATCTTCCCTTTACTGAAAAGATTTGTTAGCTCCACCATTTAAAATTCAAAAAAATCAGACCTTAATCTAGTCTTACCAAGCACAAACTTCATGTGGTCAGGCTCTGCTGCCTTCTCTGCTCATGCTGGAATGGAAGGAGTTAGGTTAGAAGGACTCAAAATTAAGCTAATTTTTTTCAAAGCAGGAGTGTACTTGTTTCCCAGTTGCAGCGCAAAAAGAATGACCATGCCTTACTGCTCAATGCAATTGTTTGTTTACATATTTGATGTCTCGTTTAAAACAGTTGTGCATGTCTTTTTCTATTAGGATAGACAGATACTTAGTATTGAAACAAAATACTTGCAATAGAAAAAAAACATTCAAAGATTCTTCAACAATTGGACTCCTTTTCTTTTCCTGTTAGCAAGTAAGAACATTTTACAGGCCAGAGGAAAAAAAAAAAATGAAATCAGAGTAGCGAATGCAACAGCAGTTTGAGAATCACTACTTAAATCAACAATTCCTATCCTTACTCTAGGTACAAAGTAATCCATTATTTCTCTCTCGCAGTACCAGACTACTTCCTATGCTGGCCAATAAAAACTACAATCAAGGCTCCTCCTCATTTTCCCTCATTCATCTTTTATTTAGGCAACAGTGGCCTCAGAGTGTCTGTTCTTCTCCTTACGCCATTTGCTATGGAGGATATAACTTGTGGAAGGAAATAAAAAGGTGCTTTACTTTCCCCTATAGGTGCATAAGGAAAGCAATGACCTGGCCCTACATATGCTATATATTACAAAGCTGTTATGCTTGCTCTAAGTGTCTTTTTTCTTTCTTTTTTCTGGTTTGGTTTTTTTTTTCTTAACACCATATGGTACTATTTATCTTTGTGGGTACAAATAAAAATAAAGACTTCTTGAAACCACATTTGATTTATTCCTGACCACTGTAAAATCAGTAATCGAATACACTGTCAAACCACTGGCATGGAATGTGAATAATGTCTATCCTGCATTCTGGCTTCCCTCTCACACAAACACACATACATGCAACTTCATTAAAGAATATGAGGCAAGAGGAAAGTGTCATCATGAAGTTAAGATTCACTGTATGCAGCCGTTGCAAACACCAACTACCAAAGCAAGGTTCACAAATTCAACTATTCTAACAGAAGCTCAAAGCATTGACAATGATGGACCAGAGGACAACAAAAGCCAGAAACATCCTAGAGGAAAAAAGCATACTGTTCCAAAAAGCCGAAGTAGTGAATTAGTATTTTGACACAAAGTACTGCAATGGCTAGCCAATTAACAGTACTGCCTAGGTTACCAGCAGCTACTACCCAAAAAACTGAGGGAGCTGGGGAATAAAAGCACCAAAAAAGGACATACTTAAAGCAAGGTCCTGATGCTTCCTTCATTTGCCAATCAGAAAGTGTTTCCAGAATTAGACCCTAAACTATTAAGATTCATCAAGGTAGCAAATTACTTATGAATCCGCAATATTTTGAAGTGCTGTAGCTGAATATTCATATTATCCCAAAGTGCTTAGATCGCTTCAAATGGGCACATGGGAAATTTGTGATGCTCAATTTGTGGTTAGTTACTAATGCAGCAACATTTTGTATTAATGAAACTCCTGATGTGCATTAATTACTGTACTGGCTTGTAACACATTTTTGTGCCTATTAGTTTGCTAATATGTAGAATAAAAATAATCATGTATGACTTGTGTGAGTAGGGAAATGTAAGCTGCAGCTCATTTGAATTTAGGAAAAACAGATTATATTAAGAAAAAATGCAGCTTCTTAACAGTGTCTCTTATGCACGAGAAGATGCCATTAACAAAACACATCAGCACATCTGAGTTCCTAGAAACGAACTTACCTCTGAGTCCCTAGAAATCGCTGTGATCTCAGTTGTTCAGCCACATACAAAGACGCCGCTGTTGCCAGTAGTTCTCTTCTTTCAAGATCTGTCAACTTGTGTCCTAGTTTTCAAAAAGCAGTTAAAAAAAATTAGATACTGGAGACCAACACAGACACAAAAAGTAACAACTACCAGTGAAGACACTGTTCAGTCCTTATACATGAAACCAACATTTTTTTTCCCTTAAATTAAGATGAGGCTCAACATAGCAGACGCTCTGAGTTTTAAGACTTTAAATTAAATTGCATGTTTTCATACAGATCAGCCCTACTGCTAACACTGGTATCTCTGTTAAAAACAATTTGACAACTGAAAGAAAAAAACTGAACGATGCTGCAACATCTTGTTTTCGTTACTGAGGTGTCACTGGTTGACATATTGTGCCTCATGCTGGTAAGGAATCCATCTGTACATTAAAACTCGCTCAAAATATACAGCATTCTTTCTCAGTCTGTTACTTTGCAAAGGCTACAGAACTTGCAGGCAAAAGGGATAACGCAATAATATAAACCCCAGAAATAAATGTGGATAAAACTACTTGTCAGCCCTGGGTCATTTGGTGCCATTTGTGTAGTCATTAGTTTGTGATAATGGAGTCAGAGTCATGTTTGGCACTTCATAAGCTGAGAATGGCTCAAAGTAGCATACCATCTGAAGGCAGGCAAGCTAATAAAGGTTTGGACAAAGAGGTGGAAAACAGGGCGATTGGAAGCAGGTTTTCTCCCAACTTGGTCTTGTTCCGGAACATGCAGTTAATAAGAAATTCAACTGTCCATTCAGCAGGCTAAAAGAGCACATTGACAGAGCTTTGCCTGTCAGACCTTTAGGTCAGAAACTGCACAACACAGATTTGGTATGAGAAGCTGGCGTACATGTGGCCAAGACTGGTGGTAGAGAAGTCGAACAGTCAAAACTGATGTGAGAGGGAGCAAAAAGACAGGTTAGGTAGTCAGTCCACAAGGTAGCAACAGGAAGTTAAAGTTGACATAGAAGAGGACAAGAAGTGCAAAGGTGAATTGTCATGGAGAAAGAGAGGCAAACTTTATCCTCAGGAGAGACATTTTGCACAGATGAAAGCAAGGGTATTTCAAAGGCCAGAGGAGAGGAAAAGGCAATAAATAAAATTTTAAAAAGACAAAGGTAAGACTGAAAGATTTAGCTGAATGCAGTTACAACAGAGCTCTCAAAGAGCGCTTTATGCAGCTGCTGTCTGCCTCAGCAGACCATCACAGCAAATGCCATCACCCACAGCAAGTACAGACTCGCATGAAGGGATGGGGGAAGAGGTGGGGAAGGGGTTCAGAAGGCTGTATCTCCCTGAGCAGCTCTGCCCACTGAGGCACATTGCTTCCAGTCCTGCAGCAGAGAAACGGTTACACAGTTCCCTTCTACACCTCCTCTGTCCTGTCACCTCAGTGCTACCACATGTAATGTTAACGCACATTCCTTGGTACTGACCACTAACACGTGACAATTTTTATCAGTAGCATAAAATAAGACTAACAGGATCCTCAGGAAAACCCAGAATGGAGACCTCTGAAAAGGCCTGGAGCAGACTTCACAGTTACAAGTGCACCATTTCAGAAGACAGCGTCTTCTGCACAGGGCCCATCGTTCCACTGGGCACATTAAATATGGATAGGTAAAGAGGCTGCTTACAGTCCACCTCAGCAACGCAATCACGCCAGTGATGGAAACACACTCATTACAGTTCCAGCTAACAGTACAAAGCAGCTGTCACAGGCCAAAAGATGTAAATTTAAAAATAAAAGCCAGCAAATCTGCATAAATTTATTTTCAATTTAGTCTATATTAACATATTCTGGCTAAAGATTATTGCAACTTCCTTTGCTCAGTGTTTATTATTTTTTATCTGCCTTGAAATGGAAACTGTCTTTATGGCAACAAACATATGCAGAAATACAAATGTTGAAAGGTTGAGGAACTGGCTTGAGAAACACTCGATCTTTCCTTTGTCAGTTACTAGAAAAGCTGATTGCAGAGCAAAGTAAAAAAATGCTGAACTTTTATACTATTTGTGCATATATACAAACACATATACCTGTATATATAAGCCTTATATAATTATACAATGCAATAACAACAACTCTCTGGCTTTGAAACATGCCAATTTTCCAGTTGTTTACACACAGCAAAAAAGCTCCGAGATAATTTTTCCAAAATGCTGTATCTAAAATTGGTAATTTGTTTACATGTCACAGCTGAAGATACATCAGGAAATCCATCCTAAAACCTTTGCTTTTTCAGTCACCCTGCCTAACATCCATTACAAGTCCATGCAACAAAAACTGCATGTTCCCACCTGCTCCAACACACACTGGTACTATCAACCCCTATAAAGGAACAAGGTAAAACTAGAAAGATCCCAGTTTGAAGGTTTTATTGCATGACCTTCATCTTGGATGAAATCAATAACTGCTTTTGCACTTGCTGTGCTGCAAAAACTCTTTTCTCCCTGTATCTTCAATAAAAATCAAACTCCAAACAGTGAACAAAGGTCAATAATTTGAAACAGGTTAACAGCCGATCAAGAGTTGCATTCACCTCTTCATTATCGCAAACATGAAAGACATGTTTATCCACTTTCTCTATTTGTCACTATTTGCATTAGTTGCACCATAGGCGTGGCAAGCAGAAAACCAGTCATGACTGTAGTATCCAGTGTGGGCAATTTGCAATTGTCTTCCTAAGTCTTGGAGATAATATAAACTGTTAACAAGAACATACCAAAATTAGGTTTTGGTCTTTGGCAATAAAGATACAATCCTACCACAGAATGTCCTTAGCATAACTTTGGAGGGATACCTCAGAAGCTTGACTAAAGGCTGCTTCCTAAGGATGGCAATTTCCCTTTATTATACGAGACAAACCGCCTTAGTTCTCTGCACTCAGCCCCATTTCCCTTGCCTTCTACTCTTGCTCTGCTGCTATGCTCAGCAGAATTTTAAGCAGTTTTAAAGTTAAACTTTCCATTACATTACTATATTTGAAAATACACAGATGTGCCAGAGTGTGATACCTTTGTTTTCCTTCAAGTCTTATTTTACCTTACAAGCTACCCCTTAGGATTTCAACTGCATGTCTTGAGGTATAAGTTAATATTCACCACCAATAAAGATACAACGACACAGCCTTTCATGTTCACCATGCAGAAGATCGACCTGAAAAGTAACAAAGCTAACTCTGGGGCATTTGTCCAAGTGCTGCCTTGGTAGGGAGTGAAATGAGTAAGGAGCAAAGCTTCTTCCTCAGCTTCCAACACGGGACGTTCTGTCATTGTTCTTTCCTGCCCTTATCACTGCAGGCTCCTGGGCTACACAGAGATTTCATCTCCACCATAAAATGTAAATCAGCTCCCAAATCTCTCTGCTCAACCAGGGATATACTTCTGCATTCTCACTATCACCACTGAACTGAATTATATATGGTGATATAAACAGGATTAATGGCTATGAAATTAAGTCACAACTCAAGGAGTGGAAGCACTGTTGTTCATATTATTTAAAACTAGACTATGCACATCTATTACTACTGAACCACAGAACCCTGGTCTGAAGGAAGACAAGGAAAAAGTATTTCTCCCTTATTTCCCTGATGTTATGATTGCTTAAATCAATATTATCCCAGTATCCCCCAAGCTGAGTCAAAAAGGTTCATGCAATTACTTTACATAACCAACTTCTAATTAAATTACATAAAAGGTAATTTTTCCCATAACAGTCTCATTTGCATTTTGTCCTAGAAATGTGTTTCCTACTACCAATTACAGGGAAGGAGAAAAAAAAAACCACGCCATACCACTAAAACAAAAAAAAACACCCCCACACAAAACACACACCACAAAACCACCCAACACCCACACCAAACCACCACAAAACAAAAACACACCCGACAACACAACCAGACGAGCCCTGGTTATGTGCCTGGGGCTGTTACTTAATACTTGAATAGTGACTGTTTTCTGATTAGGAAGAATAAAAGTTAAAAGGAAAGTGAGTAAGGTGGAAAGTACAATGCATAATTCAGATCCATACGAATGCAAGCAATGTTTGTATCGCTCCTAGGTTCTGTTCTGGCTGGAGTTTCTCCCCAGTGGATTTTGAAGTTGACCATTACAGACAGCATGTATACCAAGTAGACTGAGGCAGAAAAAGTTGCATGTTATTAGAGGTTTTAATTTCTTCTGAAGTCCAGCAGAGCTTTCTTCCACCCAGATGGTCACGGTAAAAGACAGTCAATATTGTCTGTGTATGCAATCTCAAACCATTCAGAGTATTGAAGATATCTCTGAGAGCTCATGATCACTTATAAGATGGCTGCTACAGCACACAAAAAAAACCCACCTCTACTATTTTGAAATTTAAAGGGGTTAGTGGCAGACCAAGAAACATTTCTTGGCTTCACCTGTCAGAAAGTAGAAAGTCAATTAAGCTGTTAAGTCAATTTTTATAATCCAGTAGCTTAATAAAATGAACACAAAGATTAGATTCCAGCATGGAAAAGATGAATAGAAATAACAGCAACCATCCTCTCCCTTCTAACAGTAACACAGCCGCGGAAGCTGCATTCTCCCCTCCAACTAATAACAGAAGTCTACAGACTTAAATTTAGAAGTCATATCTACAATCCCAATTCACCTGAAAAGTGGTTTAATACACAACAGAATCATGGAATGACTGAGGTTGAAGGGACCTTGGGAATTCTTTAGTTTTTTTCAGTGTGGCCTCCCTCCCGTCTGAGCAATCCCAACATCAAATTCAGCTCAGGTCACTCAGAGCTTTGTGGAGTCAGGTCTTGAAAATCTCCAATCTATGTGTGCCTCGCTGAAGAGCCTGGCTCTGTCTTGTAGGGAACCTCCTTGGTGGCAGGAAAAGGCTGCCATTAGGTTCACCCTAAGCTTTCTTGTTTCTAGGCTAAACAAGCCTGGTTTTCCCAGCTTCTCCTCACAGGTCCTCTGCTCTAACCCCACAACTCTGGTAGCTCTTTGCTAGACTTACTGAAGTTTATTGACATCTTTCTTACATGTGTGACGGGCGTTAAAACTGGACACAGTATTCCAGGGGTGCTATAATAAGTGTTGAGTAAAATGGAGTAATCAGTCCCTTCAACCCACACAATTATAACAAACCCAACGTTTCCAAAAGCCTTCACCTCCCACACACTCTCTGGATCCAGTACGCAATTGCAGGATGGAGGTGTTTCCTTTTTCTTCCTTTCTGTATTAGAAACCGTAACATAAAGGATTGTCCATCAGAATTTCTGCTCTTCCTCTCCACCCAAACGAGGTAAACATGCCAGAAGAGGGGCAAGTAAAGGATTCTTTTTTCTTCTTCCCGTGTTTTGGTACGGCTTTTGAGGCAACCTCTCAGAAAATGCCTCAATTCTCATTTGCACAGGATGTCTCTCCCACAGAGACTGACCAAGCATTTGAGAAGTCATTTAATAACCAAGAAGAGTAGATTATTAAAAAAATCCCTCAGCATTCAAACAGATATGTGGGGCAAAATGGATTAACTGTGAAACAGGCCAAACCACAAAGAATGATCCAGTGGATAGCATACGAACCTAAGGATCCTTGAGTGTAACTTGTTTTTTGTAAAGGATTCCTCTTAGATCTTTGTGAAAATAGAGATGCTTTCTGTGCCTATAAACTAGGGATAATAGCTAGTATATTCCCTTCTCACCAGGGAGGTTAGGAATTACAGAGGCATCCCAGGCTGCTTGGAAGCAGTAGGAAGACAGCTCGCCTGACAATACTCTGTCTAATAGCATGGACTGCTCCTGCATGTTTGGCAAACATTTTTATTCTGTGAGCGAAGTGCTTGGAGGCCACTCTAAGTCAGATATATTTATGTCATCTAACCTAATGAGTGTTGCTGCACCCACCCTCAGGTCCGCAGTCCTCCCAAAACATGCATGTGTGCTCAGAGCAATAACCCACTCTGGCTGACCCACTGCCAGCCAGCTTTCTAGCCATCCATCCCTCATATAGACAACAAAAGGGTATGACAGCATCTGTTTTCCCACACTATTCATACCCTGAGCAAGGCTAGTTTCAGCACAGCTATATTTTAAAATAATTTGCAATAAACACTGGTTTTGTTAATGAATGCTTATTTACAGAAGGGAAGGAAAAGAGTTAAACCCTAATCATGAAAATCACTAAACATTCCCATTCTAGGTGTAATTTGATGTGGGCATCACAGGTTAATGGAAAAACTGCCAAGATTTTTCTAATAATTAATTTTTTCTTAACTTACAGTAAACGCCTTCTAATAAAGGACTTATAATGAAACCCCTGAAAATGAGGCTGGAAAACAAAGCATCTCTTAAGACTGAAGTTAATATTTATATTTGAAGAAAAATGCACATAAGAAGTAGACCAGTACTTCATACAGTCACCAGAAAGAACACAGCTGATATTCATTACTTGCCATCGCTGTAGACCACCAGTGGCAATTGTGTAGTTTACAAAAGAAACACGCTGGATTGTGCTCAAGCATTAATATAGCCCGCATCTTCATTGAATTTTTTTTATTTCTTAAATTTTGCAAATACAACACACTTCTAGTATAGATTCCTACTGTTAACAACAGCACGTATTTCTAGGTATTCCCAAATCTACTTTGGCTACACGTTGCTCTAATTTTTCAGATTATCCCAGATCCTTTTTTACAGCTACACGTCTTTTATAAACAATATTAAGATATATAAAGCTACCTAATTTTCACATCCTCGTATCAGAGTTTTCCCTGGGTATTTATATTAAAAAGTTAGTTCAAGTGAGTAGAGGACTTATATAGCATAGGTTATTTTGCTTGTTTTCTTTTGCTGAGCTTCTACCTGTCATCTGCCCACCACCCTTGCTTGCCTTCAACAGTTCCCATTAGAGTCTTTGCATTTAAGGAAATATTTTTCAATAGATACTCAAAACAAAAAAGCATCCTCTAATTCACCTCAACAACTTTTTTTTAAGCCAGAAGGTCCTGATCCAGAGCAAACTACATCATTAAAAGGGCTTTCAATTACTTCAGTGAGCTTTGAATCAGTACTCTTGACTTGCAATACAAATGCTTTGTAATAATATCTGCATTTTTTTTATCATTAAGGCGGTTAATACATGCTTGTATGATACATGGAAGGAGAAGAGCAAGACTTCTTACAGCAGGTAAGTCTAGCCATTTCACCTTTGCCATTCGTTAGTTTCTATTATGAACTCTCATCTCTCTTGTGTCTTCTGCTGACTAGAGCAAAAGCTTATCTTTAAGACTGTTAATATAATATTAGTGTTTACCTCGGCCTGTGACACTAATAAACCACTTGCATCACTGTGTATGTGCACACAAATGCATACACAGTTCAAGTCAGATGACCCCCAAAACAAATTTCTTGTCAACCTGTAATTTGTGGACTGTTGCTGTACGCTTCTATGGGAGAACTTATCTTGGGCCGCACATCTCCGGGACACAGGGCTCTACCCACCCTGGGGACAGTGATGCACAGACATCAATATGATGGATACAAAATGTCCATTTATTTAGCTGCGTCACACACTTATATAGCTCTTGCGCTTCCTGTTCCTGCCACTCCTATGGGGAGGAGTCTATCTTTCCGTCACAGCCCGTGATCTTCCGGTCGCCGATCCCTGTCTATTCCCCTACAGTGGACCAACTAGTAATTAACTGATTATATACAGGTTAACAATGCAATATAAAATATTAAAACAAGAACAGAAGAACTAAAGGCAAGAGTGCCTTTCAACAGTCAAGAATACAGAGCAAGGGGTCTCCTCCTGGGTCAGCAAAACCTGCCCCAGCTTCTTACAAGTGACCAAAGGTCCCAATCACACAGAATCACAAAGAAAGGTAGAACGGTTTATGTTTTTTGGTGTTCCCAGTTGTGTGTGAGCCTGCCTTTTCACAACATTGTATAAACCTATCTAACATCCTGCATCTTTGTCTTTCTCCTACATTCCCTTCTCCCCGTTCCTTAGCCTGCCACTCAACTTTGCATATCTGCTGAAGTTCACCAGATTCGTTCATGAGCTAAGTCAACCCAAGAACTCTCAAAAAAACTACCCCAACAAAAGCAGCAACAATTTAAAAAACTGCCATTTTATGGTGGCTTAGGGAACTGAATCCACTAAGGAAAAGGACTGAAAAGTCCCAGAACCAGACAGAGGACACGGGATTCTGTATTAAAGTGCCAAGGAAGGGAGATGGACCAGCTAATCAGCAGCACTGAGCCTTCAGAGCAGATCATGGTACCCTCAAGTCTATGCTGGATGAAAGCCAACTGAGTTACCTGAAAATTAATTAGGTACATCTTAACAGAGAAGACAAAGCAACATTTGAGCTTCAACCCTCACAAGCTTACTGCCACCCAACGTGACTAACTCCTTGCTTTGGTTGCAGTCAGGAGCCAATAACAAGCTGGATTCATTAATCCTACATGTAGGACACTATCACAAAAGTTGTCAATTACAGCATGATAGAAAGTAGTTTTGTGGATGAACATTCTTTGCACCAAACTCACACACTGAGTCTTGAGGTAAGAAAAATCGGTTCTGCTTCTTAATGAGACTAGAATTTGGCAAGGTGCCAGTCATGTGCAGTGACTGCCAATCTGGCAGTGCTGTCTCCAAAACTGGATGAAGATTCTGCCACATGGGATTAATGATGAATGGGTGGAAAGGACCCATGAATGATGAGCTATAAACATTGTATCTGTTCGGTGGTTCATTTTGGGGTGGGTATTTTTCGGTTCTGGCTTGTTTGGGGTTTTGGGGGTTATTGTTTGTTTGTTTTTAAATAAGGAAGAAGTTCTGCCTGAGGTGAACCTTCCTTAACTGAGGAAGAGGTTCTGACAGCTGAGGTGTGAGACCCCTCTAGAAGGACTGAGTCTCTGGCCACACAGGTGAAAAAAACACCTACAGCAGGTCAGCTGAGAGAGAAGACAACTTTTTAAAATTTGATCCTTTTGAAAGGAAACCAATCTACTTGTTTACTTTCATTTCTCTATCAACTGTTGTTACACATTTTTGCAACCAAGTTGTTTGGGATGCTGGAAAGAAACATTTGCATTTCTGTTTATGTTAACCTAGCAGATAAGTTGTTAATTTCAAGGTGATTCCCATTACTGTATGTAATGAGTATTAAGACCAAGCTACCAAAACACTCTGATAAAATGCCAGATCCTCCAGACAATACTACAGTGAATACAAAGGGTGCCAAAAGGCAATTCTAAAGATGTTGCACAAACTCACTGGAGAAGCAATATTGTTGAAAAGAGAAATCTTATCCTCAGTTAACAGTAGGGCACTGTCTGTAATGAAGCACAATAGTATGGTAGAGTTGAACTGATGTCTATTTTACATATTTCGTATCACCTACAAATTGTTTTTCTTGACTTTGTATGTACTTCATTTACTATTTTGTCACTACAAGTATGTATTTTGCCTACTTGAAAGTAAAGGAAGTAACCATATCAAATATATTATGCATTATTTAATAACTCTAATTGCATGGAATAATAATCAGAAAAAATACCTCCCAAGGAAAAAAAATAAAATTCCAACATTCCCAAATGGAACAAACCTTTAAAACCATCAGGATAGACTTCAGGAAGGAATTTAGTGCTGATGTCTCCTTTAACAAAGCGTGGATGGATGATAACTTCTCGCAGTAAAGAAATATTGTGAGCCACACCTGAAAACAAAAAAAATCAATACAAAATCAGGTAAACATATTAATCAGATTACAGCAGGAAACAACTTGTAAAAATATAAGCTCTTGTCTTTGTAGAATAAAAACTTGTTCACAGTGTAGAGACCATAGAATTGCTGTAATCAACACAGATATAACAGTTTTGTTCCACTCCTGCCTCAAGATAACCTCCTTAAACAGGCAGTTTAATTAAGAAGTAACCCTTCCAAATCTTCACATCACCAAGCCTAATTCAAACACTTAGTTATGCCAATGATAGCATGCACAATCAAGAGACTTTTGGTTCAGACCTAGCAGATGTAGGCAAAACAAGAGCCATCTCCTTGAAATGACAGACTGGTCATGACTGTAAGTATCATGCCAGTTCCAGTGAACCCTGGTCCACCTAGTCATCCTGCCACCTTATATATATGCACTCTCCTGTGGAAGATACGCACCACGTTACACTCCAATCACAGCAATGAAAGATAAGTCGTCTTATCACATAAAATTTTATATAACATTTTTATCATTTGTAAGTCCTAAGAGACTCCTGTGGAACTTAAATCTATTGCTTGCTCCATATATAGCTTTATCCAACCTTGCCTGGCCAATTCTTTTATTGAATGCCTTGTTCCCCCTTTAGCAGCATTCCATGACCCCAAAAAAACCCCTTGAATTAAAAAATTACTTATCATACAGCCCTTTGTCCTTTAATTTCTTTGACTATTATACTTTTTTTCCTCAATTCCTTTATCTCCTTTCATTCCATTTCGCAACCTGTTTCCTCTTTTTCATATTTTCATATTTTTCTTTCCCTTTTCCCCTGCTTTTTGTGCCAACAAAGAAAGACAACTTCTAAAACACAATCTAAAGCTACACAGCTCAAAGGATGCTGCCAGTGTCAGTGCAGTACTTGCACATAAAACAGCAAGTCCTCTGCCCCTTCCTCACAGATGAGTAAAAGATTAACTTGTTCTCTCAGAGACAAAAGGAATAACCCGTATCCCAATTCCAGCACAGGCTGGAAAAAACAATCAGGAGTAGATGTCAGCACAAGATACATACTCAGGATAGTTAACACTGGAAGAAGATTGACTAGGGAAAGATTCTAGAGTCAGTGAAAATGTTTAAAAACAGGTTAAAATAACAGCTGCCATGGTGCAGATATAGTTGGCATACCTTAGTTCAGGCAGCGGGACTAGATGACTTTCCAAAATCCTTTAAGCTTTATTTTTCTTTGAACTTAACATGGCTGTGTAACTAAGTTAGTAACAATACTAAACTGAACTTTGCCAGAATTACTTGCAGTTTAGCACTGAATATGATGGTCATTAAAAGTCATTTAACTGAAATACTAAATACAAAGAAGTCTTTATAGGAGGTGGGAGAGGAAAGCACATGCAAAAAAATCCTGGAGAAAGAAATCCCCAGATAATTTAAATTATCTCCTGCTTACTGCGCTCCAAACCATTTTCAAAGAGAAGATACTTTCTCTTTTGAGAGTAGCACACAGGTCATCTCTGGAAAGGAAAGTTTAAGATTATGCAGGTATGAGAAAGACACTGTCTTTATCTCTGCTCTCTTCTCAATTGTGGAATGAGATTGTAACAGATAATTTGAAGTGCCACCACAGTTCAATCCCAATAAGACTACACAGAATAACACTGCCTCATAAACATTGCTATTTCTTAAAAAAAGCTGAAATAGACATGCAGTTCAGGGGCATAAACTGTAAGCACTGCCTGCAGCTGTTGCATCCTTTCCAGGTACAGATAAATAAGGAAGCTGCTACAGGAAAGAGGTTACCCAGCCTCAGCTGTGCAGTGTGCACATTCTCACCCTTCAGGAAATACAAAGTAATTCAAATTCTTTCCTCTCAGGGTCAGAGGGACAGTCGACTCCAAATCACGTTGCATTTTCCAGGTCACATGAACTTAGGTGTTAGGTGCACACCACGAGGTATAAAATGCAGAACGCATCACAAACTAGATTATCTTGTAAAAATCTATGCATCTGTATCTCTTGTAAAGCACAGGATTTTGAACTTCAACTTTAGGTATGTCTACTTACAAGTTGTTATGATTAATACAGTGATGACGCGACTCGAAGTTATTTGCACATTTTTTTCTAATAGCTCTAGTTTAAAATAACATATAAGAATTCATTGTGAACTCAGGTGTCTCAACTGTAAATTAAGCTACTTGGATTTCTCCACCTATTGAGATCTCACCAAAACAAGAACACTAGCAGTATAGCAACTGCAAATTGCTGTAGCTACAGAAGGAGATTCCTTTGCACTCCTACTTCTTTCCCCTTTGTGTTTTTCCAGTTTAGAAGCATGAATAACATTCTTGTTATTTTATACGCAGACTACTTCAAACAGTTTCAAAGCTTTTTTTCCCCCTACAGTCTGCTGCTGGTGTGAATTTTCAAGCTCTCTGTGTGGCCGTCACTGAAACCACTTTCAACACACGGAGTCAGACTCAGCCTCATTGAATCATGAAGCCACAGCTTTAAAGACTAGTTCATGAGCCATTAAGTAGCACATTACACAACCAGTTCAATGATGACAAGATTAAAATTTGACCATTTGATTAGAAGAGGACCAGCTTCCTTGCTGCCTGTGACCCAGACAGTCATTCATGGACACTGATTTCATAAACATTGAAACTCACATTGCACCTCCACTAAACATACAGTTTTAAAAATCTTATGGTAAGTGACTGTTGAGCGAGTTGGAAACAAAGTTGTTCTCTGGCTGCTACAAAATCCCTGCAGAATTTCCCATTTGAATAGTAAGTTGAACTATCACAGATATTTTTGTCTATTAAGTACAGCTTCGGGACTATAATTAAAAGACAAAAGGAGCTCTTCAGTGCTCCCTGACTTTGAATCCAGGATTTAAACATGCTCCAATTTGTAACCGGATCACCTCATGTTTTTCCTTCCTAAACTGCTATAAGATCCCTGGTGAGATGATGGCCGATGACAGATGACAGAGCTTGGTGTCTCAACTGACTGCCCCAAAAGACCTGAAATCAAAAAAATCCTAAGAGAATCTTAATTATTTCCAACTCACACATCAGAAAAATCAGAGGCTTCTCCAATGTTTTAAGCTCCAAAATTCCTTTAACAAGTTCAACAGACCAGACAAGCCTAGGTGTTTGGGAAACCATATAACGTATCTGTTTTACATATGCAAATTAAAATCTGATATGCAAGATTCCCTTTAAAGGATCATGAAAGGCTATCTTTATCAGTCCCCATGATCATTATGTGAGCAATGACTGCATGGTTGATCTACTTCTCAAAACTGACCTGATACCTTTAGTGATGTTCCCAGTCATACGGCTTAAAAACAAGAAAAAGTACCAGTGTAATCCTTCAGAAGTCTAGAAGTTTTAGATTTGCAATTTAGCGTGACCTCTGTCAAAGTTCATAAGGTCTCCATCTGTGTGTGAGTAACTGCTACGCTACAGAAATATGGACCCCTAGAGCAGCTTGCTCCTGACTACCTGCTGCTTCCAAAACACTGGCCAGACATTAGCCCCACACTCTCACAGGATCAAACAGAGGCTAACAGGCAGTGCTTATTTCATGCGAAGTTAGACACTAAACTGAAGTATATTGTATTTATGTTGCAGTGGTTTTCACGGAATTTTTCTTTTTCTTGACCAGGTCTGCGGTCTGCCAGGAACAAAATCACATTTGTTAACCTGACAAGCCATGACATTTCCAACGAACAAACAAAATCTTAAACTGTATCAATTTATTTCCCCTCCAGAAAACAAAATTTCACTTCAGCAGCTTTTTTTTTTTTTACATCATTAACATTGACGCAGAACTGCAGTTAGTTATATTCTTCTTCTCTCTAATAATAAAAAAATAATAATCGGTGTTCCTTATACCTCTCTTTTTTTATTTGGCTGTATTTACTTGGCTGTATTCTTCATTCAATATTACAGCACAAGCTCAATTTAAGATGTACTACTTGGATTTCAATTCTGATACACTATTTGACAGAACACATTTGTAAAAGAGAGCAGACTAGCATTAGCTTCTGGAGTTTAAATGAATTTTTAAAAATTATTTATCTGTATGTTTTATATATAACAAACACGTATTCCTGAGATTTAATTAATTTTCCAGTTAAATTGTAGTTATTGCCTAATGACTGCATGAGCACACTAAATAATCATTGTTCAGAGCTGATTAGTAACCACTATTTGAAGAAGGCCTCATTAAAAAAAAAAAAATTCACCAGAAGAAAGTATTCCCCATACAGCCCATTTCTTTATCTTGCCTCCTTCCTTTCCTCATCCTCTGGATTACATCTGCCTTAAAACCTTGTCAAATATACCAGGTTCTTCATTAACTTGCAAACTGTAGCTTAAATCCTAACCTGTCTTCCCAAGAACACACGAAGAAAAAGACAATAAAATTAATTTTATAGAAAGCAAAATTTTTATATCAGATTTATGAACAGGGTATCACACCACATTTTTACTCACTAAAAATAAGAACTTGGAATGCCAAGACACAAAACCATAGGCAATGTTTTCACTATAAATATTTACTGACACTAAACATATTCAGTGTTGATTAGCCTTTTTACAGTATTAAGCTTCTGTCATCTTGACATCTGCAAACACAAGTCTGCATTTATCCATGTAAACTTAATTGGAGTGCTACATGCCTCTCTGTAGATAAGCAGCTGAATATACTTAACTTGCTGATAATTTCAAATTGTGTTAAGTGAAAGAGAAAGAACTTTATCTGCATACTTGCTGATTGCAAAAACAACGTGTGGAGTACAGTACTAGAGATTTCTCTTTGTAAAAAAAATAGCAAAGCTAAATTACCACCAATCAATTTAAATGCGCAATAAGAATAAATGCTATGAAGCTTAGGAGGCATCCCAGCTGATTTCTCCAACCAAAAAATAAAATATGAACCAAGCTCTGCACTGAGCTTTATGAAACAACAACATTATCATAGATTTGCACGGACTATGAAAACACCACTTTTAAACACATGAACTTTTCAAAGTCCATGTACTACCCAGCTAGCCTCCATGTTTGCAATTCCAAAAGTTCTCATAATATTCCCTAAAACCTTCGATATTCAACTGTTTAATTGTCTTTCAAGGCTTGTGTTTTACTTCAATTCACTTCAGAGCAAGCTATCTGCATACAAAGTCCCATCCCAAAAAGCAAGAAAGGCTTTTGTAGCTTTGTGATTTTAATACACAAATATCCACATAAAGTTCTCGCATAGGATCAAGTACATCACTGACCCTCACAGCTGAACATGTATTTCAATTAAAACATTACCACTTTTAGATATTGAAGTCTGGAGCTCACAGAACTCATAGGCCAGAATAAAAGAGGAAGGGGGGGGGGGGGGGGGGAAGGGACAGATAATATATGGTAATATCTTACTGTAAAATCATTAGTTCACACTGAAACTATATTTTGTACTGCATGTTTGAATCAGCAGAATAATTGGAAGCAGAAGTTAAGCAGTCTTTGTCAAGAACAAGTGAAAAGAAAATGGACGCCCATCCTGCCATCACCCTCTCCTTCACCACCCTTTTACTCTAAAGCGGAACAGAACACCAGGACAACATTATACCTAAGGGACATTACTAGAAATAACAGCACTTGTCTTTCAATGCCTCCTCAAGCTGGCACACTCCATTTCTTGTAGTTTTTCACTACCACAACTCTTTTTTTCTTAATTAAAAAAAAAAAAACAACCACAAACCAAACAACCCAACCTCCTCTGACAAAGAAGTATCTTATTTCCCTTCTCCTGCACCAATAATTTCCCTTCTCTTTTACCTGATCAGCCTGCACTTTAATTGCCCTTCCCTCTTTCTCCTCCATAGTGCAGTAGTCTATAGCCCTTCCTAAACTACATGCCATGGCGTTCCACTGGCAAACTGCCATTCCCACTCCCTCCCCTGCGACCAGCCTAAGGAAAATTCCAGAGGAGAAAGACGACAAGTACCTTCCCTCATGCCAACATCTGTGGTCCAAGCTGATGTTACCAAGTATCCTGCAATGGTCCCTTCTAGTGGTTTTAAGCTAAGTTCGCTGCTTTCCCTCCTCCAATGTCGGTTTCCACCCTGGCACGCTTGGGAACCCACTGGTCCCTGTTCATAGAATCATTAAGTTTGGAAAAGACCCTTAAGATCATCAAGTCCAACCACTAACCTATCACTGCCAAGTCCACCACTAAACCATATCCTCAAGCACCATGCCTATACCTCCAGGGATGGAGACTCCACCACCTCCCTGGGCAGCCTGTTCCAGTGCTTGACAAACCTTTCGGTGAAGTTTTTCTAATATCCAACCTAAACTTCCCCCAGCACAGCTTGAGGCCATTTCCTCTCGTCCTTTCGCTTGTTACCAGGGAGAAGAGTCCGACCCCACCTTGCTACAACCTCCTTTCAGGTAGTTGCAGAGAGCGATAAGGTCTCCCCCTCAGCCTCCTCCAGGCTAAACAACCGCAGCTCCCTCAGCCACTCCTCATAAGACCTGCTCTCTCTCTGTTGCAAAGGGTCAGACAACACAGAGACTTTTGGAGAACTCTCAGGCCCTGTTTCCTTTGCTGTGCAAAGGGGAAAATCCACAGTTCAGTTGCTTGAGCTGTTGCAGCACTTGTTTAAAGCACAACCAGGAAAACAAGGTCTGTTTCGTTCTTTTTTAAAAACAGACATTACATGCCTTTTGCAGGAAAATTGGCTTAGACACACAGATTGTTTTGTTAGCAATACCAATAAGCACACTTGCATACCTGCATGGGATCAGAATACAAGAGACTATAAGACTTACCAGTATCACTGCCATTGAGAAGTATCTTTTAAGTTAATATATAAAAGACAAAATCATTCAGTAATTGGTAACAGTTGGATTTAATTAAAGTTTATTGTGAAAACCTTTGTACCTGAAAATTAATTTCCTTGAATTATATGATTAATTTTAGCATTTTAAGTGGAGTGTTCTTGTTGGGTGCTTTCTCTCAGAAAACCTTCTCCACAATACTAAGCTCAGTACTCTTTTTCCTCCCAATTAGTGTGTTTACAGCTGCAAAAACTCAAGACAACAATTTCTGCTGCCACTTTTCTGGCAGGTCTCCATTCATTTCAAAGAGTTAGCTTCTGCATTCCCATTCCCCTCAAACATTCACCACACCTGTTTACCACTTCTCGATTTTCTTTTCTATGATTGCTCTTTTACCCCATGCTGGAAGATCCCCCCCCAGTCAGTGGCTCCCTTATTTCCCCCTCATTTCTATTCCTTCTTGCTCTACCTGCTGCTTACCCTTTCCTCAGACACTCCTTTTTCCACTCTTCTTTCTCCCAAATGGTCTACTACATTTCTCTCTCTCCACAGCAAGCAGGATCTCAACAGATAACAGTCTTTGTGTAAAGTCGACTGTTAATTTCATGTTACTGCTTTCTGTTTGAATCAGCAGGGAAGATGAAAAGCAAACAGAGGTCAAAGGAAAGATTAGAGGAATCTCTGCACTCAGGGATATGAGCTATCTGCCCAATCAGACCTCTGGCGAACTGACAATCGGTTCTACTTGCTGCATAAATATGTCCATTTATTTTAAATAAAGAAAAACAATTTTCATACATAAGCTTTCTAGAACTTTGTACTGGGGTTTATATACACCTTTAAATGAACAGATTACCCAGCATCATAAATTACATGACAAACACATGCTAAAATCTTAGCAAAACTGAGAAGGGGGAAATCACACATCGTGTTTACACATACAGTAGACACACGGAAAGGCATTCTTCCAACACCTTATTTCTGGTTTTCAAATTAAAAGTAGTAACAAAACCTTATGTTTCTGAAGAAAAGTGGCATAAAAATAGGGAAAGATTAACTACTTAACAACAGCACAAGCTCACAGGAAACAACTCACACCTCATCCCAATGAGCAACAGTGCCTCTGTGCTTGACCGACATCTTGAACTTTTCAGTGTTCACAAATTCTCCAGTAACCACTGGATAAAATGAAAAGTGTATCTGCTTGAGACAAATCTGGATTAGACCTTGAACATTAATCATCCCTGAACTATACTGGAAGACCCACAGATAAAAATGTTACCTAATTAGCCCCTTCCTCATTCAGAAGTCTCAACTGAGATTTTGAATGCAGATCAATTCTCAGAGGAGTCAGTTCCTATCAGTATAATTTATACTGTAAAGGACCTTAGGAGATCATTTAATCCAATCCACTACTCAGAAGTGCTATCCTAGACTTTCACGTGCTCCCATTAATAACACTGCAGGTATTACACAGGAAGTATGATGCGGATTATATTCCCATGACCACACTGAATAGATCTTGAGTTAGTCACATTGTTAGCATCTACCAACAAACAGACTGTAGAATTTCTTATTTCAGTGTGTGCAAGTTGTCACCAGCCCAAGTTGTAATAAAATGTTACAGCAATAGGAATTTTCAGGCCAAAGCATTGTTGCAAATATCACAATTGGATTTGTTCAGCATTTATAATCAAGATACTGCTATTACAGTCATTATATGATGCAGTCTTGGTTGCTTAAAATATTGTTTACTCCGATTTTGCATAAGTCTGCTTTCTTTGCAAGTATTAAATTACATTTTTTAAAAATTTAACTAATTTAATGTCCTTCGTGATGTTTCCAGGCAGATGTAACTGGGAGGGACAGCTGAACCATGGATTCCAGGTCAGGTACTATCCCATCCTAGAAAACAAGTCAATAAAGACTGTAGCCTGAGGACTTGTTCCCTGTAAGTGGAATGGAGCTAAGGGAATGGGTAATTCTTGGATATCCTAAAGCCACATCAGCAGAAGCTGAATGTCTGCTCACACAGCCAGTAGACAAGGAACAGCAGAAGTCATCCTTGCACTTCACACCATCGGCATGCCTCAACCCAGCCTGGATAAGTCACCTCCTGGAAGGTCATGGTGCCACTTCAGTCTCTGGATGCTCTGCTGGGACTACTATGAATGACATTATATGGTGGCTTTTATTCCAAGAGGACATTTGTCTTCTAGGAACTAGATAGAGACCACTGATTTCACGCAGGTCAGCAAGCAACCATCAAAATATTAGCGACTAAAAGTCCTTACCAACTTTTGCTTGCCTTGAACTGGTGACACAGAAGTGATGGAAAAGGCTCCATCCTCCATTAGCAGTCCCTAGGCTATCCATCAGATGGTCCTTGACCTGTTACCCAGTCACCCCATCCCTTTCCCACCCTATGTAAGTGAACGAGCATTTTTGCTTACAGAAATGTTGCAATTCTTAGGAATTTAAATCTAAATTCTCAGAGTGCATATTATCAGTACAATTCACACTGACTTCAGCTGGTAATGCTTAGCTAAAATGCTTTGTAACTCAGAAGAGGCTTGTTACTTACAGGGAAAAATGCACTGTCTAAAACACAAAGCAAACATAAAAGCTGCTTCCAAGGAAACTGGTGTGGAGGGTTGTTTCAGAAATAGGAATATGGAGCCCACTATTCAGGAAGACTGTGGTGATCCCTAAGTAGTTATGTACAGACTCACTATTCAAATATAAAACCAAGTAACTTCAAAGCTAGGTAAAAATCTATTCTGTATCTTTTACTACTAATGACTCAATTATGGAGAATACTCCAAGTGAGGCACTTTCACAGAAGATCAAGGTGGTTTAATGTTGTTTTACATAGCACGTAACATTTAAGAGCAAACACATAAACAACCATTTTAGAAAAAATGTATTAAATTGCTTTTACTTTTCTGATGTTTCATTATTTTTGTCCATTTAAATACCAATATATTACTAGTTCTGCATCACCTGTTAGGCCTACTTGAACTTACTAGAGACAATTCCTCCAAACAAGGAGTTCTGTACATGTCAATGCAGTTCAGAACATTAGAGACAGGATAGTTTCTCCAAACTGCTCTATTAAGCACCATTCACGCTAGGCAAGAGAAATAATTTAATATTAATAATAAAATACAATAAATACTTTAATATCCATGAATGCCATGTTTTAAATAAACCCTGAGAAGAAACTAGCAGCTGTATAAAGTGACACAAAAATCCTGTTGGTTTTCAAATAGAAACAACTGTGCACTGCAACTGAAAAAGCATTCTAGAAATTAATCTACTTTTGAAACCTGTGGTAAACTAAAATTTATCCTTTGCAATACTCTAAAAAATGCATTTCCCACCCCCCACCCTGTAAGTTCATTTATTACCTCTTTCAATGTTTTTAGATGAAAGAGCTTTTTCACAGGTAGAAATACTACAGAGATATCAGGTATGAACCTACAAAGGATACATCTGTGTAAAACACCTAAGAACAATTATGTTCTGTCCCATATTATAGCACACAATAAAAGACCATGCTCCGCACACAATTCAAATATTCTCATTAACTATAAACCTTCTAGCATAATTTTCTATTAATTCAAACTGGGTTTGAATCCAGAGCCTGTCTCCATTAAAAACACACAAAAAAAAAAAACAAACCCAAAAAAACCACAAACCTTCTCATCAGTCTAGCTGTAGTGTTATAAATTTCTCCCTGATATAAATTTACTCAGCTGATATACAGCAGGGGGTTACATCAGCACATTGTACTGCAATAGTCTAATGGCTCAAGTTGCACCAGTATAAATCCACTTCAGAGTTATGCAGTTCATTTACAACGGCTAATCCTACCACCTATCTAGCTACACTGTGATAGAGGGATACTTATTTTCCCCTGCATAGATAAATCTTTCTAGTCTGATATGGCATCTGTAGTATTCAGCAGAAAGTGTTAAAGCCAAACCAAGTTTTACAGAAACACTCATATGATTGTCTGCTACATGAGGTCTCTCCTGCTCTTCCTCCCAGCCATTCAGAGGAGGAATCAAATGAGTTTTCCAAGTCTTTCTCCCATCTCAAACCATGGAACAACCTGCCCAGCAACCAAAACAACGAACAAAGGCAGTAAATCCTCCAACAGTTTCCTTCCCGCCTAACCCAGCTCTTCAAGTATACTGACTAGTAATGAAAAAAAAAATCCCCCAGACACCCACAGAGTTAAGGGGTAAAATGAAGATTTTTTTGCCACATTACAGTTCCCTTCCCTAATCATCCCCAGGAAAAAAAAAAAGGATAAGAAATATGGCTTTTTTTCCCTCTCCTATGAATTTTCCTTCCTGTTTTCCATAAGATACAGAGGAAGACCTAAAGATTTCTCCTACCCAAACTATGACGTCCCTCTCTAAAACTTAAAAGGCATTAAGCTGGTCATGGTTGATTCACCCCTACTCCTTGGAAAGGCTAGGACAGCTACTTCTCCTTGGCAATCAGTCAACAAGAGCTGAAACACATTCTGATCATCAGCCTACATCTGTATCCACCAAAACTTAAACTACCACCTTGAAAATAAGAAATATATATATTTATACACACAGACACAACTAAATATTGCATTGTGATATTATTTGTCCGTAATCAGTGTATTAAACTACTATAAAATAGCAACTACTTTAAATTTCTTAGTATAGCGGCCTTTTTTTCCCCTCCACAACATAATAAATGAACAATATACTACCATTTTGTAAAAACTCTTAGAGTGTAAGGAAATTATTTAAAAATTTATTTCATAATATTCAAGCAAATACAATGGAGAAAAAAGTGAAGTCTTTAGATTTGATGTATCTTCTCAGCTTAATTAACACGAGCTTTTCCTGTTTTAATTTGCACTTAAGAAGCTAATTTGCTAATTACTACATTTTCAAGCTGTTTTCTTGAAATAGATGGCAGCCTAGGAACCTAAATTTCTGTAGTTACCTCGAATTACGTAATTGTCCAAAGCTTCTTCCATTCTTTTCAGTGCTTCAGCTCTATTAGAGCCATAGGTAATCAGCTGGGGAAAAAAAAAGTATTTAAGTTACCCAGAAGTGAGATAATGTTTGTTTCTAGATTCTGAATAGCATTTAAAATGAAAATGGTTTGCAGAACTTCTGCAGTCACAAAAACATTTCTCACACATTACTGTATCTGTGCTTCAGAGGCACTCTAAAACATCAAGAGAAAACTAAGATCTCAACCCATTCAATGAAAGAAGGCCAATCACTTTTGCTTCATACAACTTAAAGCACCTAAACAAGCTCGCTCTCCTTCTTTAGGCACACAGAAAATTAGAGCAGAAGTTCAATATCTAGTTGACTCTCCTGACTTCTAATGCCCAACTGACTGCTAAAATTTAACGGTGAATTTTTTTGACAACTGAACTCTGACTACAATGTCACATTTTCATTTTACCAATACATTACTGATGAATAAGAACTAATACTAAGAGACGCTATCAACCACTCCTTTCACGGCTTCTTTTTGGAAGCCAGAATTATTCAAAGTTCTACCTAGGTTACATGAAGAGAGAGCACGGCAGTGCCGAAGTCTGAAAGTAATGGCTTCTGTTTAAATCAGAAACCTTTTAATAACCAGAAACTGCAAGACAAATAATTATGGTGTCAAAAGAAAAAAATTTTGTTTAGAAGTGACACTAAATATCCTCTACTGCACATCTTCCTACACTTCTTTCATATTTCCTTGAGGCATGTTATGCCTAGCACCTTTAAAATACTGATTTACGAATCCTTTAATACACTCCCTCTCCTTTAAAAGGTCTGTGTATAAAATCAGTGTTTCATACCTTTAGAATATTGAAAAATAATCATCAACTCACTTTTGAGATCATAGGATCATAATAAATGCTAATATCACTTCCTTGTTGTATGCCACTGTCAACACGGACCTTCAAAAAATAAGAAGCAAAAATAATTATATATTGGAAAACAAATATTTCAACATGAGATCAAATCTACCTGGCAGGCTTAAAACATAACATCCACGAAGCTCATCATGTACGTTTTTTCCACTTGAAGAACTAGAATAATTATTTGTTTTCAGAGAAGCTGGGAGGGGGGGGAAGGTGAGCTTCTTCCTCCACCAGGAAAAATACTTGCAGGTTATTTTCTCCTTTAAAAGAAAACGTGATTGCAATCTTCCATTGGTAGTCAAAATTCTCTTTTGTTCTCCTAGAATGTGCAGTAAACACATTAAATTTGATCTAACAATTTAGGTTGTCTTACACACTCTAAACTTCAACTCTGAACATATCCAACTCTGATTTAATCCCTGTAATAAAATACAGTTGTAATTATTCTTCTGGCTGATATCTGGCATAAAGGATGCCCCTTATAATCACATCCTCTCTGCATCTATATGTAACCACGTCCCCCCATGTGCCACTACAGCCCTTCCAAGGGCTCCAGTAGGAATACAAGTAGGGAGCATTCAGCAGGAACTTTGGAGCTCTGCTTATCAGCTCTGCAGGAATACTGATCCTGTGGTTTTCATGTCTGTAACACTTTCCTTCTTTGCCTCACCCTCTCAACTGTAAAACATTTTTTTTTCTGTTGCTGCTGTTCCCCTGAGGCTTTAATGTTTACACAGCTTTTTTCCATGGCTTTGCTTTGTAAGGACACAGCCCCAATTAAAGCTCTGATTCTGCAATATCCACCGAAAAAAACAACACAAGTTCAAAAATTTCTTTTGAAGAGGCTGATTGCTGTTAACCAGCCAACAAGTTAGTTAGTATATTGCTGATTCTTGTTTTCATCTCTCAGTTTGATTTCATCACTGTAGCAATGAGGTTAGCCATATAAAACTTTTCAAATGAGCAATTTCTGGGGAATAAATATTTATTAAATTGCTGCTTTTGAGCACTGGAATCTGAAATATTTCTTAAAAACTAATCAAAATAACTCGAGAGTGATAAACACATCCTGAGGATCATAAGGATGGAAGGCTCTAATCAAAGCTGTTGAAGCAGCAGGGCTCCGATATACTGCATTGTAAAGGGGGTGGGAAAGAGGGTCCTGGAATCTCACTTAAATCTTCACCTGTGGGAAGGAACCTTTGTAATAAACAGCAGCTCATCTGTCTGCAGCAAGGCAGAAAAAGGTCAACACAACGGCTGTTAGGCCTTTAATATTTTAATTTAGGCAATTATCAAGGGACCACATGTAGAACCTCTTGTCTACAGAATCCACATGAGGGCATGATGATGACTTTATTATCCAAATGACATAAAAAGATACCCTAGCAGGTGTACTCACTTTCTTCAGTAAGAAACACTGTCTGACCAGGTTTTCTGATGTTATGTTCTTTTTAAGACAAGCATAAACTTATTCATATATTTGTATTCCTATGTTTATACTTATATATTTATGTTTATTTGTAAGGCATATTTATTCATACGTAAAGGTAGTAGCACTTTTGTAGCATTTTTATCACCTTATCTGAATGTGCTTTATCTACGCTTAACTAGGCCCCCCCACTACGCATATCAGGTACATTTAACATTAGCTACTGATGAGACGGTAGTTCAGACATGTCTGATTATTGAAGAAACACACAGTGTATTTCCTAGCTCCCCTTCTTGTAACTGCTAAACCATCCTTCCTCCCAGGATGCCTGCCTATATATAAAGCCAATGCATACAAACTCACATTCAAATTAGAGAAAATTAATTTACCTACTCAGCCCCATATAAATCCCTTGCCCACAATGGTTTTTTGTAGTATACAATAAATACATATGTAAGACGTGAAGGTATGATACACACACTCCACGCATACTTGAATTATACTGTGACCTTTGTCTCCAAAGTAGCACCTATCAAGCAATTACATACAAGTGTTCAGGGGTGCTTTACATCCGCATACATGTGCGTGTAAGTATTTATGCATGTTTATCATATTTTGACAAAGAAAAAAAAACATGAAAGGTGCATAATTCAGACCCAGAGTAAGCAGGTTAGTCAGACCTTAGAGTTAATGTAAGGCTTCTGAGGCTACTGACTACATGCTCCACCTGCTCTATGTTTCTGTTGATACACAACATACATACCACTATACAATTTACACCTTTTCCTAGAGTACAATATCCTGAAAAACAAATAATTACAGTGAGAATTGAAAATTCTTTAAAAACACCAGCAAGAACTACAGCATAATTTCCTTTTAAAAAAAATTCTGGAGTCCTCTGTAGAAGCTTAATTTTCATAAAAGAAACTCAAGATGACTTAAAAAACAACAGCAGAAGAGAAATACATTTACCATCTTCAATTCTCTCTGTGGTGCTTACATTTTCAGAGCCTGGTAACAGTAGGTGATTTTATGAACTATATGGTGTGACAGAACTTGATGAATATTGCATGAAAAAGAAACCCTAGTTCAACAGATAGTTGCTATAATGTGCTTAACTTGATAAATAATAGCAATACTTTAGACCTCTAGCATTTACTGCTGCTTAACATATTTCCTTTCTTTTACACAGTATTTAAAATACCAAAGAAAAGCTATGGTTCAAGATCCTTCTGTACCCTACAGCTTGTTGGCATTACACCCCCAACACTTTTATTGCTGTTGTACTACCATTATGCGTTACTACACTAGGACAACAGTAAATGGAAACATTAAAAATAGCTTAAAAGGAAAAACAGCACAATTAATGTCCCTGTCCTGCAATGAACCATTAGTGCATCAAATTCCACTTACCAACACACACAGGTTCCAGTATTTCTCAACTCTTTGCCATATCAGAGTCTGAGGTTTCTCTTTCTGGTAAGAGCCATTGAAAGACCAGCCTGACTATCGTACTGGCAAAGAGCAATGCTAGAGCTCTCCAGGTATGGCAGTACATTTGCAGTCATATAAGAGCATTGAACATGAATGCTCGCTACCATAACATAGGTTTTTGTGGTTATCTATCTTAAGCTTCATTATCAAAGATGAAAAAAAAATGGTATTTAGAAGTACCATGTTCTAAGAAAATTACAGACTACATGACACAAAAATAGCCAGTATACTCCTATCTATGGCTAAGAAAAAAAAAACTCTTGCAGCCACGCACACCAGCTTGAGCAGCTGACACAGGTGCACAGGTAGAAAATCGGAGCTAACTTGAGACACAGAATAAATGAATTGAAAATGCATTTGGCAATACACTACTCCTAAGCTGAACTCGCTGTGACACACTACAAGACTCTGCTAATTTTTATTAAGCCAACTTGTTGACAATTTAAAATCTAAAATGCAGAAAAACACTGTGGCACAATGGGCCTGTAACGTTGAGCTTTTTTAGTCGCATTAATTTTGTTCTTAGCGGCATGACATTCTCAGGAGAGAAATTAGTTTCACAGTGGCAGAAAATATGTATTAAGACACCAAACCATGAGTGTCTACAGAAAAATAGCTGTTCTATTTTTAATACGCCAAGAGAAGTAAACAGAAAGAGAACAGCCTAGACACTCCATATGAGCTTCTCAAACCATTGCTCTGAAGCCTCCAGCGTAATTAAAATTTCTTTCTTCAGTACCACGATGGACCACGTGAAGCGATCAGGCATCTCCCACCCTTCATTTTCAATTCACCTCTCCGCCTAAGCACAACTCCCAGCCCACCCCGTCTACCTGACAAGTGACAGCCCAATCTGATTAAACACTTGCAAGGGAGGGGACTCATGGGCCTCCATGACAGGCCAAAAGTGATCACCATGGAGATACATAATTACAGCTGTCAACGCGTCTACTGTCCTGCTGGCATCAATTTGATTGCTCCCAGCAATAATGATAGACAAAGCTTAGTGTGCACTCTCCTGCACCCAATCACTTTATCTATTCCGTGGTCCATTTAGCTGACATGCAACATTCACACAAGCAAGTAACAGCAGTAAGCAGAACATTTAAGGCATTTTAATTGTTTTTTCTTTGTATGGATGGCTCACAAGCGCAAATGTTATTACATAAAACTCCTGCTGCAGCATTAATTGAAGAAAGATTTGGTGGGACAAAGACTGTAGGGGGTATAGTTTGTCCATTATCACTTGTACTTTCAACAGGTCTCACGTTTGGAAAATTGCAAATTGCAAAAACTTGCAAGGGCAAAATGTTTGACATCCTGTTAGCTATTACAACATGGTGAAAACTTCTAACAACCACTGGAGTATTCATTATAAATTCTTATTAAATACACTCTTTGTTTCATTAAAAAAAATTTAGATACATCCAATGATACCTTTTTTCCCCCCTCATCTCCTTTTTAAGATCACATAATGCTTTTTAGATCTTCACAATTTTTTTCTGCTTTCAGGCTTTGAACACAGCGTGAAGCCTTGAAGACCAGAAAGGGTCAGGTCCCTTCAGAAAGTACACGGGCGAAAACAATTTAAGAAGCTAAATAAATCATATATCCAATAACATCTCCACATTTAAGATTCCTCCTGTAATCTTTCACTCTTTTCCATGCATGCAATCAGACTGAATAATTGTATTCACAGATGGTACAGCCTTGTCATCCCACTAACTGACACAGTGTCACGTATATACGCACTTATGACTTAGACTACCTTAATTTTACGGAAAGGCGGTGTCCTTGTTCTTTACACATAGCAGAAAACACTGTTTGTTAAACAGCCATTCCATACAGTTACTCTGTATCCTAAAACACGTAATAATCACTGCAACAAATTTTCTTTTTAAAGTCTACAAAGCTAAACAGAAAGCACTGGCAGTTTCTCACTGGTATCCCCTGTTCTCTGTGCTTAAAGAGCTGACTCAACATTTCGCTGTCCTTTCTAATCACCATGGTATTTTTACTAAAGCTGTGTTTTAAAAACATAAGCTGAAAGTTACAGAACATAAAATATTTCAATATATAATGGTTTCCTGTTATACCCAATTTGAACATTTTAAACCCAGTTTGGAACTGTACCTTTTTAAGCAGTTTTTCAACTTGCACAAGTAAGTATTGCCATGTCCTGTCCCCCCAGCAAAAATATGGAAAAAAGGCCCGATTTACAAAGCTTCTGAGTACCTAGTCTCTCTATAATAGAAACAGCACCTATGAAAAACAAAACCAAGTTACTTACACTTGGCACGTGCAATGGTTCCTGATACTGAGACAGTTTACCAATGGATGGCAGGCCAAAAGATTTGTAGGGGTCCTGAAATAAAATTCACCATGAGAAAGCATTGAGCTTTTACAGATACAGAGAAGATAACATTAAAAAGCTTGAAGTCTAACAGAAATCACTGCTGGAGTAACTTTGTTTTCTTCCCCAGAATTACTTGTATTGAAGTACATTTCTTCATCCACCTACCCCTTGACTCCAAATAAAGAGCTGGAATCATAAATTCTCTTGCACTGCAGTCAAAAAGCAGGATCTGCACATAGCTACTGTATACCACCAAAATATACAAAGATGACATTTTTGTTTTCCTATATTGTGCCTTGGTAGAAGGATGGGAATGTATTCAGAAGGATGGAGTTGAGAAGAGAGTACAAGGGAAAAAAAATTTCGGAGATAAAAAGGGCAGTTAGAAATTCAATTGTCTTAATAAATCAAGCTGGCCTTTATGTCTTTGGAAATCTCCTACATAATGCAATACCAATATAAAATGAATAGGACAGCAAATAAATATATGGCCTACAGAATAACCAAACTCAAGGCAAAGTAGTTGGATCCATTACTTACCTATAAATGTGAGGGAATCTAAGTTGAACAAACAAAAAAAAAAAAAGCCCAAGCATCAGTTACTCCAGGATAAAACCTACTCATACTCAGAATAGCTTCCATGCCAATCACTGGGCAAATATTTATTCTTTATCAAAATAGTTCGTGTAACTTGTAATCAGTGGAGCACACTGAAGATTACATGCACGTCATGAAAAGAAAGAAAAAAACCAAAAGCCACAATAGTTAAGTGAGGGAAAAAACATCTCAAGGTGCTGATTTATTTCTGAAAAGCACAGTTACCTAAAATGTTCCTCAAAGTGAAGCTAAGCAACATTTTTAATCAACAAATCTTGATTTTCATTTATCAAAAATGACAGCAAAAAGGCATTACCTAAACATGCTTGAAAATGGGTTTTGTATTTTAGTAAGCTTTAAGGTGAGATGGAGAGTCATACCATAATTATAAAGCTATTGTCTTGGAGTGCACTTTGAAAGTTTGTCCTATAAACTGTAGTTTCAGAAGATGTAACTTGCTTTTTCACCAACCTATTCAAATGTTTTACTACAACAACAAAAATTCTGTAAGCCACTGAATTAAAGTTTGTTGTCTTAAAAAGACAGTTGAAAGCACACAAGTTAAGAAACCTGGAAACACTAGTTAGCTACTTCAGGTAACTCCAGCACTGCATCATTAAATGCGAACAGGACATGTAGCAAATGTCCTTAGAAATAAGCCTTAGTTATTGCTTTTACCACTTTTAATTTTGCTTTTCAGAAAAAAGGTATGCTGAAAAACATGTATTTTGAATTAAACAAAAATAAAAATTCTACAATTCTACAAAAGCTCATTAACCATTTGTGGTACATAATCTAAATCGGGGCTTTCATACGATATTCCTTGACTTCACCTTGGCATCCATCCACACCTGGGTATTATTACTCCACAACTCAAGCACCTACCCTCCTCCCCATTACCACTCATTTACCTCAGCATAAACTCGACATTCAACCGCCCAGCCGTTGATGGGAATATCAGCCTGTTTGTGCCTGAGAGGGTAACCCTTAGCAACACGGATCATTTCTTGGACTAAGTCCAGACCGGTAATGCATTCTGTGACGGGATGTTCAACCTGCAAGGTCAAGAACTGTCAGTCAGTAGGTAACTAAAACAACCAAAAAGAAAAATAACACATTCTGTAAACAAACAGATAAACAAGGAATTAGACAAGCCAAAGAACTGACAAAGAATATGCTCCCATCTTGGTCTTTTTCCCACAAATATTTCTACTTGACAACCTCTAGCAACCATCATCTTTGCAGGGAAATGCCCAAAAATAAAATAATTACCATATTACAATAACTAGGAACAGAATACAAAAGGAAAACTATAGATAACACCTAGGAGGGGTTGAGGCTTTGCGTGGGGGAGGGGTTCCCCATTTATTTTAGAGATTCAAACACACTTGGTGATGATGAGCCAATTTTTCTTTGTTTGGAAGCTTTCCCCATTTGATTTTGTTTTGAGAAGACTCGCAGTGTAGCCATAAATATATTTTAACCAAAATTCTCCAAGTAGCTGGTAATCAGCCCATTCTGCTACACTTAACATGGCACATACAGGAGCTGCTTACAATTTTCCATAGAACTAGCCTACCCTAAATCTCACCCATTCGCCTGCTTTCACTAACCTGTCCTGACAAGCAACCAGATTAGCGTAATCTTGCATCAGCGCAGTGTAGCAGAAATGAGCAGATGGATCCTTCAATTTTTCCCCCCCCTCCAGACTTATCTGTTTAGTGCTTAGCATGCACAATAGCTGGGCTGGACCAGCAGAGTCACTCTGTGCTCTCAGCAAATTGCTGCTAACGGCTTTGGATGATGCTGCCATGGGAATACCCGTCGTTCACGCTAACCCCGGCATGTGCGTACAAGCATGCACACGTGTGCACGCATATGCGCGCACACGCTTTTTTCCTTGAAACGGGGATATAAATGGACACATTCGTTAACTTTAAAAAACCTTTAACTAGACATAGTACAGTAAAAAAAGGCACCCACAGACAGGAAGGTGGCACCATATAGATGAAGTAAAAGACAGGCATGCTAAAAGCATGTTCTTCACACAGAGACAGCTGTTAAGACTTGCCATCTAGGAATTACGACAGAACTGCCATTATAAAATATTTGTGTTCCAAGGGCCAAAATATCTTCGGAAAACACACTTCGCAATGGTTTCTCTATCGTGAGATGTCATACTACATACATTCTGTGACAGAGGAAAAGGTCAGCGACCAAACCACTCCTCTTCCTTTAACTACACTAGCATTAAGGAAAACATTTAGTCATTACAACAATCTTGTGGCTTATCAGAACAAGAAGATGCTTCGGTCTTTAAGAAAAAAGCTTTGTAAAAATAAACAGATGGCATCCATAATTAGCCCTGTGTGTGCTGTGAGTTTGTGTAGAGTTTCAACAACGTTTTAAGACATTTTGACATTATTTTAATGACAAATCATCACTGAAACAAGCACCTATTCTTTGAAGGATAAAAGTGACATTGAAATGGGAATCTGATTATACAGTTTAAGGATGTACCTTTGGGATTCAATCTTGATTCTACCTAACACATGATATTCTCCAGCACGTCAAGCTTAATAACAGTATTTGGAGAATCTATGAAACATCTCAGTGTCTATCCTGCAGTGCTAAATTGAAGCAATTCAATTTCTTTTAAGACTTGAAGTTACTATTAAAACTCCCTAAGTTTTAAGAGAAAGTTACTTATCACACATTCGTATTTGGACAACGGAATTTATTTTCTTCTTTCGGAACTTAAGTTTTAAAAAAATTACCTTCGAGTTTAGAAAACATTTGGAATTCTAATGATCCAGATAATTAAAATATTTTTTTTTTCCCAAAGACATTTGCATTATTTAGTTACACTGTCATTTTTCTTGGATTGCAATTGGCATTCCACATTCAATAGCTTCATTGTTGTTTTCTGCTTTATTGTTGATGATCAAAATAGGATGGAATGTTTCTGGAAAGAAAAATATTTTTGTTGTTTGGTTCTTATAACTCACAAACATTTATTTAATCCATTCTTCAATACAGATCTTTGACTTGGTCAATATTTTCTTCTGTTTCTTCAAAATACTCCCTTTGTGTCTGCACACAAAACAGCATTCAGAAAACATGACGAGGAAAATTTAAGGGTTTTTTTGGGGTGGGGAGAAGTTGTTCTGCTTTCTTTTAGGACTTCGCTTCAACTAATGCTGTTTAGGCATAATATAGACAGTACTAATCATATCACTGATTTTGGGGTACCAAGTACATTTAAAATGCATTTTAATATACATTAAGACCGTCAGATTACCAACATGAGATACAAAAGAATTTTAACCTTGAAATCAATTGTAGTTGACTTATACGTAACTTTAACCTTTCAGTGAGGGGCACACCTCAAACTGCACTCATTTTAGCATTTGCAGCTTTCGCAGCTTTCTTTTGACAAGGGGAGGTGCAGGAGGGGGTCAGTGTTTTTAGCATTATACAGAATATGCTTTAGCATACAACACAAAAGGACATTAACAAAACAGGAATGGCATTTCCTGGTTCAACAAGCACCCTGCAATGAGGTTCTGGAGGTGCAAGAATCCACCCACACAGAGATACGTGCAGGATCTGAAATTAAAGCTGTAATCTTTTACAAAGCCAGGAAGGATGGGGGTAGAAGTGAAGAAATTAGACCCCTCTTCTCCCTCCCCTCCCCAAAAAAGAAAACACAGGCATCATCATTCCCAGCTTATGAAAGCTCTAGAATAACTGTCACAGCTATTTGACTAAGGTAACTGTTGTATCTATTTTTAAATCACTATTAGAAGCTAGGCTTTAAACGTTTTCCTCTTTTACTTTCCAGCCTTCTACTTCAGGTGTCACTCTTGTTTTGCCTATTTTCTTCTATTAATTCTATGCTATAATACCTCTTCTCCATCATCAGCCTTAGCATCCAAAAAATAGCAAGTAAAGTCAAGGACTAAATTTTTAAAGGAATGCAAGTATGCTCACAACCAGACCTGAATCACACTCAATTGATCAGCTCTTCCAGCTTTGGGCCATACTGAGATTTTATAGTCAGCTCATCCAAGATCTTGCCAGTGAAGCTCCAGCCAATAAGGCAAGAGCCAGTGGTGGTATGGTTACATGATAGTGGGTGAATTCACACATTATCTCCATCGTTAACAGAAAGGGCAAAACCAGACATGTCTGCAGCAAGCAATCTACCAATCAGAGCTATATCAAGGCAGCTGTACCTTATTCTCAACAGGACAAGCAGAAAAATTGATCAGTAATAACTCTCAATTAGTTAGCTGCCAGAAATATCACCTTTGCTATCGGTTCCTTTACTGATACCAAGTCTGGTCATAAACAATTTATAACAAGTCATCATTTCAATGCACTTAAGTACAATACATGTCTCCTTTAAAAAGTCTTACTCCCAGCCTCCTGTGATACACACACACCTCTTTCTCTGAAAAAAAATTGCCACTTATGTTCCTGCTTTCAAGTCCACAAAGCCATAGCTGTTACGGCCAGCAACATCCATACAGGGTAAAGGGAAAATGCTTCCCCTTTGTACCAGATCTGCTCTTCAGACACCTTACAGCAATCAGCTTCCCTGTGAGCATTACAAGTGTTTTTGCTGCCGTACCCTCTTTCAGTTTATACAGCAAGCAACACTGGTGGCAAAGCCTGTAAGAAAATAACAACTAAGACCTAGTATATAGATGGTTAAGCAGGAACAGAAGAGCTAGGGGAACCTGCCAACATCACAGTCCACTTAGCATCCATCCCCAGAACAGTAAGGAGAGGCTGCTAACTCTTGTCTTGTTCTGTGATTGCCAACGGTCTTAAAGCTTTACCATACTGCGGTTCATCCACAGCTACAAAAAGTCACACAATTTTTATGAACAGTTGGAGTTAAGAGTTAAATTAGCGATGACTGCCCCCCTTATATTCAGGGGAATAATTTCAGGACATATTTTTCTCAAGACTATGAAGGTACTCAGATCTAACAGCAAACGCTTCTGGATACTCTCACAGATTGTTCTCTTGCCCCTCTGTGCATAAGGCATCAAGTTACTCACACCAGTTGGAACATTCAAGCAGACCACAGCAGCTAACAAAATCCAAATTTCAGTAGACTTAAATCTACAGCCTATGTCACCCCACCCACTCTAAGTCCCTAGTTGGTGTCACATACTCTTTTACATTCAGATAAATAACCTCAAAAATAACTTTCAACATACACCTCAGTTTCCAGGAAACGTGATTCACCTGGAATCCCACGGGCTTCTCTTCAGCAGCCAAATCTAGTATCAACTGACCCAAACCCATCAACCTACAGATGCTTCTCAGCCCTCTTTCTTTCAGTAAGCCTGGTTTCTATTTCGGAGAACCGAACAGCAGCAGAGGTGCAAACATGTTCTGCTCTTCAGCACGCCAACTCCCTGAATACTTTGAGCAGGAGCACTCTGAGGGTCACATCATCTTTCCACAAAATAGTTCACAATGCCATGTATATGGGGTTTGGGGGCACATAGTAAAAAACAGCTTTTCATTAAGGCTGCTAGAGAAGAGATGATATTTGGATTAAAGTACAGAATGAATGGAAAACACACACATACGTAACAGGCAATCTCCAATGTTGTCCTTTTCTATAGATATAGTATATGAGTTGCTGCTTATTTTCTGATTTATTAGTATGTGATTGAAGAACGGAGTGCAACCAGTACTAAGAGTTTCCATAAACTAAGATACTTAGGTAGAATTCTTTTATCATTTCCTAAGTAAGATGTTGCAGGAGAAAGCCTAATGCACAAACATTTTGTACCACCTAATTTTTTAATAACAGCCTATGATAACTTTGAAAAATAATTAATCTTTTTCCTTATAGGATGTTATCTTCCAGTAATCATTGATTCAGCTTTGTCAATTTTCCTTTACAAGGATTTGTTTCGTTATTGTACTGGAGAGAAACCACTCAATAGCCTATGAATCCTGACTCTGTCTTTTCTGTATTTTAAACAAACAGCACACACTTTATATCAACAAGTTATTTAGCTCACAATTTCAACACTTTTCTCAATCAACATCCTGCACTTTAGAAGAAAAAAAATCTCACAATTCAGTAATTCCACACAACTTCCTTTCCACTACATATGCCATGTAAGAAAATAAAAAGAACTTGCACCCACAAAACCTACACTTTCTTTCCTAAATATACAACTCCTGCTTTCACTATATTTAGCAGCACTATTAAAGCCCTCTCAGAGTACTTCAGTCAAGGTGACTCTGGTCACACTGCAGCCATTCTTGGGTTTTCTTTACATGAAATTCATGAAAGGAAGAAAACTCATGTACCCTTTGAAGACTGATCTTTTGTTTCTCTAATGATTAAAAATGGAGGGAAGCCTCCTTTTCCCCTACTTTTAAAATAGCATTCTATGATAGTTACGTGGTAATGTTGTCTCTAAGATATCACTCCATGCCCTGGCAGCACTGTTAATGGCATCTTTCAGATTCAGTGACTTACACAAACAATGTCATTCTCTTCTGTCAACAACAATTAGCAATGCTTTTCTGTAGTTCTTTTGGGAAGCCTGAAAAGCAGACAACCAGTAGCTACATCATGGAAGTTGCATTAGGAGGCAGGAATGTGGCAAAAATCTGGTTAACTGTTGTCGACTGACCCTCTTGTGTGAAGAAGTGTTGTTTGGCAGCAAAATCACCTTTTCTTTTGGTTCTAAAAATGGCCGTGAACAGCTGGTATAAACTGTGTGCAGAATGGATTCTGGTGGGCTTAGGGGATTGGTAATGGGATAAGAGACCTTTCACCTTTAGGTCAGTAGTTCAAATTCAGTCCAGGTTAGCAGCAATTGAAAGTCTTTACCATCTGACACTGTTCGTTAGCCTATTTTAAATGACTGAAGCAAAGCGTCACAGTAAAACAAGATTCTGGTGTTACGAAATATGAAGAGTCTCAGCAAACCGCAGAAACAGACACTTGAGACTGAGATCCCACCACTCAGACTTTGCAGAAACCTACTCCTCTAAATCCTGACAGCCCCTTTCACTGCTCCAGTACTCCTGCCCACCTATCACAATTCATCCTCCAGGCAGTTACACACACCAAGACAACAAAACCACCTCTTGCCATCCCAGGGGTCTGCCACAGATACCAAAGTCACCACCTCTCTGTGGTTTTAGCTGGCAATCCAGGCTCAGCTCATCACTTGGCTATTTATATTTTGCTGCTACTGTTTATATAGTGCAGCTGCAATATTTTCCAGCACTTCTCTCCTTCATTGAGCAAACGTGTAGCAGGTGCTGCCTAATGATGTGCAACAGAATACAGATACCATTAAGAGACTGTGAGAACCAGCAGCTTATAAGCAGTGGAGCTCCAGCCAGTCACCAATGGGATTTCCACATACTTCTAGGCATTTCCCAGCCATGCTTTTTATACTTTCATAAGAGAACAAATAGATGAAAAGGGATACAGAGACAGACATATTGCATGTAAAAATTATTCCTCTCTTTTACACCAGGCACAGCCAGTTTTGTACAAAGACAAAGCTGTGGAATATAACAGTTTCCAGAGTCAGCAAAATCTGGTGAAAACTCTGAAAGTGATGAACAAAAAATCTTGACACTGGGTAATGTTTTATGGGTTTATGGAAGTTTATTTACATTCACCTCATGCCTTAGAACCAAGTTTCTTTAAAAGAACTTGAAAACATTTACATATAATACTCTCTACAATTAACTGTAAAATAAAAACATACAGAGGTGCCATTTGCTTTCAATAAATCTCTTAAACATGTCAAAATTAACTTTTATTCCCTAAAACATTGTGACAAATATTCAAACTGTCACATGCAGAAAAAACACACTGCTACTCAAGTTACCGGATTTCTCAACTCCACTGTGCTGAATACAGTCTATACAATCTTTTCAATCAGATTACTCTATGCATATTTAGTCATGTTTTGAGGAGGATGGGAGTGCCCACTTGTTTAAATTGCACAACCCATGGGGGAGGCAGAAGGTTGACAGCAGACCTGAGACACAGACATACAAACTGTATCCAGGATAAGTGTTCTCTTCACACTGCTCTTCACACTTTTCTCGGTTCTCCTGAAGCCAACAAGAGATGCTTCTCGTTTCAAGGTTCTACAAACTTCTAGAATATGTGATATTTTCCCTTTGCTGTCACCTACCGATTCACATGTAAGAAGCTTAGCCACACCACAGCCCCATGTGTTAACAGATATTCTTTATTTACAGACTGACTTCACAGGAAGAGAGTCTATAAAGAGGAACATTTCTAATCTTCCCCTGAAAAGCAGAATAGACTTTTCAGGTGAAAACCAGAATTTCTGATGGTAGCATAAGGAGATGTTGACACAATTTGGAAGTTAGAACAGCTATCAATCTGAAGGGCCAGAAATTTTTTATTTATTTCAAAGCTCTTGTTTGGCTATTTTGGACTATGACTGCCTTTGATTAGGCTGATGACAACCAGGTAACGCAAAGCACACCACAGCATGAGCAGCTATAAAGAATTAGATACTCAACATCTGGTCTGCCTCAATAATCCTAACAGTGGTAAGCTGCCTGAAAACCACCCCAAAAGTGCACTAAATGACAACATACAGAAGTTCTCCTGTAGCTGCAGCCATTTCTAAGTCTTGTTGTGGAAAGCAGGAATAACTAGTTTTGCTATGCAATTATCCAATCTCGTGTCTCATACTTATCAGCTAGCCTCTGAAAGATGGCAGAGCAGCAGATACAACTGAAAGTATGTTGCCACAGCAAAGAATAAATCATTCTAGCTGAATAACTTGGAAGGAGTGAAACATCTGTAACAGATTTGTGTAGCATACAAGAGACAATGGAGCTGATTCACCAACTTTTTCCACTTTCCAACCTCATATTGTATTGCAGCAACACTTAAATATTAAATAAAATATAAACTTCCTGTAAGGTGCTACTTATACTTTTTTGCAGACCTATACAGCAGAAAAGGTATATTCCCAAAGAGTTCTGCAAAAAGACAGCCAAATAATAATACAGCTCTCAATTACTGCAAAATAATTTACAAAAACCACTAGAAGATATCTGACAGATACACCAAAGGGAGGGAGGGGAAAAAATCAGCAGGCAGTGCAAAGTATTGGACACAGTTTGGTTAGATTTACACAAGTGCATTCTGAAGTCTATATCTAAAGTAAAAATGCTATGGTGATCTGATTAGAGATTGCTGAAACGTTATAACAGACAGGAAATTACATAATTTAGTAGACATGTTCTGATGATGCTGACAGGTAGCTGTGTCTGTAATGCACACAAACAAAGACCTTAGGAGCATCATTTATGGATCATATGTCCATGGTTTAGGAGAGTCCTTCCAGCTGTGGAGTGTTCAACAAAAACAGGGCAGGTGAGCCTGTTAGCCACTGTTCACAGTTAGGCAATGAAAAAGGAAAAGGCTGAAGCAACACAGGGACATCTAGAGAATCTCCTGGTTCTGAAGTTAAATCTGGACAAGCTTCATTAGAGTTTCTATGTTCGGCTCTTAATAGAAGGGAGCAAGAACAAGATGTTAGCTGCATAAGTGTTAGCTGAACAGAAAATAAAGCCTGAGACCTGGGAGAAGTGACAGATCAATCAGGTAAGCCTGGGGAAGGATCAGAGAAAATTACTACTCTCCTGCCTCAAGCTGAAATGCTAATTAGAGACAATACACAGCCAGGATAGAGGAATTAGAGAATATCTACACAAGTACTGTAATTTAAGATTAGTAAATTTCTTTAAGAGTTGGAAAGAATAAGTCTGCTATTACAGGGAATTGTCAGACTGCTTAGGCTATGTTTCAAAAGGAGTCTTTAAAGACCTTAAAGATGGAATTGTGAAAGCTTTCTTACTGTGTATGTGGAGACCTCTACAATTAAGCAAGTTTGAGGTTTGGGACTTCGAACACCTACCACTATGCACTGGGGGAGAAGACACCACAACACAGCAAAGATAACATCTTAAATCACAAAAAGCATCAACTCCAAGGGTACTCTATCATTAATTCCATTTAGGAAATGATGGGCAATAATATACTACAGCAAGGAAATGGTTTTGAAAACCATAGATTAACTTTCTTCTATGTAAACAAGAACATGGAGAGTCACTAAAAACTGTCCTCTCAAAAACTGCAAGATTAGGAAAAGTGTAAAGAATATGACCAAAGTGACAGTTCTTCATAATAATTTAATTAACTATGTATTGCCACTAACCACCACCCTCTCTAACTGAATCTAAAGTAGACCAGATTGTGCCTAGAAAAAAAAACAAAACAAAACAAAAACGTGAATTATAACTGTCATGACTAATTCCAAAAAAACACTGCTGTCCTGCAAGGCAAGGCAAATTTTACCAGCAGTCTTGCCCTGCTGCAGGGGAAGATTGCAACACTCCTACTCCGGCTTTGTACCCCAAATCCTCTCTCACTACTTTACCTAAAGCATAAATTTATCCAGCCGTTATACAAAGTCATGCAAAGATGTCTGAATTATGAGGTCAACTTCTTATTCTGTTTTAGCTACATCACTCTATTGCTTGATTCTACATTTCAGTTTTTCTGGCATTATTTAACAAAGTGAGAAAAGGAAAAAAACAATGATGGAATTTACTTGATTACAAGTTGAAATGTCTTGCCATCTTTGAGAATGGTATCCAGACTTTATGTGCCTGTTTTCTTAGATTATGACCAGAAATGCATTATAACAGTCAAATAACAGACAGAGGGGATTTTCCATAAAACACCATTTGTCCATTCATTTGCAGTGTGCATTATAACACCTACTACTAACTACATGTGTTGCTACAAAAATCTTACACCATGTCAGCATGCTTCTTACACAGTTGCATTCCAGTCACAATTTCAATCATATGCAGATTGCTGGTGTTTTTATTGCTGATATACACATATAGTTTTAATCACCCTCCTAGAGAAACTCAGCAAGCGATCATCAAAGTATGAAAAAGAAAAAAGAAACCTCAGGGACCCAGTGGGGAAAAGCATCAGAGCACAGTGGCTAGCCACTTACTGTGAACTCACAGTGGCACTTAACAGTGACCTCTTGCAAGGTCTTTAGGTCAAGTGTAACAAAGAGCAAAAGCTCCAAACACTTACTTGAGTGCTGTGTAAGGGCTCACTGCTGCAAAGTTTTGTATATGCAGCCTCACTTAAATGAGCAGATCTTTTAAGTTCAGTGGGAAGTGCTCACATGCGTCAAGTTAGTTATGTGTAAGTCTTTGCAGGAGCAGACCCTTAAGTATGGAAGGAGGTTATGTTCTGTTTTTTTAAATAACACTTTTCTCAATCTGAAGAGCTGTTTTTCTTACCTGAAGCCTAGTATTCATTTCCAAGAAGTAGAAATTCTTACTGGAGTCCACAAGGAATTCTACTGTTCCAGCAGAGGAATATTTTACTGCTTTGGCAAGAGCTACTGCTTGCTCTCCCATTGCTCTTCGAGTTTCAGGGTCTAGAAAAGTGCTACAATACAGAAACAATGCCTTTCTTTAATTTAAAAAAATAATTAAATCATTTCATCTTCTGCTTAAACTACCACCAAAAGACGACAGCATTATTTAAGTTTCTAAAGGCATACATTTGACAGTCTTGGCATGTTCTCTCTTTTATATTGTTCCTAAATAGATGTACTGCATGCTTCGCAATTACTGCTAATGTACAGGAAATTCAGGATAAATAAGTGATCTCTGAAATACAAAATTACACAACACAACTTTTTTAGAACACTGAAATCTGTAATAATGTAGTTAAATGAAAATAAACACATACAAATCAATTACATTTTAGAAGGCATATCTATTAACATATAAGGGAAATTTTATATATATTTATATTATATATAATAGATATATTAATATCTATATAAGGCAAAAAACTGTAAAAAAATCCATCCAATGGAAATACAAATGCCAAAACACAAGACAGGAGGCCTAAGGGGAATTTGTTTTCTGACTCAATTCAAACAACGTGGCTGTTTCATCGATATTTTATGCAATAAAGAAGTTTTGGAAATTAATGATGTAATTATTTGGGCTTCTGAGGTGAGTAAGGTTGCAATGATGACAATCTAGACATTCGTAGTGTTTAACTACAACACTGTCAACAATATAATGACATGACCTTCATATCCTGTAATTTCTCTCTCAGCTTTACTGTATGCTGAAGACCAGTTATCCGTGTTTGTTAACTGCATTCATTCCTTTCCACAAATCCTAGACACACTCAAGGGCACCCAAAGAGCAGATCCACCTTGGGAGCCACCAAGAACACTGCCCAAATGCCAAGCTTTCTCATTCTAGGAGAGCAACATGCCACTTCCATTGGCCCAGTGAATTGAAAGACTCAGGAAGGTACATATTCCATTGTTACTCTGCACTGCAAAACCAGATTTAGATTAACCTATGCAGATTGTTAATTTAGAGCTGGAGAGATTTCTGCAGCTTTCCATCAAAGCTGTGAAACTGGTTGCCCCTCACCCTGATACGCTGAAGATCAGTGAAAGACAACATGTAGCTGTTCATCTTATATGAGCTTACAAATATGCTTATTATATTTCTGCAGTCACTTACATTCGGGACATAATTCAGCTATCACTTTAAAATATTTTTAAGGGAATAGGAAGTCATTCCTATCCTACCTCTAAGTTACTGTTTAAAACAAAAATACCAAATGTTACGTATTTCTTGAGGTACCCTCAACAGAGAGTCCTAACTCTACAAAGAAACAATCAGGGGCCTCCATGTATCTGAAGTGGCTCCATCAAAGTCAGTGAAGCTCCATCTGGAACCCAGGACTGCACTTGGACAGAAGCCAACGCTGGGTCAGGACTTACCTTTCAGTACTATGGGGTTTTTCGCTGAGACCTGAACTCACAGAAGAGCTAGAGGCTTCTGCCACAACAAACCATATTTGACATGACACAAAAAGTACAGAAATATCTAGACAAACTGGGAGACAATAGAACCCTTTCCTCTGTAAGAAAAGCGTTACTTAGCACCTCTGTCTGTCCAGTACCCACATGGGCAGATTCTGATGGACAGTAGGGCAGGCATCTTCAGAATTTTGGAAAAAATTTCCTTCCTGGCAAACAACAGGATCAACAGGAGAAGGACGTCAAGCCTGATCCCAAGAACGCTATCAGATCCTACATGAGATCAATGAAAAACCAAAGATGTGCAAAATTGACATACCTATCAAAAATAGGCACTGGATATTTAAGAGTTTCATAATATTTCTTATTTTGATTGAATAAGAGCATAACACACAAAACCAACACTATAATTCAATTTAGAGCTTCTGCAGCGCTTGGATCATGAAAGGTCTATTAGTGACTTATGAAGAACAGAACCTTTTCAATACCTGCTTCATACTTTATTTCTAGAATAACCATTATTTCTCATACAGAGGGAAGACAGTTACTCCCCCCTATTACAGTGGTATATTCGCTATGTTTGTTACATGTACATCTGAGATCTCTGTTCTCCTCCTGCTGTAGCCAAAGAATGGAACAGAGGTGTCACACTGCTAAATTTGATCTCTGCCACGTGGTTAAGTTTTATGCTCTAAATGACTAGATCATCCCTGCAACCAGCTAGGTTAATTAACCAAAGTTCTCCTACTCCCCTCTGCTGCTTTACCTTTTGCATACATTGTTTCTCCCTTCTTTAACAATGCACCTTTTACAACTAAAATTACTCTTCTCCAATCTAATTAGGCATCACCTGAAAACACAGCATTTTAAACCTGACTTCTACTTTGATTTTCTTCAAATCTTTTTCTCACACATATACCTGTTATTCTTTCAAACAAATAGCTCCTATGGCAGCATGAAGGGTGCAAAACAAAAAGGATTTGCAAGATAAAAGCACAAAAAAAAAAAAGATGAAACCTGACATTTCACTTGTCAGACCTTCTTTAAGCTATTCTAAAGTTCATCAAAAACAATACAACTGTTTTGTTCCATTGTTTCTACATCTAGAGAGATGACGACATGGGCAAGATGTTACCTCTCCACTTCTAGCTCAACAGATAATATTTCCCAAAATATCTCCAACACCTTCACTCATGGATAAGGTTGAGATTTTGAAAAGTAGACCGTTACACTGTCAGTGGACATTTACTGCTCAGCTTAGACAAGAAAAAAAATCATGAACATTTACTCTTCCTCAGAAGATACTACTACACTGGGAGAGAACAGTACCTTCATTTTCTAAATATCAATTTACCTGCTCTTAGGACATAGTTAAGCATACTGTTTGTTTAAAAAAAAAAATTACCTATCTACAAAAAGCATTTTCCTTTGAGATACCTATTATATACTACCACACAATGAGCATAAATATGCTAAAGTATTCGAGAACACAGTTTTTCCCCCACATCTAAACTGTGCCCACCTATGAATCATGTACACAGTCACACAGAACAGACTCTGTTTCTCTTAACCCAAAATCCTTCAAGGATTTCTAGACTGATCAGGCTAGTAATCATCAGACTAGAGTCTGATACACATACATGCAGCACAACTCTAAGGAGAGCTTGTACATAAAGTCTAGTTCAATAACATATCCTAAGTTCTTGCCTATACACAAATTGTCGGTGGCTTCAAGGAGCACCTTGGCAGTTAATTTGGAATATGATCCAGAAGTACTTGGCATCATAGTGAGATCTTTCAGAGAGAGCTTAGTCGTTAGAGAGAGTGAAAGAAGCTGCTGTCTGTGCACCTTCCAAGGACAGAAACATTCCTGAGAGAAGCTAACAGTGGGGCATGCAAAAAAGGTCAAAAATAGTTTAACTGTTTCACTTGCATTCTAATGCAGTCACTTACTGGTAAACTAGCCTCCCTTTTAAATCTCCTGCCTCTTAGATCTTTTTGTCACAGGCAGAAAAAGAAACATTTTTGTCCTCTGAACTGAAACTGAAAGAACATAATTCAATTTAAAAAGACACCACAAAACTAACATCTAGGATAGATAAGAATCTCAACTCTAAATATATACAGCTAGGAAGAAAAAAAAAACCATAATATACAAATTATTTCCTGCCTGAGGTGAAACTCAGGGAAATTTTAGGAAATTGTTGAGAGACTGTCCTAAGAATCAGCTTATTCTGAAAGTCTTGGATGCTAAGGTTTAACCCAAAGGACATGAAATCGCTGGAGAAAAAGAGACAACAACAGAGAATAAGCAGGCAGCTAGCAAGTTCTAAGGACTTGCTCACTGTGCATGCTAATACAGATCTTACATGCTAGTACAGAATACAATGGCAGGGCACTGTTCCATCATTTTCAGGCCTTTCCTGGACAAGTAATGTAGGGAGAAGGTTTAACACCCACTGTCCTGAAGCTCAGCATTTTGAGATATGATAGAGAGTACACTTCAAATCCTGTGTTCAGTTTTGGGCCCCTCACAACAAGACAGACATTGACGTCCTGGAGCATGTCCAAAGAAGGGTAATGAGGCTGGTGAAGGGTCTAGGCACAAGTCTTATGAGAAGTGGCTGCAGGAACTGGGGTTGTTTAGTCTGGAGAAGAGGAGGCTGAGGGGAGACCTTATCGCTCTCTGCAACTACCTGAAAGGAGGTTGTAGCGAGGTGGGGGTTGGTCTCTTCTCCCAAGTCACCAGTGATAGGACGAGAGGAAATGGCCTCCAGTTGCGCATGGCGAGGTTTAGATTGGATATTAGGAAAAATTTATTCACCGAAAGGTTTGTCAAGCACTGGAACAGGCTGCCCAGGGAAGTGGTTGAGTCACCATACCTGGAGGTCTTCAAAAGATGCACAGATGTGGTGCTTAGGAACATGGTCTAGTGGTGGACATGGCAGTGCCAGGTTAGGTAGGTAGGTTAGTTACGTTGGACTCGATCTTAAGGTCTTTTCCAACCTAAATGATTCTATGATTCTAAATGGTATTCCATGGAGGATCAAACGTTTAATCTCTTTGACTGCTAAGGATAGTGCCAGATGATCACGGTGAGTGGAAGGGCCTTTGCATGGCACTTCTCCATAACAACATTCCAAAATCTTAACTTTGGGCATCAAATAGTGCAGATAGCCAAGTGCCTCTTAACAGCTAGACACCCCTTCACCCAAGTGGTGAGACAAAAGTTGAAGGGCTTTAAAAAGCTTCTAACGGGTTATGAAACAGCTAGATAGGACACCTGCTCTCACCAAAATAAAGTTTAAGAGCACTGCTTTGAACTCCAGTTGATCCTAAAGGATCAGTGGGTTTTCTGATAAGCTTATGGGCCTTGTTTCCCCACATGGGGAAGAATCCATTATTAATCACTCTAGCAGACAGGAAAATACAACACCACCTTCACCTTTTTTCTTTTCAAAGCACACCATCTCATATCAACTTTCTCTGAAAATGAATAAAGAGTTTGGGCAGAGAAGGAACAGAAACTGAACTAAGGAACAACAACAGACTATTAAGCGTTACTCATCTGTTTAAATTTCAGCCTCTGTGGTGGAATGATAAACCAACAGCATCTTCCAAAAAGATGTGAAGCTAGAAGCAAAGAAAGTTACTGTAAATCACTGGAAGTTTTGCATAGCACTAACTTTGCCCAGCACTAACTAAGAAATTGGCGAGGATCAGATGTGTCTTACTTTCTGCTTCCCAGAACAGACAGAATAGGACAACTGACTGTTAAAAGTGTATAAGCAAAGTTTGTCGGTCTCCTATTTGAAACTGGGCGACTGACCACCGTGAATACCAGGGCTCCCTTGACTACTGTAACCTCATCAAGGTGCAAACTAAAGAGTTTTCCCTCCTCAAGAGACTTATGTTTTTTTACAAGAGACTGAACTTCACTGGAAAAAACAGGACATTCCAGGACATTCCAACACAAAATGATCCCATAAGGATAAGTTCAACGGCTGCAGATGTAGCTTTAAGAAAAATCATAGAGATGATTCTCAAAGCCAAAAGGCCCATAACAATCAGTCTCAAACTAGGTACTTAAGAGAACTTTGTCACAGGAAAAAAGTAAATCAAGAAGCCTGAGAGGAGGCCAGAGTCAAAAACCCTAAACTGTGAAAAGACAAACAAACATTTTAGCCTATAGCATCACTATCTCCTGGGCTTCATGCAAGAAGAGGGAAAAAGCTTCAGCCTATCTCAGAGCTCTTAATGGCAGCTACCATTTAAAAATCAGAGAAAGGACTACTGAGGACTTCATATTTCCTCCACCCAGCCACATAAGAAAAGATGTTTCCAGGAGTCATTCATCAACGAGACTAACTGAAACAGCACTCACAGGAAGGGCTAACTTTTGGCTTTAGGGTCTCTACAGTGTTTCACAAAAGTTAGTGCCCTACTTATCTGCAACAGTCTTTGTAACCTTTTGTAAATAAATGGGTTCTGCAGCCAGCTGCAAGTGGCTGTAAGGCAGACAAAGCTTCCAAAGCTGTCAGTAAAAGTCTGGCAGAGTCTAAAACATTCAACAGTAAGAAGGAAGAAGAGACTTCGTGCCAAATTTTGGAATCTATTGACTTGCCCACACTCTCTTGTAGAGTTATAGGAAGATATGAGAAAACTTACTGGCAACTCCAACAGAGAAGCCCAAGAAAGTTAAAAGGCTGATATTTCTGATTAAAGAAAACATTCTGATCACAGTTGTCTGGTGAGAGAAAGAGGTATCAGTCCTTTAATTGACCATAGGCGTGGAGAATGAGCAGGCAGTAGTGGTAGGAAGCACCTTACATGTACTTCTGAGGCAAAAGACTCTCCTCTCAAGTGCTTAGGCATACATAATTGCACACACATTATATCAGGACCTGAAGCCTTCATGCTTCACGAACAAAAACATAGTAAGATCTTTAGGCATAAGGCTTCCAAGAAATCCACACACACTACCAGGAAGCAACAACAGCTATTTAAGCATTTATTAGTGGGTTTGTAGCCTTTGTTTTAAACATTGTTTTTTATTTTAAAGTCTAGGCCATAAACAGTGCCAGTCCCACAATTATGATCCAACATTAACTTAGAGGCTGCCTCTAAATAAGCATCATTTGAATGATGTGCTTTTCCTCACATACTAAATTGTTGCATCGCGTAGTTCTGTGCTATAAAATCACAGCAAACCCATCCCAGCTGGTGAATATATTACACAGGGAATTCCCACAGGTAGTGATATACCTATATTGGGTTTTCTGAAATCAGAACTTCCTTCTGCCTTTTTCTATACATATTCTCTGATGAGTGCCATAGCAACAGAAAACACAGCAAGACCGTACCTTGCACGGCAGCAATGTATTTCAGCTTCATTTGAAATTAGTGGGATTAAGATCACTGAGTACTTTTGAGTTAGTGGACACCTACATCTGTAGTTCACTACCACGAAAGGTACTAGAAGTGGTGCAGAGTATTTAGTACTTCCTGTTCCATGTCAAATTGAAAAAAAGGGAATTATCTGGCCCTCTCAGAATTACCGTAATATAGTCAGATATCTGTATCTGTGGTAAAATGAATACTTATTCTGTACTTTATTTTACTCTTAAATCAAAACGTCAAATGGCAAAGAAAAGGAAAAATCTCAGATATTAAGAAAGCCATCTCACATACCACATATATTTGATTGGTAAGATCCATATCCATTTTATACAAGACCATGAAAAAAATTAACACTGCAACACCTGTTTTCTTCTTACAGAAAGACATCATTAAGCAAGAGCAAAACACCCTCAAGTACAACCTCAAAACTGCATTACAGTCAAATGACTACAACTTAAATATTTATTTTCTGACTTATAATACAATAAAATTTACTTGCATATGTACAATAAATAAAATCAACAGCTTTCCAAAAGTGCTTTCACGAACTACAAAGCTGCATCAAGAGTCTAGTATTCATACCTCGGTGCTTCCTCCACGACTTTCTGGTTTCTCCTTTGAATGGAGCACTCTCTCTCATTCAACCACAAGGCATTACCATGTTTATCTGCCAAAACCTGAAACAATAACAGACTGCTAGTAACAAAGAGAGCTATACATATGTCCTTTTGACAGTTATGTCCAACAGTTATACTATTATGCAGCATTCTATTAGTTTAATTTAAAAGTAATTTTTTCCAATCCAGAAATAAAGGTTGGGGGAAAATGCTAGTGTAGATAATGAATTGTTTATGAAATACTAATTGATACTCCTTCAAATTCTGAACACAATTATTTTAAACCCTCTATACAGAGTGTATATATGGCAACGAAACACTTAAATTTGCGAGAAGCTCCCAGAAGTTCAGAAATCAGAAATAAAAAGACTGAAGACTATAAATACATTTTCAAGCATTTAAAATTGTATTGTACACTGAAATTACTCAGAAGTATATCGTTAAGCAATATCTTGTGTCAACGAAGGCAAGAAAAATCTCAAAGGAAGCCAAATTTTGCTCCTGAATTACACACAGAAGTCTTCATAAACAATGGCTAATGGAGCCTTCTCAGTAGGCAAACCACAGCACCGTCTCCAACAAAGTAGCCATCTTCTGAGATTTTGCAGTCTTTTATCAAGACAACTAAAGTTTGCTACTTCTTCAATAGTTTCAATGGAAATTAAAGCTGTAGTTTCAAGTAATTTCTCAAAAATCAGTTGCCAGCTGCAGTTTTTGCCTGCAGCTTCAGTGCATGGAAGAGTTAAACATACAGTCAAGTGTATAGATTCAACTACCTAAATTACACATTAGAAAAAACACAAGGTTTGGCATAACAGAACTCTCAATTGATTCTGCAACTTCAAACTGGAAGGAAAAGTACGAAAAGGAACTCTATCCCTTTACGAAATCGACTGTGTGGTGCAGCAATTTACAATAGCAGGATACTGGCTTTGAGGATTCAGGTAGACTTCTTCCAATCTTATGATGTATACTCTTATACACTTATTCTTGGAACAATTTCTTTCATTGCAGACCACACCTGCTCCCTTTCTTCCTTATAGAATTTTCCCTCTAATCCATTCTTGTCCATCTTCCTGCTCTGACCTGCGGGAACCAGTGCCAATATTCATGCTTCATTCTTTAATAGTACAGTTCTACACTGAAAACAGACATGATAAAAAAAAGGAGACAATCTTCCTCAAACTGCATGAACTCAACCGTATCTACTCACATTTGTGACAATGAATCTGTATTATTTATTATTCCTTTTAGCACCACAGAGCGAGTATGACACTAAGCAAGATGAATTCCTGCATCTATGACACCAATGTTTGCTGATGCGTGAATAATCTGGGTAGATGTGACTGAAACAAGGCACTGATCTCATGAAGACAACTCACATGCACTGTGCAGCATCAGACCCAGAGTACTCTGGACTCTGTAGGATCAGGTTTATCTTTCCCTCAGAAATTCTGTTGCACTCCCATAAATTTATGGGGCTTTCTAGGGGGAAAATCCCCTCCAAAATGTTCTACATGATCAATGACTCTGGTCATCTAACCCAAGCAGCATCTAAAGCAACCTCCTACCCAAGTCCTAACTCATCCAATCCAGAACTAAAAATCACGTATGTCTACAGAAACTCATTTGGGAAAACAATTTTGTTTGTGTGTCTGTTTGGTTTTGTTCTTTTTTTAATATTAAAACAGTACCTCTACAGCATAGCATGGTACTCAGATGGAAAAAATATTGCTGTCCTGTAAGCAGAATGATTCCTTTTGAGCATTTGTTTCACTGCTAGGAAGCCTACAACGTTCCACAGAATTCTGCCTCACCAAAACAAACCAAACCAAGAAGTCCTGGAATATTTCAGTAAAAATTAGATCCTGTGCTTCTCTCTCTCTCTCTGTATTTTCCTGAAGGGGATAATAAAATATTTTTCAAGCCAACTAGTAAATATTTTCTTGTACTTCAGGACATTTCTTGTGCCCGACTTAATTTCTGCAATCTGGATCTTAAAATAAATGTTTTTCCATTATCAGTTGATATGGCTCAAAAGAGACATGCATGAACATTTGCTATGAAAATGTAATTCTAAATAGAGCAAGCCAAACAACATCTAGTGTTAGGCTTTTCCTTTTATTTTTGGATCCACTGTTTTCATTATCAGAAACTAAAGGAGGCACTTGATAAAATAATTAAATTTCAAAAGACATTTACAGAATGCTGAAACATCAGCTGAGATGACATGAGATTCCAATACACATCTCACTAAAAATGCATGTCACGGCTACAGCTTTTTTCCTAAATATTCCTAAAAGAAAGTGTCCTGTTTTGTGGGATTAGATGATCATTAGTATATACTATGTACATCTACTTGCCAAAATAATTAAATATAGCATATTGAAACCTCTCCCACATAATTTAGCTAAGTTCTATTTCCAGCTGCAGGATTCCTATTTAGCCAAGTAATAGTTAGACATTCCATGTACTCTCACTTTAACTCAGGTCCTTTATATCAGATATTTCAGGAGAACAAGACTTCAAATCAGTTCAAGCTTAAAGTCTATTTGGACTCTATTTTCCTGTTAATTGTTTTAGTCTTTTCTCATGTTTTACAAAGTGATTGTTTTATAGCTAGACACAGGAAACCCCTTACTTAACAATTTTAAGTACCAATGCTTTGGAGCTATATGAGAATGTTAAAAAAAGTTCTATTTAAAAGTTACTGCTAAATTAATAAATATTTGGCATCTGGTCTCAACTTGTTTGAATACTTAGCAGTTTGAAAATGAACTAAGGTCAACGTCCTAAAGCTGATTAGAACATGAAGTTAAAATGATATGTTATGATGTTGTTAAGAGGTACCATCAATGTGTGTGTAAGGAAAACAGCATTCATTGTACATTTATGATAAAACTAGAAATTATTAATGGCAAATATATTGTTTAATCTAGGTGAAATTATTTTACTGTTCTTAAATACAGTACTGCCTAATTTTTTTGAGGTAGCTTTTTTTAAACCTTAAGGAATCAAGACAATATAAAATCTGCCCCCAACTCATGAAAGTATGGAGGAATCAATCTCGTCTAACTTTAGTCATCAAAGAGGCAGTAGAAAGCTGCTGAAGCTCCCAAATCTGTGAGCACTGAAAAGAACAGATCTTTAAGGTGTACTGATTTACATACAAAAAAAATCTCAAAAAAAAAAAATGTAGCCAAAAAGTATTAGCCATAACAAGAGAATATATGAAGAAGCTCTAATAATCTGCCCTCTTTTGTAACCCAAGGTTAATGCTGAAACCAAGTGTTCACTATATACCTTCCAGTGAGCCTTCAAAAGAGAATAGGTTGGGGTTTAAATTTCATTCTTACAGACTGTTTCTTCATTTCACATATGCAATAAGTTAGCCTGTGCACAGACAAGTTTTATATGGAAATTTAAAATAAATAAAAAACATAGGAAGTATCAGGTTTGAATGGACACATATCTGGCAGATAAAAGATGTTAAATATTTTTCTCTTACAAATCATCCCACACTATCAAATTTATTGTTGTTGGTCCATTCAGTTGAGCTACTGTCAAAATACTTCAGGCTCTCACTTCAAAAGAAAAGATGCCACAACTCAGAAACACTTTATATTTTGGACACAAATAAATGGCATTTCTGTTGAGGAAACTGACATACTCCACATGGATTTCTTGTCAGAAAAGATTATTTCAAGGCTATTGACAAACACAATTTAGTTGCCTACATAAGATCAAATACATCACAAATTTTAAAATAATGATTTCACTAAAGGCTGTGTCCAAAACAAACAAGTCTTGTTTTGCATTAGCACATCTGGCTTAACACTAGATCCAATAAACAATATAAATGGTCACAATCCAGAAGTTAAGGAGAATACACCTGATTTTGAACCACAAACTGCCCAAAATAGGACACAAATCCTCCTGAGTTCCCAGGGAGCATTAGATATTTCAGAATAGAATCCAAAATACTGACAAAAGCACCTAGAGCTTGCAAGAAAAACGTTAAGCACAGCACTACTTGAACTCCTACACCCTCTGCTGCGCTCAAGCACTGCAATCAGGATCCAGAGTTCAAGCTCCAGCCCTCAGGACAGATGCCTACAGTGATTCCTCCCCCCACCCCCCAACAAATTGAACGCATTTCATTGTGTTCCTGCTAAAGAAAGGCTAGAGAATAAAAACAGGAAGGCTGTACTGTGCACGATAGCCATGTAGTTTGAGCAATGGCCCAAGACACAGGAAAACACATGACTCTAGGCCTTTTTTAGCAGAGTGTTTGAAACATTTTGAACTTTTATTAGTTTAGGAGTTCAGATCTTATTAACTAAATAATAAACAACACCACTAAAAAAAATAATAATACAAACCTGGATTTCTATGTGACGAGGATTATCAATGAACTTCTCTATCAGTAAGCGATCATCACCAAAACTCGAAGCAGCTTCTTGAGATGAAAACCTAAAGCCTTCCCTTAAATAATGAAAACAAAAAAAGAAGAATCTGTATTTTAGAAGTTCAGTCAAGTTCTGAAATATACAAAAAGACGGAACATTTATTCATCCCAGTCATCCGGGAGTTCTCATCAATTAACACACCCATCTAAAAACCAAGTTTTACTGTTTGCATTTGATTCTTTAAGGAGCACCCCTTTTTTCTTTTCTCTTCTTACAAAGATGAAAAAAATTACATAAAGCACAGAAAATTTCAGGGTGTTTAAGAAGTCTGGGCACTTCCAACAATTATTTGCATGAATTTTCTTTGTTGGCATTTTATTCTGCAAAAGTAATAAAGTAATCAAATTTTCAAAACCATTAATTACAAACTACTACTTATACAGAAGTAAAGGTGAAGCTCACCATTATTCAAGTGTACACAGCCCTCTTAACACTCAAGAAAAACAGAGGTTGCTTACACATTAATTAGATGAAAAAACTGTAGCTATAATATTGCAGACCTTGTCAATTCAAATTGCTGAACACACAACATGAAGATGCAATACCTCACTTTATAGAGCATACCAGCTGTAGTACTAGTTTTTTCCCCTGCATTAAAGTATAATTGTTACTCTGCACATTCCATGGAATTCCCTCTATTTTCTCTTTTATATATGTAATTACTCAAACAAGTAAAGATTATACAATACTATGTTTATTGACTTTATTTTCATGGCAGAAAGACTACTCCCATGGGGCATAACTGCTGACAAATATCTTCACATACAGCTTTCTCAGGGTGAAACACACCATAATGCCGGGACCCAACGGCTCCACAGTTCTACAGGCTTAGAAGTCCCAGTTATGTTGATACATATGGAAAGTCTGGGGTAAATTTCTGTGAGATTTGGCTACTGAAATGCAGTAGCCCCGATGTTTGTGCCCCAGATAAGAACTATGGCACAACTGAGTTGAAGTTCCCGTGTTTTCCATCTCTTGAATCTTGTTGAATTCTACAAAATCCAGGCAATAGAACCATGAAATAGGTAAATCTACAGTATATATGTGTATGTTTAAAGGTATTTCTTCACCTTCTTTCAAGATTGTGAAATGATACATGCTATAATTTTGAGCATTTATAGTAAATACACAATCTTTCCTAAATTAATATTTAATTTCAATACACTGTATTAATAAAGAGAAAGGGACATCAAAATTTGTGACTCTGTACGCTACCCAACCTGTCCAACAAAACAAAGTGAGATAACAAACAGCCATACACAGTGTTTGAGCTTACTGAAACAGATTTAGAGCTATTTTAACTCCTATATCAAAGGCTTTGTTTCCTTTTGTAAACATTCTATCAGACAGTTTTATGCACAATTGACTTTTTCCTTCATTGAAGTATGTGCTAATTAGAAATCTAAACTGCAATACTTGTTAAAAAAAGTCAGGTGCCTAATTATCTAATCCATACATCTGTAAATCTGTTTAAATTATGTATTACAGGAATGATTATCTCAGGTATTCTGACCCTGTTTGTATCTTACAAATCTGTGCAGTTGCATTTATTCTGTAATAAAAATTACTATAAACACACTTCACCTTAAGAAGATCATACTAACCAAACAGAGATGGATCTGAGTCTTTAGGAATATTAAAAAAAACCAACCTGTTTAGAGTAGGAAAATTGGTACTTGAAGTAGTATCCTTTCACCAAGCAACAGCCCTACAGAGCCTTGCTGCAAGGAAGATGCTACCCACACAGCACAACTATACTGATATGTGCAGCCAAGTCCACAACTGTCCTGCCCACACTAACCTCAGAAGGGAAGTGCAGGGGAACCTGGGGCCAGGAAACCTGAGCTTACTGTCTGGGCCCAGGTGCAGTTTACCTTACAAGCAACATACTGTCTGCAGCTTAATCAAGCCCTGACATCTGACAAGACACAATCACTCAGACTGATGTGCCTCACCTGTATGAAGACCATCATTAATACTTGTACACTATACCTCAAAGTAGAGGCACCCTGGTCAGAGGATTCCTGAGCTTGGACTCTGCACAGACCTACACTCCAGTAACTAACCACCGGCTAACACAACCACCTTCACAGCCTCCCAGTGCCAGCCACCTGCACCAGAGCAAGGGGCCAAAAGGGGGGGAGAACAAACTGTCCATTTGACAATATTGAGCACTGCACACTACAGGGCCACCAGCTGACTCAGTATGCAAGGAAGACAGCAAATAGCAGCTAAGAAGTTTTGGCAGGAGATATTTTTGGTAGAAGTCTACCATAGATTGATAGGCTGGTTCATGATGAAAAGGGGCCCATAGCTGCCTGCTGCAAGGATGACTCATGCCCCAGGTCAGCCACCTGGAGACACACACTGCCACAGAGCCAGTAAGCTGGAGCACCGCTCACAGCACACATGATGACTCCACAGCCCCAGCTGCAGGAGTACCCATCACACATCAGATGCCCTTACAAAAGTTGGGCTTGGAGCATGGGGGCTGAAAAGCTACCACAGCCTATGCCTAAAGCAGGGAGACAACACCACTGCAGCTCCCACCAGCATCACCCACCCTACCCGTGAGGAGAGGCACACTAGTCAAAGACCAGAGGCATCAAGGAAAAAAAGAAAAAATAAAAATCAAGAGGTCCACCTCAAGCAGCTGTACATAAAGGCATGTGGCCAAGGAAACACACAGGAGCTGGAACCTGCATGCAGACACAGAACTGCAACAACATCCTTGGAAGAGCTAGCATGGCGGGACACATCACACAACTGCAGTGCTACAATGAACGGCTAACCCAATCTTTAAGGCTTAAGCATAGGCTTGCCCTTTCTATGAAAGGGCAGGTCAAATATACAGCAAGAAGGTGAGAGCCAGAAGGTCTGGATCAAGGAAGAGGCCAGCAGGGGTAATAAATTTGCACTGCAGTAACAGTTCACCTGGCTCAAGCTGACAAGGTGGACAAGTTCTTCTTTAAGTAACTCAACGTCTCAGAGACTCTGAGTGTTTGGAGGGGGGGATTTGGGGGGCATCTGGGGGCTGTGGGTTTTTTGGGAAGGGGAGGGGTGGTTTTCTGGTTGGGAGGGGAGATCCTGCTGTTGTGGTATTTTGGGTGGGGTTTTTTGTTTGTTTTGTTTTTTGGTGTGTTGTGGAGTTGGTTTTTTTGTTTTAAACAGGAAACAAACCTCTCTGGCAAACTTCCCTGTTGGAGGAACAGCACAGAAGACCTCAGGTTTCAGATGGATGTTGGGAACTCCTCAACACAGACATTAGATGGGCTGAAGAAGAATAATTACCAGTAGCAGAAGAGGATGAAATCAAGGATCTCTTGAGAAATCAACCCATACAAGTCAGTAAGACCAGATGGGATGCTAAGAGAGTTAGCTTATGTCATTGTGAGACTGTTCTGTCATCTTTGGAAGGCTTTGGAGGTCAGGAGAGACTCATGACCAGAGGAAGACAAACATTGCACCCACCTTTGAGAAGGAAGTGAAAGAATCATGAGAACTACAAGCTGGTCAGCCTCACTTTAATTCTGAGGAAAAGTCATGGAGCAAGGTCTCCCAAAAGCTATTTCTAGACACATGAGAATGACTGAGAACAGACCGCATTTACCAATAGTATCATGCTTGACCAATCTGCTTGTCTTTTATTACTACACCTGTGAATTACAGGACAACAGTAGATATCTCCCTCAAAAGAGTAGATATCTCCCTCAAATTTAAGACAACAGCATCATTTTTTCCAAGGTAGAATGTTACAGTCTATGTAGGTGCACAACTAGGTGGGTAAAAAACTAGCTAGATCATTGGGCTCAACATTAGCAGCTCATCCTCCACCTGAAATCCACTACAAGGGAATTTCCCCAGGAATCTATTATTCTGGAACCAGTTTAACCTCTTTACCATTGACCTGAAATGCACCGCCACCAGTCTGTGGACCATGCTAAAACAGGGTCATCAATGTACTCAAGGGCAAGGCTGCATTTCAGAGAGACCTAGACAGTCTGGAGGAACGGGCTCACAAGCACCTCACTAGTTTCCACAAGAACAAATGCAGAGTCCTGTACCTAGCACAGACTAACGCATACACCTCCCACATCAATGCAGGCTGTGGAACTGACTGGCTACTTAAGATGTCTTGGAGGTCCTGGGGTGGATAACAGGCTGTGATGCAAGCGAGCAGTGCACCCTGACAATAATGAAAGCTAAATGAATAGTGGGCTGTATCAACTGCAGCATAGCCAGTAGACCAACAGCAGCAATTATTCCCCCTGACTTGGCACCCATTAGACCACATTTGAAATACTGCATCCAATTTTGGACACCCCTAGTACTTAAAGATGTTGATAAGCTCAAATAAGATGGCCAGAGTGCACCAGGACCAGCAGAGTCAGCCAGGCTTGTGGAACCTGAAAGACAACAAGGCTTTAGTGGACATCTCATAGCAGCCTTCCAGAAAGAGGAGTTTATAAGACAACAGAACCAAGCTCTTTATTGCAGTGCACAGCAGAAAAATGGGACAGTGGTCAAACTGAAGCAGGGAATTTCCAACTGGACATAAGGAAAAAAAGTTATTCAAAAGAACTAAGAAACTAGGCAGGCTATTCAGAGAGGCTGTGAAGTCTCAATCCTTGGAGGTTTGCAAGCCCTAAGAAACCAGCTTCAGATTCAGTGCTGATCCTATTCTGAGCATGAAGCTGGATGACATGATGTCCCTAGGTGCCTTCAAACATGCATGATTCTATAAAGGGGAAGAACAGGATGTCTTTAAAGGTTCTCCTCTCTCCCTACAGTAAATTTATCCACACTGAAGTTGTACCAAAGCATTTACTGACCTTGCCACAAGCTTTCTTGTGGTTGTCTGAAGTGAGATAGCCCGTGCCAACTTTCTGCCTCCAGCTCAGAGATCAGCGTTGCTGCTTTAATTAAAACAACAACTTTCTTTGGAGGCAGCCACACACTAATAAAAGACTGCAGTCATTATGTAATATTTCAGTTTGCAATATCACGAAATAATGAAATAGTGTTTTCTTGTCAAGGCCAGAATTAGAAAGGCCATTTAAAAAACAGATGTCTGACAACTAGTAGAAACCCTCTAAAATCATGACTGACAAGTTAAGAACCAATAAATACACAAATGTTTGCTTTTACACACAAAACCAAAATCCATTGCTTCCACTTGACTCCAAGTTTAAAAAACTAAAACAACGTAGACACAGAATTTTATATATGTTTACACACATACCTGGCATGGAAATCTGTGCCTTAAAAGTTGGGGTTTTTTTAGGATACACTGTTCTTCACTCATCCAATTGACTTCTTCCCCTTACCTGAACACTTCTACAGCACCTACCTGTTCAGGACAGACCAAGGATGCCAAACCCACACATTCCCATTTTTGCAGAGCAGTCTGACAGGCCAAACGCACTGCTTTGGGAAGGTAATAAAACTCAGTGTACAGGCTTGTAATAGGGAATGCTGTTCAATTTTTTAAAGCATTGTCCTCTCATACTGCACACTTCAGATTTCCTTGGCCTCGGGAGGTAGGGCATTCAGAATCATTTGTTACATATTCTTCCACGTTAAATTCTTCTAGTTCTACTGCTCATTCCTCCAGAGCCATTGGAAGATCACAACATCAGGAAAAAAATCCAACAGATGTTTCTGAAGTAAGGCGGGAAACTGAAGAAAATTATTGCAGACTATGAAAACAGATTTCTTAGCAGTTCTCCCACATATCCTGTTGTACCATCCCAAAGAGGAACAATAATTGTGGAACAGTGGAAGTAAACATAGCATGGTACCATAGGACCACAGAAGAGAAATTATAAGGGGTTCTTGGAATTTGAGAGCAGATGTTTGACTTAAGCTCACAAAATTGCCATAAGCACCGAGAAAGAATTTAAATAACGGGACAATTTATATTTTCCTGTTATAAGTTAAAAGGCAAAATCTTTCATCTCTCTAAATATCTGTTGCTGGAAACTGCTTTGCTGGAAGCCTTCAAAGTAGAAACTCGCTAAGCATGCAAGATTTCAATCTCTAGAAAAAGGTACAGAAGTTGAGAAAACTGGGGGGTTGAGAGGGGTAGGGGGTAGAAGTGACATAAAGCTCCAAATTTCTCAAAAGAGAATTGATAGAAGATAATTCAGTACAAATTTCCAACTTAGAGATTATCATGTTTGCAGCTGAAACTATTAACTAGATAAACTAATTTCTATCTGCAAATCCATGGAGTTTAAAACAAGGGCCAGTAGTTCCTGTATGACGACCTCTGATACTGAACCTACAAGCCAGTAAGTATATTTTTGTGCAAAGACCCATACACAACACATCCACAATCTCTGCCAGAAAGTTTAAATCTGTTCTTTGGAGAGGATACAGTCCTCAGGTGAATTCCTTTTCAGAGCTGCCAGCAGACCATTTGAAGCCATGAAGCCTAAAGACTTAGTTACAGGTACAATTGTTATAAGCATACCGAAAGCAAGAGCGCCTTCAGTTTCTCCACAGTCAAAGAAGGAATGATACAGAAAATGTCTAGATATTCAGATGCCTACCCTAGTCATGTTTTGTTGTACTTCATAATGAACTTCATGTTGCCTATATTTGGTAAGCACTTTCAGATCAGGCTCTCCGGGATGCAGACACAGAGGCTCTTCACACACAATACTGGAGCTGGGATGACAGCTACACTAAGACAGAAGTGCTTTTAGATACGTACAGCAGCAGAATCTTCTCAGGCTGTGAAGAACCTACAAACTTGAATTCAATGTAAACTGCTCTTCAGAAATCTGCACTTCATTTTCAATATAATTTCAAGTGGGTATTTATTATGTGAAGAAAGGGCATCCTAAATTCAATTTATCTAAACCAAGACAACTGACTAGGGATTACATCAGAGTGAAGACAGGGTTATTTTAATTTCAGATGAAGGTTAGTGGCTTGAACTCTACACAAAATTCCACACTAAAACTTGACCAAAATTTGGAGAAAAGCAGTAGAAGTGAGAGTTAGGAGGCATCCATATCTGAAGAAACAAAGCAGCAGCCCTACCCAGATAGAGGCGCCAGGGGCAACATGGCAACCATCCACAGTCACATGCATGTGAAGAGCTATTTCAAGAAAAAAATTCTAACAGTGGTAAAACTATTCTAGTATTTCTAGTTAGAAATACTGAAAGTTACAGAAATCTTAGCTATAGCTGGAATAATATCATAATGTTTAGAGGATCTAAAAAAATTTCATCATTTAGCATATTTGAGATGTGATGAAGCACCTGGAAGTTACCACAGTGGATAATTCTGTAACAGCAGCAATTAAGTCTTTTAGATAGGTGTTTTCCATTTCCAGTGGCTATTTCCATGTCACACCACACAATATATTTAAGCCTTCTCTTAAATATTATGCATAGCCAGTTGAAACAGGAAAACTTTTCAACTATCCTAAAAATCCAGAAGTATGTTTGAAACAAAATTAGTTTACCTAAAGTTTTTTTCCAAATAGCATTTGGAATTAACCCCACGTGACAAAGCCAAAGCAAGTTTACAAATCAAAATATTATCAACAATTCTTCACACTCTTCTTGCATCTATGAACCCTGAAATACAAGAGGCCATTTGGATACTGGGTTCTCCGAGTCTTCCAGTAGCTGAAAATTAGTTTATTTTTAGGATTACATGGATTTGGAAGCAGCAATACATGAGGTAAACAACTTTTCATGAGATATTAAAACTATCAGATAGTTTGTTTTGTCAGTAACAAATTAAGTCACCTTCAAAACATTCAGTCAGATGTTCTTCTTCAGACACATAAAAAGGAACAATCTTGGTTCCATAACGATCAGTGGGCACGTACACCAAATCTTTTACAACCTCATAGATATTTCTTCAAGACAGACTATAAGAGAAACCCAAATGCTCTATTTCATGTGTAAATGCAAAATAAAGCTTTTCCTATTTTCCGTTCTCTCAGTCTCACTTATCTTTCTGCAACAAGTATTTTGCCAATTGAATTTTGCCTCCACTACTGTCTACCTGTAAATGTTAAAATAAGCATTCCTCCTTGATACAGGACCAGGAACCAGCGTTGATCTGTTAGTCTAGGTGTTCTTTCTCTTAGCACTTTTTAGATATTATTACATTAAAATTACACTGTAAAGATAAGGCTTAAAATAATCCTTTTGGTTAGTTATGCTAAGAGCACTGCTGGCAAATAAGGAGCTGAAGGGTATTTCAAAGGCTTTCCACAAACAAGGCAAGCATCTCAAACTAACATCACTAAATATCACTGGGTCAAAGTAGGATTACCAAATTAATTCTGTATGCAAATGTACAAAAAAGAGCATCTCTAGCTGGCTTCCGTTGATTCCAATCAGCTGCATCAGGTTAACTTTCTACACAATAACCACAACTTTTCTCCAAAACAAATTAGCAATCACGATTTTAGATTCAGGTTTTTATTTTTAAGCAGTTAATTTAATCGACCTCCTTTGCTTTCCCTACAAGTCCAACAGATACAATTGCTGCCTGAACAAGACCAAGGCAGCAGTTTTGGATTCTAAAGCAGTTGCAAAAAAGCATCCTTGTAAGAAAGCAGGTTATTCTAGATCTTCATTCTAATGCACAAAACCTTCTTTTCCTATTCAGAATTGAACATAAATGGACTGGTGGTAGCAACGTGTAAAAAAGTTTTCTTTACATCTGAAATGTAACTGCTAGCCATTCATTGACCTTTTTTCCAGTTTTTTGGTTTTGACAAACAATTTAATACGGAACACAAAAATATGATGGGGACGTCTTGCAGGTGACTAAATTAAAGTAACAAAAATTTGAGTTGTACTTTGAGTTGGTTCCAGCATACGTGCTGCTATCTCCGTGTGGAAAGGAAAACATTTAGAAGGTTATCTAATTTTGGATCAAATAGGCTTTTTATTAGAAGTCTTTGAAAAATCCCAAAACTAATTTTTCTGTAACATCAATGCCACATGAGTTGAAACCAGGCTCCCTCACTGCCAGAATATCAGCAGAGAACGGATTGTAAAAATTCTCCATTCAATAACAAAGCATCTTGAAGCTTTCAGGATTCAGATAACCATTAAGAGACATGAGAATGTCTGTGTGTTTAAACAAATGTTGTTTCAAACAGGCAAAAGCACAACAGTTTGCTGAGACAAATATTTTAAACACAGAAGTATGCAATTCATTAGAGCACATTCTGGAAACACTGTATGTGTTTCCACCCATGAATAATCAGTCTCATCAACTTTAACAGAACTAATGGCATGCATTAATGTTTGAGAATCAGGGCCAGTAAGTATTCTACCTAACACACAGACAATTAATACATCAGCATTCTGAAAGGCATACAGCAAAATGTTATTTACATTCTACATTTACAGTCTATCACTGGACTAAAGGCAGTTCTAAGTGTTGGTTTTTTACTCAAATTAGTGGGCCATGTTTTGTACGGTTTATGCAAAAATTAGATACATGCAAACTCCCGAAGTATACTGCTCACTATACGAAAGGGGAGAAAAACCAAGTAATATCTGATTTCTCTGTTTAACATTTCATATCTGCCCAACTGTCAGCTCACAGTGACTTAATGGGACTTTGGTAACTGCAGCATTCATCAAGGCAAGCTTTTGGACAGCATCTCACCTGGTCTCTTCATCATCCCAAGCGATTCTCATGCCTTTCCCACCACCACCTGCTGAGGCCTTGATCATGACAGGGTAGCCTAACAGCGGGGAACAATTAGACAGAAGTTCAAACTTTGTTCAGTTGGCCAGAGGAACATGACAACTGACCACATGTCCAATAATGCCAGTAGACAATAACTTCGTTTATTAAAACACTTCGTTCGGAGGGAGAGGGGAGATTTTTCTTTTCAAGACTTAGCTGTCAATGTAGTGATTTCTGAAGCCAAGAAAGGTTGTCTTCTCCATTTCATTTATACCAAAAAAAGCACTGAATGAATTATTCCCAAGTACCAAAGTAATTTATGAGTAAAGGCATTTGACCTTTTTAAGCTCACATTTCTTTAGGAACAAAATTTATTCCTTTGTTACTGCTGAAATAAGCTATAGCTGTGATAATTTTTTTTTTAATTACTAGCAAAAATAAGCAGGAGATCTTCATAAACTATTAGTCAAGGGATTCCGTAAGTAAACCTCTATCTTATCAACAGTTCCAGTGCAGTATATTTTAAATAACAGAGCACCTCAAAAGAGCTATGCTGCTCAAACATTATGTAATAAGTATCACAGAAAACAGATTATTACACTTTTAATTTTTTACAATAAAAAAAGGATTTTACCCAACCTGAAAAGTAGTAAGAAAAACTGAGCAGCATAAATCTGACAGCATTGTGCATAACTGCTAATAATTTTACTCTCAGAACAAGATACCTTAATACAGGTATCAGTCAGGACCTTAGTTGTCTGAAAGCTAGAAAAGTACAGTAACCAAGCAAATATTTTGAAAACAGATTTAGTAATGATTATCTCATAAGACAATATTTTAATCCAAAGCAACACTCAAATAATTTCTTATTCATACCAGTGAATTTCACCTTTCTCCCACATGAATGTACAGAAACTTGAAAATTAAGGATCCGAATAGAAAGTTTGACATTTCTAGGATAGCAGAAAATTCTTCAAGCCTTTGGTCTCCAGTATGTTTAATGAAAATTGTTATATTAAGCCAAATATGAGACCAGCTGATATCGTCTGGCAAAGAGTGCGTCAGTCCTTGCAACTTGAAGATACAGTCTATAAAGGCTTTATTCTAGGGACAGAAAGGAATGTTTTAATATGGTTCCCAATAGAAATGGTCAAATCTTCTATCATCTGTGTAACTAATATTTACACTTTCTGGAATGTAGACCTACTCTTGCTCTGTCAAGTGACAGAGATATAGTATGCCTACCTCCTCCCCAAAGTCATTTGACTGAAAGGAGGTTCAGGAGAAGATAATTAAAAACAGCAAGATCTGGGAAACCTTTTGCTTAAAAAGACTGAAGTGGACACACAAAAAAGGGACATGATACAAGCATAAGTAACAGAGTAGTGTTGATTGGAAGGCAGGAATGCAGCAACAGTACAAGAGAACATTAAATTAAAGAAACAACAAAAATCAGTAAAACAGTTTCCAACACATGTTATTAGACTGTGGAACCCCATGCTACAGGGCACCTGTGTGGCTGAAAGCTGCAGTAAGGTAATAGGGAAGCATATTTAGAGCCCAAATCCAGTTCCTACAGGCAGGGATAACCAAACGGCTATAAATCTTTGTGCTTTGGAGTCTAAAATAATCTCTAGTTATTAAGTATAAGGGTAAGACCAAGCCATGTAAATAAGCTTGCTAGTGCATCTCTTATGTTTCCTATGAAATATCTGATGCTGCCCTCAGAGGGGTATGGGATAAGTCAGCGTAACAATGGATTCGACCCAGAACTATACTAAGTATTTTCAAGGCTTCTACAATCCCAGAGGTAAAAGGGCACGTGCAAAATAACTCTAGATTGGATGCAGCGAACAGTGAAGTTCGACTTCTTTTCATGAAATGCAGAATATGCAGTATCTACATAAGGACAATTTGTGCTGTAGCTGCTTTTCCAGATCCCTGGCAACTGCCAGGACCCTAGGCAAGTCACTGGCTAGCTTGAAATAAAGCAAAAAGCACATCTTGTATGATTTTCATGCAAGAAGTGAGATTTAACACCAGCAAACTCACACCTCTGGTAACACTATCACCAGCTGGAGATTCTCTCCAACTCGAGAAGCTACAAGTCTGAAATTCTGAAATAAGCACTGTTTTAAGCCTAATTATGGCAAACCCATCAGAGCAATTTCTATCATCTAATCTATCTTATTAAGTGTTACCATGTACCTGAAAAAATCATCATCAATTATGCTAACAATTTCAGTCTAACAGAATCAGTCTCTTGAATGGCTTGCTATTTTAATTCTGTAAGCAGAGTCTAACCCTAATTTACTGTTCTTTTGTTTCAACAGCAAACTAGACAGGCTGGTAGTGAGCCTTTGTGAGTCCTTATATGCTACAGAACATAAAAGTTCATATATCACAACTCACATGGTTAAATTATTGGACAAGATGCATGGGTTACTGCTATCACTCACCAAGCGTAGGAACACTTTGCTCCCCCCTCCGCCTTTTATGTATACTAATTACACATCAACCACACTTGTATGCAAGGCAGTTAAAGATCCCAGAGAGCCACAATATAGATAAAAATATTTTTTAAGAAAATCAAAGTATGGCCTGTTTGGAAAAGATACATACAGCTTTTCAGGTTGAGAAGGAAAAATTCTTTGTAGCAGACCTCTAGAAGTTAAGATGACTATGAGCCAGTCCCCTGAAAATAAGGGGACTTGAACTTTTGCTTAAATATGCCTTTATGCACTACTTGCTCTCTGGGGCACTCAACTAAGCTAAACAGCAGTTCTTTGGCCAATACCAAAGACTGATGAGTGCTAAGACAAGGAAGGCTTTGTAGAATCTAAGTTTTGCGTACATATTTGGTACACGAGGCTGGGATCAGGATATGTTAATCATAATTCTCCTAACCACTTTTGCACTATTCAGCAGCAATCGAAATTGCTGAAGTATGCTCACATGGATTGGTTGGATTAGTTGCAGGAAGGGAGAGGCATGCAAACAATTTCTAATCGCATTGATAAGGACCTAACAGCAGCAATGAAGAGTCTCACAAAGCAGGCACATTTTTGAGTAGGTGTTAGGTTTTCAACCCTTCCCTCAAATTAGATGACAATGAAATAAAAATTGCATGTAAGAGTAAAATCTACTCTCGTTCTATAGTTTTACATTCTCATGACACATCTGAAGGATAGGTCTAAAAAGACCTTAGAAGGCAGGAAGATAAAAAGCTGTCAAATTTGTAGATCATGGGGCAAGCCTTTGCAGTTCAATAGGTGCTATTAAGTTAGGGATACTTTGTTTCCACAGCGGGTACTATTTTGAGATTCTGAATAGTAAAAAGTAAACATACTTCTGGTGTCCCACAGCTGTTAGTTCACACCCTTTGCAACTAAGGTTTTAGATGCTATTTATCCATTTTTATGAAGTTGCAGGTAATAGAATGCACCATGCAATATCAGTTTGAGCAATACTGCAAGTGGCAATACCAGGTTCTTTTCAATACCTATTATTGAAAAGCTAGTACTAACTAAACCCATGTCAAAAGAAACATGACAAAAACATGTTTTTCACCACTTCAGTTTTATACAGACTTTCATAAATTTTAACTGCCTGCACTTCATAGTTGTTCAATTCTTTCACACAAACTGAAGAGTAAAACTTTCTGGAGTTTCATCGATGCTTCAGAAATTAAGATACCTGCAGTTCTTAATGTACAACTTACGAACAGACTTAAAAGTAGCATGGGAAAAGAGCCAATGTGATTAAGCACTACAGAAAGGATCACAGGAAAAGAACAGCCCACACAAATACAGAAGTGAGGCTATAGAAAGGAGCCTATACAGCAATTTGTGCCTGAACTTCTTCCAATTCCTGATTTAGACTAATATCTCTCTCACATTCTCTTGACAACCTGGGAGAGCACATCTCAAATTAGGAGCAAAACGCAGGTTTTACTCCTATACTTAGAAAATTTTTATCCAGAAATAATAGTCACTGAAACAGGTAATGGCAGCATCTCAACCCTGAAGTGCCCTGCTCCACTGCTACTGGATCTTTGGCCAGAATATGCTGGGAGAAGCAGGAAAAACTACAAGGGAGCAAGAGAACATTATACATTGTTTTAGAGTTTTAAGCGCTGACCCACAACAAATTGTTTGGTTTTGTGGGTTGTTTGGTGTTTTGGTTTTGGTTTGGTTTTGTTGAATAATTACTTAAGCATTCTTAGAAGACTGAGGCTCTGGATAAGTGAAATTATAAATAATCTGGAAGTATTCAATTGCATATCAAGTGCCTTATATATGAGGACAAGTGCATTATATACATAAAACACTTCAATTTTATCCTATTTTAGATCCTTTGAACTTACAAATCATTGGGTTTTATTCTGATCAGCAGTCAGGATCAGACAAAAGCTTAACCAAACTTATCAACTAGTCAATACCTGGGTAGGGAAAAAGCTAGAAGGGACATTTTGCATTCACTACATGGCATCATAGTACATAACCTTTTTTTTTGAATCAAAATCGTTTAAGAATTTACCATCTAAATAAAGCACCACCCAGATGTCAATAGTTGACTTAAACATTTACAGATTTAAGACTGCCTTGATTAAATGATCTCCAAAGTGCTGCTGATACGAAAGATAGGAACCAGTCAACAGAAAACCAGAAGAACTCAGAAGAAAATTAAGCAAGAATACTTTTTAAAGGGTATCTAAGAAGACACTGAATGCCTTCCAACTTACATTAATCAAAACTTTAAAAATACCTGCAGGAAATCTTTAAAAAAAAGAAGAGCAAGAAAGGCTATCAAAATAAAACTGAACCGAAATAAAGTCATAATACTATGTATGCCCTTTTTTAAGGACTAAAGCCAATTTTATTTACAGTTCTCCTCTGAATATTCCTATTTGGTTGATAACCTCTTCCATTTATTTCTGCTCCCATGACAGTGATCAGTAATCACTTGATTTCCCAACAGGGACATAAAGGCTGACCCATGGAAACGCTGACTTCAGCTGTGTCAGCCTAAAAGCCAGCCAAGCCTACAATAAGGACTTTCAGGGCAGCTAACCAGCGCAGGGTAAGAACCCCAACTTAAACTCAAAGTGGAAAGGTGTTACACTGATAAAACGTCATCTGCAGCATGCAAGTCCCAATTTCTACTTGGCACAAAAGGCACAGCTACAGGTTTTGACACAGGTGAGAAGTATTTGTAGCAAGGTCAGTAAGAGAAGCTTCAAATGTAGATACATAATTCAACTTATGTACCTGTAACGAACCTAAATAGTTTCTCATAGTTACTGTGTCTTAAAATGAAAATGCAAAACAAACCAAGAGAAACATCTTATTGCATTAGATTCTTCTTCTAGAAAGCATGTAAGAACTTGTGTAATTTTAAGCATATGGTTAAATATTTTGCCTAATACTAAGCTTTAGTAAATAAAAGCCAAAACTCATTAAACACATATTACACTTGACCTTCATCAAAATGAGTCCTAGACAGTTTGCTGGTTGCTCTTTTCACCATTCTCTAAGATATTCAGAAACTGAATAGTGACTTTATTCCAGAAAGCACAGAAGAAAGGCTGATGGTCTGGATGATATTCAAGCTAACTGCAGTCCACACAGCAATGAAGAATGAAGATCATATCATCACTGGTGTCAGCCTCCATAGAAATAGAAATGTACCATGCCTAACGTCTGACTATCATGTCCAATAGCAGGCATACTTTGAAAGAAACTCCTTTAGTGAGCTACTCATTACTGCATATTACATGCATTCCACAAATCATGGCTGCACTTGTTCTGTAAAGTCCAGTTTGTAAAGCTAAAATGTGATGATTTAAGAGACAGGGCGTTAATGCCTAGATTCTTCCAGCCCTATAGGCAACAGGGAACTTAAAAACTATTAAAACATTATTTGTTCTATAGGGATTACTTATTACACATTCAATTTAGTCAACCATGTCTGCTGAGAGGCACACAAATCCCACCATAGCTAATTTAAGAACTTACCAATTTCCCTTGCAATTCTGACAGCTTCATCTGCATCCTGTAAAAGCAGGAAATGAGACCCAACGTTAATCCCATCAGCCATTGCACTATGTCCTGAGGGCAGTCATATATTGCACTACTGTCTCCTCTGATTCATTTAATGTTTGATTTTACAACCTTCTGACCCTTTTCAGCCAGAGGAATGTAAAATTAATACCATAAGTGGAATGTAAATTCTACCTCATCATTAGTATTCTGAGAAACTCAAAGCAACGAGGAATCAGCTGACAGGAAACACAACCAGGATCGCAAAATTATTTTCTGCAGTTGTAGGAATTTAATGCTAGAATTTAGAAGTTTACAATCAATAATGGACCATAAATCAGATCGTTAAAGTTTGTCCACTGCCAGCTCTTTTTCTGTCCTCACAGGTATTTCTGGTTGCTGTCAGTAGGGGGAGTTGATTCTCTATTGTTCGGGAGTGATTCAGGTTCAGAAAAAAACCTTGCAGAATTTCTTTAAAGACTTTTTTTATCTACTAAAGAAATAACACAAACATTTCACTTTTACAAGTTTTGCATTCTAAAGAGAGAATAAACCTTAAATGCATCATTTTAAACCGTATCTGAAATGAGAAGATTCCCATAAATTGTTTCCATTAAAGAGTCCACACATTATTAGTGTACAACAATTAGAAAAATCTTTTTGTTGATGCCGCCTATTGCTTCACCTGACTCATACCACTATTGCCTGGTACAGAAAAAGGTACTACCAAACCCAAAGAATAAAAATCAAAATACTTGAAGCTCTTACTTCTTAAGAACTAAATCTCTTCTCCTGCAGTAGTTAATTCTGGGCTCTTCTACTGATAACTATATTTCCATTATATAATACTAGAAAGAAAAAGGGCTAAATTACAGTGGCACAGGTTAACTTTGAAAATTCCATCCAAATTTGCTAATATTTATACTATTCCGTGACATGCATTAAACAATTTGTATGGAAGGCAGTAATGTCTGGAAACCACCAGCTGCTAAGTGTGTCTGAAACTATGGGGGCTGACTTATGAACATTAAAATGAAACCTGATATTTTTAAAGCTTTCAAGGCAATCCGTTTTAAAAGCACCCAGGTCAGAACTTAAAAAAAAAAAGAAACCCACACATAAGAAATGTTCATACCTGGTTCATTTATGTCCGATAATAAAACAAAATCCTCTTTAAAAGTCTTCAGTACCTAGTAACAGCCCCATGAAGAATAAGGGGGCTGGCAGGGGAAGTTGTCAGAAAATTTAATTTCCTTTCATTAGCTAGTCTGCTCCACAAATCGGTGCTTGTTAAGTTCAAAGCAGTCCTGAAAGCAACATCAGTTTTAAGTCTTTTTACTCCAGTCACATCTGTTAATGAGATTTTTCCAAATAACTATTGTTTTTAAGTCAAGAGATAAATCTAGCAAAAATCCTTCTTCCCCCCCAAAAAAAAAAATAATCAGGGTTTACTGTTTTATTACACCTTGCTGCTTTCTATGACCCTGCACCCTCCAAATTTTAGCTTAAAGGGATAAAATGCATGAAAAGGGTCATTTAAGAATGTTAGTGGTTTCCACACATTGAGTTTGAAGGTTCTTTGTTCCTGCCTGTGACAGTTATGCGAGAATACTTCCCCTTAATAGCCTCTCTGTCAGGAAGTGTTAAACCTGCCAAATGCAGACAATTAGAGCCTCTTGAACAAAATGCAGGAAGAGTGATGACTGATGAAGAGCCACGATTATAGTCGAGAAGGAAACTTTTACATTTCTTTTCTCTTGCAAATTCACTCATATATTTGCAAAATAGAATTAAGAGGGGGGAAGCAAACGGTAATTTTTTTTCACTTAGTTACCTGCAAACAAGTGGCTAACTGACACATTGCAGTCCACAGGAAGACAAGCTGCAAATCATTAGAGGGGAACTTTTCACTGCCACTGTATTTTTATACACGCACACGACAACTTCAAGTAATAAGCAGCATCGTATCCACAGCACTAATTGTCTCAGTTCTGGCTTGAACAGGCTGAAGTCATCTCCCCAGCACAGTTATTAATTTACACTATTTCAACATCTGTTTCTTTTACAGTTCTCATATATTAGAACCCAAACTCTAAGATTAAAAAATCAATGCATATTCAAATTCCTTAGCCTTCAAAGAGTGTTTCTAAAATAGAAAACAAAAAATATGCTACGCTTTGAAGAGAAAAGTTAATAAACAAAAAATTAACCAACAACTGACATATTTCAGTATCTGGTAAGTCTTTTGATCTTTTTCCCTAAGAAAGTATGTTTTAGTATCATGCATTTCACTTGCATATGACATAAATACGGCAGCAGTTTGGGTACTTATAAAAAGTTAGCGCAATTATTTTAGATTTTTGGTGCAAAGAACTTACAATAGATACACAACATTTGCGGGGGGGGGGGGGGGGGGCGCGGGCGGCAAAAACCAAATGCTATGACACTGCACAACACAAAAGTCCATATGTGCAAAATATACAAAACGACACCAGTACTGAAAACATTTTTCTTTTTTTAAAGCAAAATCCTCAATGTTTTACTGCCATTTCCTCAAAATACACATTAGCTACACTACCATTTTCCCAAAATAAACAGCAGATTATAAGGAAATATATCATTTTAGCACCATCTTTAATTGCACAAATAAAAGCGTTCAAGTAACGGTAAAAGTTTATAAAAATTGTAATAGTTATAAAATTATGTCATAGTGTTTTTACAAATGGCTGATTTCACTAAGTTAAAAAGACATAAAATACTCATTTAGCATAAGAATTTCAAGCCTCCTAATTTCATGTACATGCCTCTCTACCAGGTACCAGCAGGTGGAGACAAAAAAGCAAAACTATTCTGATGTAGAGGAATGCCAGGATAAAGCTGTTTAAGAGACTCCTAGAACTGTAAAACATTGTATTAATTACAAAGAACTGCATAATAGTTTTCATGGCCGAGGGTGCCGGGTTTAGAGAACCTCCAGTTCACGTCTAGTCTCCAGCAATCTTTCCAGCAATACACTGATCATTTAATACCCATGTCAATACCCCAATGCAAGAATACAGCCAAAACAGACACCTGAAACTTAAATACAGTAAAATTATAGCCTTGCTGAAAACCTGCAATGTGTCTGCTGACATCAGTGAAACTAAGTAGTCATCCAGAAATACTAATCTTCTGGGTTTACATCCAGCTGTTTTTCTACCAGCCATAAAACCAAACTGGCTGCACGTGGCGAAACAAATAAAAATCTTTCTTCCTTTGCCATTCCTTTGCCAGTTTTCACCATGGCATCTTCTTATGCTCATTACTCAGCCTCCACTTTCTCTTCACTCATTTACAGACAGTACATCTTCTCAGATCTAACTTTAGTGTAGCCATTGCTCACATGGATTTACACTAATTCTTCTGATTAAGACTATTTACCACTATCTCTCCCAATCAGGTTTTAGGACACTAATTGTAGTTACAGATTTTGAAATTAACTACCTTTGAATGCTTTTGTTGGCTCTTTAGCTGACAGCACCAGACTCCAGTTCCTTACATGGGTAGGCTGGGTAGCCCTTGCCCCAGCCAACTGAGGTACTGAACCAGGGATGAGAAGAAAATTACTCTTTGTCAAACTACCCTCTCCACTCTAACTCCATGTCTTTCTGTTCTCAGTTTCATATTTGCTACAGTGTTTGCCTATATGAGAATAGTTAGTTGGGTCTGTTATGCCAAGCATCCTCCTCTTCGATCCTTCCACGTCCTTAAGTATACTGTTGAAGGGCTTCCTTCTCTTAAATTTCTATTTAATTTTCTACTCACTGGGGGTTTTCTGCATGCAACTTCTCCAAGATGTTATTACAAAATCTTAGCAACTCCAGTGTCTACTACATGTAAGTGCTAAGCAACATAAATAAGAGTGGGAAAGCACTTACCCTTTATTCATAAAGGACCTATGTATCTACAAGCACTATTTAACAAGCGCTGGAGAAAGACAACTCTTCAAGTAACAAAGATTTTCAGGGCAATCCTGAGTTGAATAACAAAGCACTGGAAGTTGTTACTCTATGTTCGCTTTAACTCTTCATCCACAAAGAATATGTGCAACCGATCTTTCTTCTGGCATTGTCAGAGGCATGAATGCAGTTTTCTTGCAGCTTTATTAAATTCCAGTATGAAGTTGAAGCCACCTCTAATCCACTCCAGCATCAAGCAGATACTTAACTCCTTCCTAGGACCTTTAAAAATTTTGTTTCTCAAGAAAGAGAGATTTTGAAAGCTTCATAAGTCTGTGACCAAAACAGGTCTCCCACAGACTGGCAGAAATCCTATAGTCTCCAGTTCCTTGTGTATTGCTCTTCTGATTGTACCTTGTGTCACACAGCTTTGCCCTTCTTATCTTAGTCCAAATTGGCAAAATTGTACATCAGGCTCTAACCAAAGATCAGGCTTTCTCTTTAACCAAATTACTGCAGTATTCATTCAAGCAAAAGACACATTATCACAGGAAGAAAATCAGAGGACAACACAGGCATGTATTCAGACCCACAGCAAGGATATCAATTATCAGAAGTTTTATTTCCTAGAACTGGTAACCAAAGCACTGGTTAAGGTAAAATTTTCATCCCCCCTTTCTGGTGCAAACAACAAATCTGGCAATGTCTGTGGACTCTTCTTTTTCTTATTATCCTCATCAGAACAGATATTTTGTAGATGCTTAGCCCCACTGCACTCTATTCACCTTTCTCATTTAGTTGGATTTGGGTTTTTTCCTCCTAACAGTTTAAAATCCAACTTAGCTGACACCGTGCTGAACAGCATTGACCTCGTATATGTTGCTCCTTAAAATACAGTCTGCGTTCCATCAATATATTCAGTTGTTACCAATTATCTTGACATTTCCTATTTCGTCATGTAAACACGATTTATGATGACCAGAGGCCAATATCGATTATCATAAATAAAACCTGAAAAGCTTTCCCTTCAACTACATTAAAGTGTTGTTGAAGCCAACTTTTCACTTTTTCCTGCAACTCAAAGTTTTACTCAAATTTCATCTGGAAAAACATTAATAACTTGACATGTCAAGGATAAAAAATTTCAACCCAGGAGGTCAACAGTTTATAATACACCAAAATTTTAGGCACATATAACTAAGGTTTGAAAAGAAAAAAAATTTATTTACCTACGTTAACACAGAAAATATATAAAGACACACAGGAAAGCTTGTAAGAGCCCAATGCTTAATCCCTATAGCAGAAAATAAAGCAAAACCAAGACATAGTTTATGTCATCTTACAAAATATAAAAGCAGCAACCAAAATATTTTTGGAAAACTGCTGGAAAGCATCCTTCTAAAACCCCAGGAAGGATACTAGCTGTAGATTTGGACAAAGAGCCACCAAGTTCCTCCCACCCTCATCTTGAGTTTTTTAACACATGGGAATCTACGCCATCAGCACAGACCATAAAATGGAAAATTAATACAGTGTAACAAACTTCACTGTTAACTTAGGGCTGTCAGGATCTTGGCCAACAAGAAGTAGAGACCTGAGAAACGTAAAGACATGTGCAGATAGTCAAATCCACACGGGATATTTGACACATTTACCTGCCTTCATGTTAGATTTGAAGTAAAACATTTTTAGACACTCCACAGAAGCAGTCCTTAATACATCGTTTATTGACTTTCTCTTCTTCTCCAAAGCTCTCTTGCCATTAAAATTCTGCACCCCATCTTTAATTACATCTTATTAAGGAAGTTGAAATTATAATTACATTCTGCACCAGACCTTCAATAGGTGTACTTCAACTTGATACTGTCCGTACAGTGGGCAGACGTTAATTAAATGATTTCTCACCTTCACTACTCCATCAAAGCCAGGGATCGTGTTGACCTTTGCATTCTTGGCTAACAATTTGCTTTCAATCTTGTCTCCCATAGCTTGAATAGCATGTGTGTCGGGTCCAATGAAGGTGACACCTTCTGATGCCTGCAAAGACAATGAAGATAATACTTTAGGAGATTAATCTATAAATCAGCTTTACACAGGTACTGTTGTTAATTTTTCTCTTTTTGAACTGATTAATGAAACATTTAGAAGACATGGTGATCTGTTTATGTTACAACGCAGCAATATCTAAGCAGCATTTCAGCCAGTTCATTAAAAATGTGTATGACCTTGTGAAACTATGTATACACACAGATTTAAATCCCCTATAATTAGCATTTATACAAATCAAAGCCAGGCCAAAGAAAAACAGCTGAAAGTGGAAGTACCCCAGCTTGAAAGTTAGAAATATCCCTTGAGAAAACAGAGGCTAGTTAACTCACTATTGAAATAGCCGCAAGTGATTTACAAAGATGTGCCTGCTAAACTGTAATGCAGTTGAAAATTCCATTATGCATTCCTAAAACCAAACCTTGAAGAAATACCAAAATGAAAGCGCAGTCTCTTACTTAACATATTTGAAGATCTTGAAAATAAGGTAATAACTAAAATAACATTTCCCCAGTTCTTTCAGGCAACTCTCTCTTCCAATACTAATGTGGAAATAGGTTAACACAGAATATTTTATAATATATAGCCAGAACACTGAATTGCATTTTTCCCTCTATTTCTCTATGCCTGCAATAGACTTCAGTGATAAAGTACACAGGTGGGTTTTTTTCCAAACCTCTCCAGGGTCAGTACTATACAGAGCTAAAGGCAATTCTACCAGAACTGTTTCACTAAAAGCTACTGATGTATCAGTGAGTACATGAATGTTTCAGGCAACTTAACATGGGGGGGGGGGGGGGGGAAGATTCAAAAGAATAAGCATACTAGCCTTGCACAATTTTTTCCAACTCTTTCATTGATTTCCCACCCATTCTGACACACCTGTAAAATGCTTAATAACAACTTCTTTCTAGCCAATGGCAGTTTACTTAATACAAACACTAACACAATGGCAAACATTCAATTTCTTGTATAAAAATTTGTGTCTTAATATTTTGTCTTTCTGACATACACTTGTGCTGCACACGTTAAGGTTGTCAGATAGTTTGAGTCACTAACAATGAAAAGTAATTTGCTGAAGTTTTGTGTATTTATTTGAAGGTAGTACATGAGCACAGAACAGACAAAAAATACAACTTTTTAAGTTGGGGAACAACGTCCTCCTGTTCACAATCTTCTAAGAGCAGAAAGCTGCCAAAAGGCTTACGAGTCACTCTTTTCACTGTCAGCAGCTTCCCAGCAGCAAGAATGTAACAACAGCAGCTCTGCACAGACAACCTCTTATCACGTCAGCTAACAGTGCTACAGATAACAGAGAAAAGACCAGATAAGTATTACAGACACATTAGGAAGCTCAAGGCAAAAGACACCCAAACCTAATGCAGGGCACCACTTTAGCTATGTCAAAGGCTTGTTAGCTTCAATTCACAATGAACCATCTGGGTTTTTATCTCAGCCCACCTCTTCTCTACTACAGTAGGCTTATTAGCTCAGCAACTCAGCAACATTGATTTTATGAATAGCTGTCTTACAAAGTTGGGAAGACTACAATAGGAGGGAGGAAGGGATAGGAAGACCAACACGAAGGTGCAGATCTATTAATATTATAGTGCTAAAGGATCTGAGCACCAACAGAATTCACTTTTTAAAGGAGAAGGGAAACAAGCAAGGAGTTGATGTTTGAAATCATAGTGACACGAAGTTTGGGGAGCTAAGCATTTCAGAAACAACAGCGGGTTACAACCTGAAAACTGATACTTTGTTCCCTCTTAACAAGAGAGTTTTAAATAGGTGCCTGGGTACACCTGAAGGTAGGCCAGAGTTCCTCCTGTCATCAGACTGTATTCCAACCTCAAAAAGCTTTGTCAAAAACATTCACTTACATACTTGGCAGCTGGAGATTATGCTGTCCCTCTTGTATCGCTCCTAACCTGGAAATACTTTGTTTCTACAGCTCCTGCCATAACATTGGCATTTGCATCCTGGCCAACACCACTTCAACTTCATCACATATTGCTTCCTCTCCCCACCCTCTTCTCAAAATCTACTATCAAAAACATGGGATCTCCAGAAATCATCAAGAGATAGTGGGTCCCAAACTACTTCTTTCCAGTGAAAGGCAAGTAGGGGACATCTTGCTTAACTTACTGTCTATTCTCACTGCATTGTGGCATGGATTTTCAAACTGCCCAGCCTATTCCCTGTTCCTGTCCAAAAAGGCAGTTGGGTAAGAGGATAGCACCATTCAGGAAAGACTCATAAACCACCTGAACACTCCAGGCCATTTCAAGAAATTCATCTGCTCTATCAAATATATTTGTTACATGAATCTTGTAGAGCTGTAACATTCCACATGGATACAACCAGTACTTATTAAAAATTAAGTACTAGATTATGTGCAGCACATTCACATTGCTGTAACGCAAATACCACCAATACAACCTATACCTGTCTTTTATTTTAAAAAAAAGTATACTTTTAATGTCCATAATTTACAAACTCACTTGTCTACACATGCACCTCTGCTTTAAATGCTTTGAACCTTTGTGCCTTACACAGAACTCCTCTTTAATTGCAAACAAGCAGCAGCTTGGGACTACTACCAGCTAGTCCCCTATATGGTTAGTCAGTTGGGGTTTTCATCATATCCAGTTATTTCCCAGCAACAAAATCTGAAATATGACAAGATACCTGAAACCACATAACTCTGCATGCTGCAACATCCATAAATCAAAAATAAGTTAACAAACCAAGGGGGATCTGCTGGCTTCCAGCCAATACATCAAGCCACCTCTTATGGAGAAAAGGTGTGCATTCTCTGACTTGAAACTACATTTAGCTACGCTCACAAAAAAAGACTTTGTCAGCTTAAGGCACTACTAGATAAACTCTTGCAAGTCTTGCTACAGTAATTTAAGACCCCATCACTCAAAGATGCTTCTTGAGCCCTCTGCCAAAGCTTGGTGCACTTTTCTGGTGATGAGCTGACAACTTCTCCATTACCAATACTCATACATAATGTACTAAACAACCTGTTCCAAACTTTAATGCCTGATACTGAAAATACCAAAAATAGACCATAAGAAAGAACATAGCAGTAACGTCTTCAGCTCCCACAAAGATTTATCAGCACCCATCCATTAGCATCTGTACTTTATGAAACACATGGAAGTGGTGAAACTGTTCAAGAACAACTTCCAGCGCCTGATGACAGTCTGTCCACACACCGATTTACCAGTGTAGCAGCAAGCACTAGAACCTCTGCTATACATAAGACAAATTTACATAATGCATATCAAAAAAGTTCTTCCAAAAGTTCTGTTACTCCTCCACACATTCAGCAGCATACTCCAGCCTTGAAGATTACCTGGCTGCAGAGAACACATCAAGTTTCACTATAAACATGCACCAGCATATTTTTTTTTTAAGAAGTATCCTATGATACCTGCATATCACTGTTCTACTTCACATAGTTAAAGGTACAAACAATAAGGAATATTTTATAAGAACAATTTCAGAATACATTCTTTGACTAAGACGTAGATAGGAGTTTTCCCCAACGCCCCTCTATTTTTGAGAGTAGCAATAAGTTGGTTTATTTGTAGTGCCTTAAGAATCACAAGCAGTTCATTCTCTCTTCTTCCCCCCCACCCCAACCCTTGAGCCAGACAAATACCCTAACTCTGCCCTCCAGGAACACAGGACCTCAAATACAGCAAAAATTAAACAATGTCAAAGTAGGACAAACAAAGGCAAGATTTGGGAAATCCATTTGGAAAGTCTGTGGTTGAACTGCATGTGACCTTCGCAGTCTGTCAACCACATCTGACTGCTCTGGGTACACAGTGGGCCAAACAGACCTATGGTAGCGTAAATCGCCACCCTCCTGATGTTTAGGAGGACCTGTATGGCTGACACTCTTGTGGACCTGAGGTAACTGAAGAGACTGATCCTAGAAGAGCAAATTCATTTGCATCGCCTCCTGGAAGCTATGAATGCAGAGATTCACAATTACTGTATTATACAGTAAGTAGTTGATTCAGCCTCAGTGACAGCATAAGCAGGACTAAGGACAGAAAGCATGAAGGAGGGAAAACTCTCATAATAAACTTTCATACACACTAGCTCCCTTGGCAACGTATACTCTTCTGTGGGCTTATGAATATGTGGCAAACCAGCCAACTTGCTGCCAGGCCTCTTAGCACGGCAGGAAATGACTGAACAGTTCCAACCCAGCTTTAGACAAAACAAGCTATATTAAAACTTTTCCTCTGTCTTTTACCACATTAGTTATGGACAGTTAAACACACTTTTTGGTGTCCTCATTAGAGCCAAGATATTTGAATCTGCACATAACACCAGCTTAAGATGAGTAGCTCCAACTAACAAGGAGGCACACCACATACAAAAAGAACCACAGCTATCAAGAATCTTGTGTTTTCTCTTTCAGGATCATTTGGTGAGGGGATTCTTCCAGTCACACCATGCTGATGTGACAAAACACACTCCAAGTACCCAGCTGGTTCCAGATGCAAGAACCCCTATAATTATCTTACTAGACAGAAGCAATGCAATAATGCAGGCTTTGTGCTTGTTCTTTCCCAGGTACCTGAAATGGGTTAGTTGTAGGAAAATGTTTCCGACCTCTGAGGAAGAAATGGCTGAGGGGATGGAGATACCTCAGGAGCAATTGTAGCTATTCTACCTTATTGAAAATAAACTTTACTACCTAAACACAGAGCTGGTTTTCAAACAAGCTCATTAAATTTACAGGAGAAGCCAAACAATCTGTTGCATACAGCCATCAGGTCATACGTTCTCAAACTCAGACTTACACATGATGTTTTCAAGACTACCCAAACTCACCCAAGGTGATACTTATTGGAAGACAGTACAGTAATTCACTTGGGATAACACAACTCAACCCCAGCACCACTGGCTAGGTAGATTCAGAGTCTGCAGTCTGTCAGGAGTGACCAGAGAAAGAACTGAGCCAACCTAGTTGCTTTTGCCTCATTCTCTTTCCTTTCCTGCACACCCCTTCCCACAGTCCTGCCTAACCCCTTCTCTAGGGCAGGCTCTGGCACTCCTCAGCTGACCAACACGGCAGACAATGGCCTAGGGTTTTTTGTGAGAAATGTTTTCCATTGCTTTAGTGAGTTAAAATTAACTAAACAGAGAAGCTTAATAGGCATTGGAGGAAGGACCACATAAGCTGCTGGAGCATGCAACTGGGAACAACCACCTTCTTTTGAGGGAAAGCAACATCCTCAACTCTCAGGTGTCCAGGGGGACACTGCATGCTGTCATACTGGTCTCCTTTTGTGTTCAAGTTTGCATTTCTGTTTTAAGGTTTGTTTTAAAATAAAGCATGTTGCTGCTCTCCTGAGGAGCACTGTTTTAATCACAGAATGGCTCAAGTTTGAAGCATCAAAGCCACTGCCTGAACCAACTCTTTAACACATGCTGTCAAGCAGTGGAGCAACTTGGGGGCAGAAGAGAAGCAGAAGCGAGACACTGTTGTAGTGAGATAACAACAAGATCAGAAAGTGTGGTAACAACTTACCACAATTACTCATGAATATATTGGTGAAGATTATGAAGGAAGGTCCACAGATAAGAACTCCAGTAGAAACTGTTATCATAGGTCTGGTATTCAAAGGGGTTTTGTCCCAACCCTCAAGTTTTCTTCACAGGGAAATCTGGAAAAGGTTTGCATTAAATACTTGCATGCAGCTGATGAGTGCTTTCACTGTTGTACTGGGGAAGGACTGCCTTAACTTTTATGCCCTCTTGACACACAGCCAGTCAAGGAGGCAGAGCCAATGGGGAAGGGAAGGGGCAGAAGTAGTCTAGTAATCACTAGTACCAGAGTTCCACAAAAATTACAGTCTTCCACAAATACAGTCTCCCATCTACAGCAGGGACTCATAGTTCACCGGAAGGAAACAGACCCATACATGCAGCTGCCTGCCACCACATACAAAGCAGAGCAGGTAAGCAGTACAGCTCAAGGATGACTGTAATAGCTAGCTGGACTCAAAAGCCTTTAAATCACACGGGCTAAATGCAGGGCTGAGAAGCAGAGCTGGCAGCAAAAGGAAGATCCAACAGATTTAAACAACCTAGAAAATAACCAAGCAGAACAAAAATCCAATTGAGGTGGCCAGATGAAACATCCAAAGACAGACAGGGGAAGGGGGTGGGAAGGGAAACCACACCAGGCGCACTGACAACTGTTGAAAGAGGTGGGGATGTAACAGATCACCTCGCAATGCAGGAACTGTCCATTCGACACCGGGAAAGAATCCCCCTAAGAAATATACTATTAGAATATATTATAAGAAGCATCCACACAATAACATAGGATATAGCAAACTGGTAAAATGCTCTACAACAGGACGCAGTGGAGGTGAAAGAATGCCTTGAAGCCTTCTGCTAGATGCACAGAAACAACCTATCAGCTCAAACAGCTGGACCCTGTTGCTGCCGCTATCCTGTATATATTTACTCTGAGCCTTCAGGAGTGGCCAATGACCTGCCCAGGCAGCCTGTAAATTTAGTATTAACAAACAGAGAATTTCATTCTATGCAGATTCATTTTAAGTTGGAAAAGGCCTGAAACAGCAACATGCCTAGGTGGATCAACAAAAGTGGTAACTCTCCAGCAGTTCAGCGAACAGGAGTTTCTCCAATCTTGTTTAGAATGAAATAAGCAGAACTTTTGAAGCCAGAAGATCTTCAGATTACCCACACATTTATATACACACAGAGGAGAGAAAAGACAACACTTCAGGGTAGAGTAGCATCCTTCATTTGAAAAAATTTGTTCCAGAGTGAGCCATGCTCCAGAAAAAGCAAACTACAGCCTTCTGTACAGTCTTATGACAGAACAGTATAGCACCTCTTAAGTGAATACAGTATGTGATGTAAGCAGATGGATAAATATGCTAGAGGTCAAAGGGCTGTAGCATCTTACTTTTCTCTAACTACACTTGCCTTTGGCTACTATAGTTCTTTCTGGAGATCTGCCTTTGTTTTGTCTGAGGGTTTGGGAAGGAGACGGAGTATTACAATCACCTTGAGCTGCATAAGCAGCAGGCAGGTAGAAGTAAAGGTTAATTGGTGATTGGGAAAGTGACAGTGCCAGATTGAACTTGCTAAAGGAAGGAGATGGTGGTGAAGAACTGTGCTGCCCAGCCTGCCAGACCTCACTGCTTGTTCCAAGTTCTACTTTGAAATAAAAACTTACTGTTACTTGGCTCCAAAACACACTGCATTTTAGAAGCCAGACCCACCACACAGGCTTTGTCACCACCTATGACGCTATACTGTGCCATTTTAAATATCTGTATTCACTGTCTCAAATAGGAATACATATTGTAAGAGAAAGTGATACATTGGAAGTGTTTCTTTTAAAAGGGAAAAGCTAGCAGAATGAAAAAGCCTTACCTAAAATTGAAGACAGCTGCAAGAAGTTTGTCTCTCTTAAAACTTAATTTACAGAACACAAAAGTATTTTCACAATCACTATTTAAATAAGAAAAAAGATTATTTCTAGGAAGCAATACTGAAAAAACTGAAAATGTGAATACACTAATTTACTTGGAAATAAACCAACACAGATGCCAGTTTCCATGTTTAACCTCTGGCATAGAGAGGGAGATGTGTTAACAAATTCCCTCTAAGCCATTATTCTAAGAAATATATCTGATTTATTTAATCCTGGTGTGTATGTGTTCACACTGGTCTCCAAATTACAGTTTAAACTATGCAGAGCTATGAAAATATATTAATCGGTTACCAGAAAATCTTGTACTATATTTAGGTTCCTCCAGTAGGACCAGGCAAACTTCTGAAGGACCAAATGAAAATAGGCTTTATCCAAGCCCCACATATGCCTTCTCTAAAGCAGGCTAGCAACAGAACACAGATACAGCATATATCTATACATCCTATATCGAGAGATAGACATATATAAGTTTTTCAACACGTAGTATACGTATATTCAAATATTTGGGGGGTGGGAAGAGATAAATCTGTTAGACTATTCTAAAGCCAGCTTAAACAAAAGGCACAGTTGATGAACCAGCATAAAAACAACGTAAGGCTACTTAACTCCACTGTCCAAAAAAGCGTGCACCCCTCAAAAAGAGACCATGGACAGAACACCAGGGAGCAGCCAGAATAAGTTTAGATAGTCAGCATCACCTTAAGCACAACTCCTGCATAGAAAATAGATTTTAAATAAACTTTAAAGTCATCTCCTCTTTAATTCCACAGAAGTTAAGCGTACAAAGTCAAAACCATAGGAATCAGACTAATCTGTAGGCATCTTCCTTAACAAGATATAAGTTGTGAACTCATATGATCATAGAGTATATGTACAAAGGGTAAATGAGCTTGCACTGAATCAATTCTGCATTTTAAAATTTAAAATTATTTCATTAGCGAAACACTTCACAGTGTATATCTCACTTCTAAATGGAAGAAAATGGTACTCAGCTTCCAGGCCATATCTTTGCAAGTGAAAAGCAGCACAGAAGGACAAAGCTACGAGCCACTGTGAGAACAACAAAATGTACCTCTAGGCTCTATACCTGTAAGTTTTCACTCTGGATCTGATCATCAAGCTGAAGTTTTACTTGATAATTTAACTTTAAAACAGTTTATGATGTTAAATAGTCTACATATTATTTTATGTCTTTGCCTAGAACTGCGATGCAATAGTGAATTATCCAAGTTTTTAGGAGCATTTCTCAAACACAAACAATAAAAGCTTGAACATACAGTAGTTTGTATGACATGCCACTGTCAGTGGTGAATTGCTTCATCATCTATAAAACACTCCACACACACACACCCCCCACCCAACGCACAGGCACAGGAACTTAGCCCTGCTGTGTTGCAAAAAGTTTGAGTATTCGGCTATATCAGTAGCAATGGATACCCAGAAAATTTAGGGAGAAACAAACGAAACTTAAGAATTTTCCCTGGATCGTTTCCATATTGCTTTTCTTCGCTTCATGGCATTGAAACCACCCTTGATTTTTACATGATAAAAGAAATCTGTGGAACTAATCCTAGAAACCTCTTTCTGTTTCCTTGCTTAACACCTCCAGGCGACAGAAAAGACAAAATGCTTCATTTGCATCCTTAAACATTAGAAACTGCGAATGAGCCCTTTCAGCTGCAAATGTTATTGCATCTACATTTCCAGAAGAGAAAGAAGGTTAAACAGCCTACTCAGGTTTATGTTAACTCATCTCTTTTTAGCACCCTGAGCAGCACAAAGAGCAGAGAATGTGGAAGCTTAACAGCCCAACCTCTTTCTTCATTACGTTCAATTAGATCCTGGAAATGGATATAGCTGCTGATTACATGAAGATAAAGAGAAGAAATCAGGTACGCACAAAGGAAATGGCAAACACTAACAAGTGTAATCTTAGTCTTCCAAATCATGTAGCCTCAGGAAGACCATTTCATTTTTCATGCAACACAAAAAAGTTTATCCGTTGCATGACCACACAAGATTTCAGCTGATGTAAATGCAGCATTTGTTTAATCATTGATACAAACTCTTAGTTTAAAACGTAATGTGCCAGTGTTGCACAAAGCCACCCTGAACATGTTCATAAGGTAAGAAAGATTCCTTGCTTCATGTGCTACATAGTACTTCCTCTTATCAATTAAAGAATAAATTTGAACCACAGTCAAATAGCCAAACACTGTTAAGCTACTTTATTTCAGAATAAAATCAAGTACAATTTATTCTTCAGGAGTACTATATCTCCTAACGGACAACATTTTTTTTAAAATTAGGATTCAACCAAATAGTATTTTTAATATGTTTCAAGTAAAAAGAGCGTTTGGAATTACTCTACTGAATTCAGTAGAGGAAGCTAGCAGCACTTTTTATTTTCTAAGCCATTTGGCTTTCAGTCTGGAAGAAAAGTCTTCAGCTTGGCAGAGAATGCTCAATGGAGATGTTTAACACAAAATATACATTACTCTAAATGAAAACCAGGCACTCACGGAGAAAAAGCAGGAGAGAATGATGAGAGGGAGAAACAGGGGAGCATCCTTCTAGCCAAACTAACGCCTCACATTACCAAGGACCCAAGTTTATGACACATACAGAATCTTTTATCAGCTATCAAACTGAAAGTTTTTTGTCTTCCCTACTGAACAACGTAACAGTTCAAAAAACTGAATGTTAGAGCAGATGGAGAAAATGCATAGGCACAAGACATTCTTTATACAGCCATACTATTTCTCCTGTCCTACAGAAGCATGTGAAGCTTTGCAAATGAATATGGAACACAAGCATATAACCTGATTAGTAAGTGCACTTTGCAATGCCTTAGCTTGTTTTTTTCAAGGCGGGAGAGAACAACTTGAGAATATATTTAGAAGCCAACAAGTAATGAAAAATTAGCAGTGTTATTGAGCTGTTACATTGAGCTTGCAGTCAAAGAATATTAATCGTATGCCTGCAAAAAAAAAAATCAGATTCAAGTTGAAAAACATCTGCCTGGTATTTTTGCAGACATCCTATAAAGTTAGGTAACCTTCATTACATTTACACTGTGTATTCAGAAATAAAATTAAAACTTAAGATGACTGTCCAAGCTCACACCACACTGAATTTACTGATGAGTTAAGCATCAGGAACCCTGGTACTGAGAGCCAGGAAGCTAAGTGACCCTAGAATCATCCTCTTAATAACCACTCTGCATTTTGAGACACATTGTTGAGCAAAGCACACAACTACATTGAAAAGTGTCATTTCTCAAATGCTGCAAAAAGAGACACTGAATAAGCAACACTTTATAGAAACAAGGCTGTTAAGCCCACTGCCCAGACCAAATTCTAACATGGATAACTCCATTCTACCGTCCTACAGCTCCCTTTTCTCAACTGGTTGGTGTACGTTACGATCCTCCCTGTCCTCACACGAAGGCTACTAATTTACTTCCTGCCAAAGAGCTGCTATCACTGATATCAAGACAAGGTGGTATTTCTTCAGTAGATGTAGCCATCCTCAAACATTTGATAAAGACTGTTTTGAAAACCTTCAGAGTTTATAGACATGCCAGAAACTGCACTACAAGATACAGAGCAGACCAGTGAGTTCACTTCAGAAAACTGGAAGCATCTGCATCTTGTTAGTAAACTGGACTTTTTTTCCCCACAAGAAGAGAGCCGTTAAATAGCACTAGATTTAATTTCTGACATTCAAAAAACAACATCATATGGTAAATAGGCATATTTATTCAAAAATAAATATCAATCTGTCAATCACATTAACAAACATTAGTTAAGAGCTAAACAAGCAGTAAATCAATCATATCAGCAACAAAAAGTGCACATGCACACATGCATGCATTTGTTTGGGTTGGTTTGTGGTTTAGTTTGGTGCCCCCCACCCCCCCAAAACCAGGTCTAATTCACTGAACCAACACACTGTCTTTTACCAAAGCCAGAATATACTGACCCCGCAGCTACTAAAAAAACCCCCACACAAGTAAAGGAAGGATAGGACTGGGGCAACAGTTGCTCAAGATTAAAGCCATTATAAAGCCCCAAGGACAGGATGCTCTTCCATAGGTCTAGTAAATTGTCACAAAGTAGTGGCCCAAAAAGACAGTACCCCCACCCCAGGTCTCAATTCCTCCAGCCTCTTGCAGCACAAGCAGCATCCATGCAACTGCACAGCCATCAGTTTGGGAGCCATATTGGCTGAAAACAGCTAAAGAGGCACGGGTGCTTAGATGATTTTGAGGGACAGTCCCTAGAAGGGACAGTGGCAGTAGTGACAACTGTCAACAGATGCACTGCCACCAGACATAATGGGGTATATAGGGGAAAATGTGCAGAAAAGGTATAGGCAGGACAGAACAAGGCAGGATGACTGAAAGTTACATTTGTGGACAGAGATGCCTGTGGCAGAGAGTCACTAACAGGCAAGAACTGGGAGTTACAGAGGTACTATTATCATGGCAATGGTGATGAGATGACTGACACAGGAGGTGTCTGCGATCTATAATGGCAAGGAATACTGGAAGAAGGTGGTCAGCCATAGGAATGGGTAGCCCAGAGAAGCTGTGGAGTCTCCATCCTTGAAGATATTTCCAAACCCAACTGGACATGGCCCTAAGCAACCTGTTACAGTTGATCCTGCGTTGAGAGAGGGTCTAGATCTCCAGATCCCCCTTGTAAATTCATCTACTCTATAGCCCTAAGTGAAGAGTAATCAGGAAGATTATCATCACTGGCCAGGTGAGGAGGGGTACAGCAACCAACAGTATAGAGAACTTGGCACAATCCTTGTTGTTAAAAACCAAAACAAGACCTTCTTAGATTGCCTGGGACAAATCTCACAGCATCCATTTCTTTAAGAAGTAGAGCCTGGTCATCCCCATCTTTCTTCTCTAATAACTGGTGGTGGTGCTGCTGCATAGCCATTTATTTCTACCTCTGTACTAAGACATGCTGTTCCTTTCATTTTGCAGACAAAAGTGATCAACAAAATAACTTTCAAAACAAACAAAAAAATCCCATCCAAAGGTTCCCATCTCTGAAAGACAAGCTCATCAATTACATTAGGAGGCCACCACAGGATGCAGCACAGGGCTGGGAAGACACAGCTGGGGCAAGCAGGGACAAGAGGGAACTCCCTACACCAGCACTGGTATGGAAGCACATGGAAAAAGCAGCAACAGTCTGAGGAAGGGAGGATGGTAAAGCAGTATTTCTGTGATGCCCTCTCATCAGCTGAGTGAGCACTAGTGTACATATAGGATAATGTTAGACAACACAGCCATAGTAGAAGACACCACTTTCACAGAATTCTGTTAAGCACTGTCCTACCTTCTTCAGTATTTATTTGTAAAAGGATGCATGTACTAGTATTACTAATAGAAGTTGTTCTTATTTAAATCTTACACACAGTTCCTTGAAAAACACCACAAACTAATTACCCTGTAATGAAAGATAACTAGTTCTTACAGCTGCCCACTGAGAGAAGTCCAATGCACTGCATTTAAGCAAATGAAAAATTCATTGATTCCCTCCCCGCCTTTGGAAAGTGTTCTAAGAAAATTCTGAGGTTTTTTTCTGTATGTTCTAACAGCGAACAGTCTTTGGTACTTACATAGCTCTCCCTCTGATCTCTATTTAAGCTCAACTGATATGACGTTTACATCAGATATTCTGGGCAGACATGTGTGCGACTGTGTTGTCCTCTTAAATGTGGATATTCAAATAAAATGAAGAAAAAAGGCTTAACAGACTTAACAGAAAAATATTACTCCTGATTTTATCATCTTTAAATAATGAGACTTATACACAAATTCAGTTCTTCAACTAGCCCTGTTCTTACTCCTTACTCATACTCTTGCATGAATCAAACAAGCAGATTTGGCCCTTTGCCTTCAGTTTAAAAATTAAAAACTAAGAACTACATATGATCATAAACACCACTAAATATTACAGAAGTTTCAAAGTGTTTTAAAAGTATGTGTATATTTTACTTCTTGGCTAGCATGAGGAAGTACCAGTGGAATTGGGCATATCTAAATCTATTGAACAAGATGTGATGGAATAGCGGTATTACAACACTCAGTGCTACAGCTTTGGGATAACAACCTCTCACTACCTCAGTGTCATAAATAAAAGAAGTCAATAATATGTATTGACATGTAGTACTAGAGAATTTATAGGCACTTATAATGAAGCAATCCATGAGATCCCCTTGTGGTCCTGCTCCCCATGAACCACAACCATTCTGAGCTTAGGATAATGTACTATGACAAAAATATCAACCATGCATTCCTGAATAACACCACCTCTGGATTTGAAAGATAAATTTCATCTCATGGCTAAGTGTGGAACAGCTTTTTGGAACATACACAATCAAGTTCCTCCCTCCCCCTCCCAACAGATGGGCCTGAGAGTTGGACAGTCTGGCTTCACTTGTGCTGTGAAGTAATTAGACAAACAAATCTGGATCCTGTAAATAAGCACATGCTTGAAATTAAGCATGCTTAAACAGTTGCAGGATGAGGACCTAAATTCCAAAATTTTCACCTGTAGAGAAAATCAGCCTATTCAGTGATGGCATTCTTCCTGAAAAGTTGATATTTCTTTCTTTTCAAAGGTCCCCAGAGAAATGGCAAGGCGCGGAAAGCAGCTTGGATAAGCAGAGAGCAAGCAACTACCAGCTTTTTAAATTATTATTATTAGTTTTTAATGCAAACTGGTGTCTCAGGAACGCTTAAGATGGTAAATAAGACCACAGCACCCTTGAAAACTTTTTTTAGTATTTCATCTAAGTCACATGAAAACAGTGAAATACAACAGAAATTCTAGAAATCCAACCTCTAACTTATCTGCTGGCCTAGAATTGCTTGGAAATTCTTAGCAAACTGGATTTTTCACTTCGGAATTGGATGTTGAAAAGTATCTGCAACTAGATGTGTTCCTCATGAAGCTAAAGGGGAAAAAAAAATCCTTAAAGGCAGAATATACTCAGAGATCAGCTATGAAAAAAAACCAAAAATGGGTATATACAAAAGGCTACAGTTAAAGAAAATGTGCCTTATTCTATCCGGAGCATCATATATACCAAAAAAGTTTCTTATACTGCTTTTTTATACCCATGAACATTGTATAGGACATCTGTAATGGACACATCCTTGATCAAGACAAACTGCCTTAAACACACCTTTTCAGAATCTGCCACCTCACCAACTAACCTCCTGCACCTAAGAGAGGCAATGAGGTAAGGAGAGATCACAACATCACTAATTGAGAACGGCATCACAGCAAACACACAGGGAACAAACACAGGATGCCACAGTAACTAACCCCAACATGCTGTAACTCCCAAAAGCCTGATTTTACAGTCTCAGAGCCCCTTCAACATCCTTGTGGGCACCTGCTGACAATAACAGGTGGCAGCAAGAGGCTTGATCTGATGGGCTCAGCCAAAGAGGGAATGAATAGGAAATTTAATTGCCATCAGCTAGAAGTGCTGTACCATGATAACTAAGGCAATCTAGAGCACATTCTGCCACAGAAAAAAAAAAGAGGGGGCCTGACGTCTAGGCTCTTCATTTTTTACACCCAGTCCATTGCATTTTGCTGGTGCTAGCGCTAACTTCTCTTTATGGATTACTTTTAAGCTTGCTTTAGATGACAACATAAAGAGTAGTCCGAGCACACGGGAGATGGTAGGAACATGTGACCAGGGCCAACATCTCCTTGCAACAGCAGTAAAACTTTAGCTTACGGAGATTGTGAAACTGCACCTTTGCACAAATATCCACAAGAGGGAAAAAAGTATTACAGCTCCCATTCCTTGCTTTGCAGGAGCAACCCAGGTACCACTAGCAGCATGAGCTACAGCAGGACTTGAAACATCCAACTCTGGAGTCCCAGGAGGAAGAAAGGCTAGAACGGAAAGGAATTTGCCATGCAAACTCTGTATCATCCTCCTAAAAAGTAATTGGTCCCATCACTGAAGTATCTTCAATGATTAACACTGCCTGTTAATCACTGGTTAAAAGCAAGATCTTTTCCCAATTCCCAAACAAGGATGCCTTTCATCAGGAGAGAGGTGGGAAGGACCTCCTCCAAATGAGAGATTTTGACAAGCATCAAAGCTATGGCTGAAAAACCTTTCTGCATCAGCAGAACTCGTTCCCCAATCCTCATCCTTAAGGCGCTACCTGAATCTTCACTGGAATTTGACATACAAGTCTCAAATGGATGCGAAGTAAGCGTGATATTCTGAACGTAAAGGATAAGCTTGGCAAAGTTTTCAAGCAGATAAGAACCACCACTTCTAGTGGGAAATACTTTGTTATTTTAAATATGGTGCCATGGTGGTCTCGCCACATTATCTTAATACAGGATTTCATTAACTGCTCAGAGGCAAGCTAAATTTATTCCTTCCCCATGCCAAAAATTCAGTCAGTGTATATTTTTGAACAAAAACACAATCTGAAGAGTATATTAGCCTCTGTGTAAAACTGATGTTCATCTCTCCAACAAATTAGAAATTCAAAAACAAAAATCAAAACTAAATGAATACTGGCAAGGGAGCTAGAGATACCAGCTATGCAAAAAAAAAAAAAAAAGAGCTAATCTGACAAGATACTCAAAATCAGAAAACAGCTTATGAATTAGAGCTGGTACTTAAGATGGACTCTTTTTTTTTAAGAATGAACAAAGATCCTGGTTCTCAAGATTTTCAGTCCAGGAAAGAAATATAAAAATAAGGAACTCATTAACTCATGTCTGGAATAAATAATCTTTTTCACTCTGAAAATAAATACATTTAAAAGAATTCAAAAATATTACGTATAGGAAGGGGAAGTTCTAAAAATACAAAAATCAGGACCAATATTATCACTCTCTCCCAGGAAACTACGCTGACTAATTTTAAGGACTACAGTCTAGACACCAGGTCCCTAATCCTGTAGGTTTTTATGAATTAATATTAAGAGCTTATCTTTTAAGAAAACAAAAACTACACTAAGTAGTCTCTTAAGCTTCCATCACATCATAAATATTTAACTATTTAAAGTTAGAAACTTCTCACCCTTTGTTGCTCACATTTTAAACAAGGTTTCTGCTGAAAGATTACTATAAATGAAGTGCACAAGACACTTCCTATTGGAGAGGCTTGACAGGTAACTTGGAAAAGTGGTGAGACAAAGGCCCATATCTTTGATTACTGCCTTGCCTGGGCACAAGGACTGCTTGCATTCCTCCTTTTGAAAAAGAATGGTGGGGGTTGAGATTTTTTTGTGGGTGCAGGGATTAAAGTTTCCCCATTTAGAGCCCCAGGCTTTTCTTCCCTGTTTATTTTTAGTTTGTTCCTTTTTATTTTCCTTCAGATGCTAACAGAATCGGAAGGAAGGGAAAAAGGCATAAACCAGCTTTTCACGCCACATGTGCATATGACAACTAGCACAATGGGGATTTAGTAAGCATAATTAGGTTCTTTGAATTCTGCTCTAATACAGATAAAGTCAACAGACATTAGTGATACTGTAATATAATTACATCTACTATACTCTGCAACATCCACCATTAACACTTAAAAATAAGAAAAAATGTGCTGAACAGTCAAAAACGTGATTTTTGTTACAACATAGTTTTCTCTATCTTTGCTTTTTCAAGCAAATTTTTGTTCAGCTCCAGGACTATGTTTTCACTGGTATTTATTCTTCAGCATTACATCAGAAAACATATATAGCAATCTTCATGCAAAGAGCAAATTTCTTCACTGTAGTTGTATGAATGGTTCATACAAGAGTTCTTGCTGTTTACAAAATGAGAACTACATTCACTCTATAGATCTTAAGTTCTTCCAGTGCAGAATATTTCAAACAATTTACATAAGCATACATATTTTTATAGGTATTTTACCCTTTTGCTGTCTTATGATGATTCTCTCACTGGTCCACTTATATCACATCTTTTCATGAACAAACTGAACGCACTAGTGAAAGACAGCTTCTGTTTTACTCATATGGAGCTCCAATTGCACGATAAATCTGGAACCCATGGTTTTAATTTTTGAAGAAAAACTAATTTGACAATGTTTAATAAATTAAACATTTTTCTCTTGGCCTGAATACATATATCATTTGTACATATTATGATATGCCTTTTTAATCCATAAAGAAGCATATAGATCTCCACACATACTTTCTAATAGCCAGTTTAAGTTTTAAAAATTACATGGAGAACTAAGACCCTTATCTACTGTGCAGAAACAACATTATCCAGCAAATGCCAGCTGCCTTAGTAATGGAAAGTTATAGTATATAAATGGCTCAGATTTTTTTTTTTAATCACCATGGCATATTTGAGCATTTTCAAAACCCACTGAAGATCACACTGGATCCTTGTTTTAAGCCAACGTCTCCATCATTGGCTATTACTATGCAGATAATGTAGCTGAATGCTAAATCCCTTTAAAGTACACAATTCAAAAAAGCAACAAGACATATCAACTGCTTGATGCCTAACAGCATTTCCTTTCCTGCCTACTGAAGAAAATCTGTTATTTTCCATTCTTTAAAAAAAAAAAATAACAGCTCCTAAGTCCACCTCGAAGTCATCAGCCCAGATCTTTGTGACAAGTTTAAGACTAAGGTTCAGGTTAAGACTAAGGTTCAGGTTTCTGTAGTTTACAATTGTACAGCATACCTGATCAATCTCAGTTTGGGCATAATTAATGTAAAGTAAAAATCTTCTCATTTATGGGAATACAAGGTCAAAACACATATCTTATAGTCAAATAGGAGAGTAAGCAAAAGTTAAATTTAACTCTTAAGAGTAACTTTTTTTTTTACTTCACTCATTTTAACAGTGGCATTCAACTATCACAGGAACACGGGCTACAAAGTTTTATATAACCATGCTGAAAACTAATCATTATCTAGCTTTGTCTATTGCCAAGTTCCACCTCCAGTTTCAACTCCTCTAATTTACCCCGTAGTAGATTTTCTGTCCAAATAGTTTAGGAAGGTTTGCCATTCCTAGAATGGAATCCAATCATCAGATTTTATTGCACTCTCAGAGCAAGATACAGACACGTTACACTAGAAACTCCTTAAAAGGGAATAATATTTTATCATTCAAAAAGGCTCCATTTTCTTTCACTACTTTTTAGATGCAGTTGCAATGACTGCATTTTCATAGATGGGGTATCAAGACTGATGTGCCATTACATGACACTGAAAGTATCTAGCTCTACAAATATTTCATTCATGGTAGTCATACTTTCAGTAGAAAACCATTCCTGCGCTGAGTAACAACACAGATTTTACAGAAGCTAGCTGGACTGGAATCTTAATACACAGACAAAAAAAATTAGCTGTTTGAGGGGGTTGGTTGGGGGGTTTTCCCCGCTCTTCTGCTGCTCTTTACCTGGTTTTAAATTTTGGACACACATTTCCTAGCCTCCAGTTCTGTGGAACATCAGCTATGCAAACAGATTTGTGTAGCTCTCCTAGATCATACAGTGGTCAGAAACTGAAAAGAAAAGAAAACACCACACACACCCCAAACCAGAAGACAGACACTCAAGGGGGAAAGGGGAAGCTAACATTTGGGTTTAACTGCAAGAAGAATAATGCTTGGTGTTGAAGTGCTTATGAATAACACTTTTTCCACAGAAATGTGGCAGAATGCTAAACAGTTCAAAATGGTATAGACTTCAGCTCATGCATGAACATACTGCAGATACTTTATCCTTACTACAATTTTAGACTGCAATGGAATATTCAAATTGTAAATTCAGAGGAAAATAGTTCTGTAGTTTTCCATTACTTGGAGGTAAAACAATAACCTGAGTTATATTCAAAATGTAATAAGTAAATACGTATTAACACCACTTTCATGGATAGAATACATGTACTCAATTCTTTAAGGTGTCCTTTACAGATTTTTTCGTGTGTGTGTGCTGTGAGGTATGCAGTGTGTGAGATTATCTTTTATGTTTTAAACAAAAGCAAATTTTTTAGCATTAAGTATTTGAGATTAGAAGGACAGATATTGCACTTAACACATTTAAGTTACATTTGAGACGAAAAGCACTCACAAAAGCAACAGGCAAATCATCAGAAATAAGCGGAGCAAAAAAACACTCTGGGAAACCAAATACAAATTTATTTTCAAGAGAATCTTTAGCCTCTTACCGTAGGAGCTGTTTCAAGCTCCCATCCCTTTAATTGTGGAGGCTACTTAAGGAATTCTATGTCAGTCAGGACCAACAGTGAAATACAACTATAGTAGTCCACTTTCAAAATTCTTGAAAACCCATTTAAGGATATCAGTAGGGGGTAAATTAAAGCTGTATGCATTAGGAAGCTAATAATTTGAAAAATGTACAGAGGCAATGAACCCTGAAGTTATCAAGCACTGAAATGACTAGAACTGTGTTTTGTATAGTTGGAAGTAACTAAATACAAAAAAGCTGTTCTAAAAGAAAAGTACAACTGTAATCTACTACACAACATAACATTAACATCTAAAGTATACCAAGATGTTGTAAATAAAACATTAATTTCTTATCATACACACTTTTTGGTATAGGTATAATGAAGAGGCAGAGCTAGCCTATATGACAAGCAGAACTCAATGCCATTTATCCACTCTTCATAAACGTTGTTATTTGAATACACTTTTGCCAAATTCTACATCTCATTGGATTCAAGTCTTCCACTACAATAATTTCTTGCATAAGAATTTCTCTAAGCATAAAAGGCTAGAATTTTCAGTGAACAAAATTAAGAGAATGAACGGCTATAATACTGTTTAAATTGTTATTTAAGATGAGGTGAAAAGGAGTTTCATACAGAAGCTGGAAGACTCAAATCAACAACTCTGAAATCAGAACCGAAGCCATGCTGCCTCATGGTAAGCATGATATATCATAAATAATTCAAAAAGTTACCCATACATCAAGTTCATAAGCCACTGAAAACTGCAACTTGCACAACCTCCTAAGGAATTTTGGAGAACCTAGCTGTCAGGTACTATGAAAACTTAATACACACATACACACGACCCAAATGAAAGCAATCTTCATTTGGGCATTTCTGTCTTTTGGGTAATCTGCTTTTAAAAAGCCTAATGTTATTTTAGCATGGTTTAGCTTTGAATTTAATGTCATAAGATTAAGCACAGCTTACCAGCAAGATGCCTTGCCCAAAAATTTGGGCAGGGACCTTATTCTTTCTTAATTCCAGCCAGAGGAAATTAAGCTGAACTTCTCTGGGTGGGTTAGGGGGGAGCACCACTCTGCAGCACACCTGCTGCCTGCCTTTGAAAAGCAAATTTATGCACTGAATTCCTGAGCAGCCCTTTTGTGCTAAGAAGCATGTTCTGCATATACAGACATACATATACTTTCAGGTTTTGTACATGTGAAAGCTCACACAGCATTTGGGTAGCCCACTACCAAAAAACCAGTCATTTGCCAAAAGAGGTCACAGTTGTGTAATACAGCTATTCAGATTTATCTAGATTATTACAACAGAATCCAGGAATAAAAGTAACAATCACAAAATTCAAGTATTTCAGTTGTGTGCCATCTTAAAATAACATGTTCTTTCTGCAAAAGGAATACAAATACACACCAAAATAAAATAAGAGATTGCATTATCCCTTACAGATGTTATTCTCTGGCTTCCTAAAAGATTCAGAAACTCATGTATACTTACTGTCCTCCTTAAAACTCAACTTTTAAACTCAAGGTTTGGGACAGAAAAATTGATGTACCACATGTTACTTAAATTGAGCAACTTGAGAAGTATCCTTCGAACACTGCAGTACGGGCTGCACGGGTGTTGAATTCAGTAGATGCCAGCTACCAAAAATCTCCTTGAAGACAGATATTGTTATGGACTACATCAATTTGGCTGATACGAGTCCACCTCTCACTGCATCAAAAGCCAGTCCCTCCCCCCAGAAAAAACCCAAACTAACCAACCTATAGGAACATCTTTTACATTATAAGATCAGATGCTGTTCCAAAGATCAAGGAACCATTTAATCTGCTCACAGCTACCTTTGCTGCAGTAACAGCTTTGCCCTAGCATTCACGATTATAAGCCATTCCTACCAGATCACACACAGCTACAAACCACAACTCTGGGTCAGTCAAGAGGAGGATCAAAGCACCAAAAAGCCACAAGATCCAGAAAGCACACACAGTTCACCTGCCTTTAAGAACTGCATAACGCAGCACACAACTATATATAGTAAGGCAATACCTTAGAGTACAACTTAATCTTACTTAAATGACAAGGGCAGTGGCACACTCAGTAGCCACCATTTGTTTAGTTAGCCATCAAGAAGCACATTCAGCCAGGCAGCAGGAGGTCAGAGCTAGCGGACCTACTCAGTAGAGACTAAGCCCCCTCATCCCAGAAGCCTGCCCCTCCATAAATCTGCAAGAGGGAAACGTAACCAGCACGGTGTTTTGACTGAAAGCACTCTTTAATCCTTCCCTATTTGAGCCATTCAGGCATCCAGAATCAGAGTCTAACACTAAGACATAAGGCAGTTTATGGCAGTTGCCACTGGAGAACAAGAAAAAAAATACACCATACAACAACAAGAAAAAAAACACGATGTGTAAAATGTTTTCCCCACTCCTGTGCAAGCTCCACTCAGGCATCCTCTTGACTGTTTTTTCTGCAGGTGTGCCTCTTTGCAATGCCTAGCTGCAACTAACTCCAGCTTTTTGAGAGAGTAAAGAACATGCAAGTATCCTAATAACCAGGCCAAGCATCTGACTCAAGTTTATCCAGAAAAACACATACATTTCCCCAGTTTTTTATCATGGGCCAAGAAAGATGTCTTGGTTCATAATCAAAAAACATCTATAGATGTTCCTGGAAAGACATGTCACCTGTCAGCTCACAAACTATTAGTTGTGTGACTAGTCAGTCTCGATCAACTGAGGTTCCAAATTACCACTTCAGATTCCTTCTACGTGTTAGCACAGTGGTAATGGCATCGCTCTTCCCAGACAACCCAAGAAGTAGCTCTTCTGCAAATTAACAATAGGAATTCCAAATTCAACCAAGGCAGCTATGAAAATATTTCTAGCGTGTGAAAAATATTCAAATGACTACTTTCCACAAACATTCTCATTTAAATATATGCACCTAATGTTCAGATAGGCTAATAAAAGGGTTCACAAGTTCTTACATAATGAACTGGCAGGTTTTATTCACAAGAATGTTTTGGAATATCTTTTGCTGGTTTTCCCCCATTCTAAATGTTTAATGCATACCCCATCCCCAAACTGTATAATAAGTAGCTTGAATATAAACAGTGTTCACAATACCTTAGAGAGAGAGTGGGAAAGAGTAAGCACCAGCGCTCTTTTGCTAGAGTTCTGAAGAACATGTCAGTATGATCCTAATGGGCATCTGGAATAAAAATGCTTAGTTGTCTGCGTACATATGTAAATTTATCAATACCTATCCTTTCGGACAGAAAATATATGCAGGACTCTCTATAAAGGAGAGTATAATTTCACAGTGTACGTTTCTACATAGTGCTCTGTAAATAGAGCAGCCTGGAAAATAGTAAGAATATCACTCCATCAAGAATACATTCGATTAATCATGTGGTTTTATTACCAAACTAAGCTGTTGCCACATGAAGGCATCAATTTTCCCCCAAAAGCTAGCAACCTTGCATCTCAATTGCCAACCACAATGCTACTGCATCCCAACACATGTATTTAACATTACAGCAGTGAACCACACACATCTTCAAGCCAATCTAGTATTAGATGAGGCAGAGGAAAGAAAAAAGGGCAAGAGCAAATATTCAGAGATCCCTATCATTATAATGTGATAGCAGGATACTGTAGAGTCCATAAGACCATTTGTTTCTAGGACTCATTGCACAAGTATTACTTTCCTGTGCCACCTCTGAATCAGTAACCTGCTTGGGATGACTGTCGCATGTGCCATTTTCTCATATTAAGAGAAGGCCTGCCAAGAGAGGAATTTTGGGGAGAATACCCTAAAGGTAGTTACAATGAAAGAGGGGTTTGACAGTAAAACCTACCTGAAGTAACCTTTCTAGACACCATCTTTGCATTTTCCTGCTGCTCCATGCATTACTAATCAGTGACCCACTAGAAAGTTCGGTACCCATTGAAAAGCCTGGCAGGGTATTTGGCTTTCAATTCTTCTACTCAGTTTATTCCCAACACAAGTATATTCATCAGGCTTAGAAACAACTCTTGAACAAGGGCAGCCACTCAGCAATGAAATGTAAATTACTGACATGTGCTAAAACCTGGACTTGCCACTGCTAATGAGCACATTAAACAAAAAAAAAGCTCAGTAGATATTACTGCAACCTTTTCACTTAACCCTGTGTGTACTGAAAGCCATAATTTAGTATCAATTAAAGAACCTGTCTCTAAACAGTGAGATGCTGTTCAGCAGGTATATGCTTCCTACACAATTCTGATGTAAACATTATGAAGATGGACAAATGTGTGAAACACCCGATCAGGTATGTGTGCACGCTGATAACAGCCTTATTTTTAATCTAAATTCATGAAACTGTCCAAGAGGTCCCTAGAAAAAATAATCATACACACATCCTGACATAAGTTGCTAAGTTTACAAAATTAATGGTTTCATATCATAGGTGATCAAATAAAACATGATTTGTTATCAACAAGCCCCAAGATTAGGAAGTCAATTTGTAGCAACTTTTCCCTTCCTATTATGCTCATGGAAGGATGCAGACGCAGAAAAGTTTTCTCCAAACAGTAGTGGCCTGCACAGTGAGGGAAAACAGCACCTTTGCCTCGATAGCATCTGTGCAATTAAAGCCCCACCAAACACACAGTCACATCAAGTTTCAAAGCTTTTAATAATTCAGACTAGCAATGCTGCAAGAAGCAACTGTAAACTTCTATGCTGCAGAAATGGGACAGATGTTTGGTGAAAGCCACTCCCCCCACCCCCTTTGTATTTTGAGGGATGAAGGAAATTATTTGAAGATTATCTGGTTAATTCAGTTCTTGCAATGTTTCTATAACATTTTGATAAGCATATAAAACACAGCAGCACACAGAACTGACTTTCAAAACCTAAATTAGATACCTAAATCAGCCTAAATTAAGCACTTAAATCCCTCTCAGTAAGGTGTCTGTCAAATACTAATTCAGCTATAAATAGGTTAAAAGGTCATCAACTTCAGTTACTTATTTTTTCCTCTTACTCCCTATACCCCACTCCCAAGCTATCATCCCTTTGAGCTTGCCTCAATTTCAAATCAGGCAAAAACTTCAACTTGATTCTGCCAGAACTATCTATATTAGCTTAAAGACTTCAACAGGGGAGTTGGGAGCAAGGGGGAGGGATGTGTTTCAACAAAGGTAGTTTTAACAGAACAGGCCTACAAAGTGGCCACACCTACAATCATTCCAGCATAGCCAAGGAGGGCAATAACTCCTCATGGGAACAGACAGCAGCAAGCCACTGGGAGCAGTAATCTCTTCAACCAGTTTGGTCACAGTCAGAACAGCAGTCTGACCACAGGCTAGTAACCTGACCTTCAGGAGCAGAACGCATGGATTGGCATTCAGGGAGCAAGTGTGAAGCAGTTGCTAAGCTCTACATACAACACATCACCTAACTTCAGGAAATCAATTTGAATATTTGTGTCAATTCAAAACTTCGTTGTCGAAGTCAATCCAACTGCCAAGTATTTTAACTATTTTCCCCCAAAACACATAACAACTCTAGCAGGAATTATTCAGTCAACCCAGTATTCTAAATTATCAGTGTTATTGATCACTATCATTCAGTCTGAAATAGAAATGAATTAAACATGCTGTGCAATCAGAAGTTTATTTGTAAGCCAACCATCAAATAGAATTAAAGATAAAATGAAAAGGCAAATGCATTCATAATAATGAGTAGGAAGTCTTAAAATTCATGGGAATTATTTAAGAGATTTGCAAAATAAACCATGAAACACAATTAGGCAACTGCAAGTAAACTATTAAATTCTTATTCTTACCTGGGGGTCATCATTCCTGTTGCACTGGCTAAAGGCTTTCACTGACAAAAACTGACAGACCAGGTAAGTTACTATCAAATAGTGCTTATGTTGGTATGTGTTCATAGATTGTTTGTCTGAGCATCTCTCCTATGAGGAGAGGCTGAGAATGGTGGTACTGTTCAGCCTGGGGAAGAAAAGGCTCAGGGAGGTCTCATCAATGCTTGTAAATACCTGAAAGAAGGGTGCAAAGAGGATGGAGCCAGGCTCCTCTCAGTGGTGCCCAGTGTCAACAGACACAAACAGAAACACCAGGGGTTCCTCTGAACATCAGGAAACTGTGAGGGTGACCAAGCACTGGCACAGGTCGCCCAGGAAGGTTGTGGAGTCTCCATCCTTGGAGATACTCAAAATCTGGCTGGACACAGTTCTGGGCAACCAGCTAGAGGTGGCCCCGCTTGAGCAGGGGAGTTAGACCAGATGACCTCCAGAGGTCCCTTCCAACCTCAACCATCCTGTGATCCTGTGACATAAAGACTGTATTTGATATCTAAAGCAGAAATCAGGCTCAACTGCATTAAGCTGAACTTTTCCCATATTTCCATGCACTTTCAGCAAACAACTATAGCTGACATACTAACAGTGATCCCCTCAACATCCAGAGGTAACTGGAACAGTTCTCCCCAGAAACCAACGGCCCCAGAGAGGCTAGACAACAACCTCCTGCCCTGGAAGCAATTTTGAAACAAGTGTCCTGTGGCATACTGAACAAACAAGTAGGTTAAATCTTGTTTCTGTAGAAAATATTCAGAATATTTAAGCACTTTACATTACAGCAACAACATAACATACTGTACAGGTATTAAATGTTTATAGAAAAGTTTTCATCAAGCCAGATACAACAATATAAAAGGAACTAAACAGCAACACAAAATAAACTCTGAGTTTATAGAGCTTTAAAATCAAGTCCTAATAATTCAACATGATCTTAAGTACTAACTTCAAGCAAATACTTCCTGAAGTAAGATTTCAGTCAAAATACACACTATAAAAAACAAAGCCCCCCCCCAAACAGTCTACCCAGTCCAGGATAATAGGTCATCTGTAGAAGCATGTTGATCAAAAGCCTTTCAGCTAAAATCTGCCTTCCACACCTAATACAGAAATTGCCCAAATGCCTTTGAAAGCGTTGCCAGTCATGATACTCCCGTCATGTAGCTCATTCCTAGCCTCAGTAAATCGATTTGGGGTCAAGTATCAGAATCTGATCTGAAAGTGTCAAAAAGTAGGAGACATTACTCCCCTAGAACTCAAACCAGAAAAGCCAACCAAAGAAGGCTGTTTATTAGGAATGAAGACTCAGCAGAGCATCTTCATTTGCAGTAGAGGAAGACACAAACATGCAGTATCATATATTGCAACATATAAGCATCTTCAAGCTAAACACACTCCTACATGTAAACAGAGAAACTTTTCCACTTCCCTCAGAAGTAATTACCACCTAGCCTTAGGTTGAAAGACATCCAGTATGTTCACATCCCTCCTCATGTAACGGAACATTATCAATAATAAAAGTCCTTGTGTATAAAAATACAGTATGCTATAAGACGATGTTTTCTTGGCTAGTAAAGAGTAACTTCAGACAGATTTTGGTTCGTAACTTGCTGCAATTAGTTTTCAACTGCAGAAAACAGAAGATAGTCAGAACTGGGAGAGGGAAAACAGTTCTATCACATACATCATTGCTCCAATATATTTCAACTCTGTAGTAGTACACAAAAAAAATTCATTCCACCACTAAGCTGCATTCATCTTTAAAGTCAGAATTAATTTTCTTGATATGCATATTTTAGGAAGAGTACATAGAAACCCTTAAGTATTCAATCTGCAGTGTAGAACTACTGAACACAGACATTCCATCACTATAAAATACATTCTTGAAATGCAGGCAAAAAACAGAAGCAAATAAGGAAACATTTTTTTGTTGAATTCTAAGCTGAAGCTTCATCCGTCTTGCCACAAAAGTAAATTAAAATCCACAGGGCAACAGGAGTTCTTATTTCAAAGATATATCATCTCTTAACTGTTCAGGTCTAATCCAACTCCACTGGTATCAACTGGACATTTAAAACTAATTTGGAAACAGAGAGGGACATCACATTTGCAAGGTTACCACACTATTTTACACCAATTATACTAGAACAGAACAAATTAACAAATCGCCCAGCTCCGAATGGACAAGAGCTCACCTTGCCCAGACAAGCTTGCCTGCACCATTGCAAATCAACAGTGGAATAAAAAGACAGAAAGTGAAAGGAAATGGGTATTGCAGTTGTGGAAACAGAGCAAGAAGTTTTTATTCTCACAACCAGACACAGCAACAGTAGAAGAAAGAGGACAGAACAAAGCATTTCAGAAGCAACGTGAAGGATTCCTGTAAGCCTGGAAATAAGTGCTATTGCAGTGACACTGCATGTCAAGAAATAATGAATTTTTACAAATCAGGATTCCACAAATCCACATCTGCAGAACTACACAACCTAATATGCATGCCAAAGTGCTGCTGTTGAAAGGCATCTCATGGGAAATATTAAATGACTTATGTTAGTCCAGATAGGCAAAAATCACTCTAATATATGCACAGCATTAAATCATTCCAGAAGTCATGCAAGCCCACAGTTTATCCACTGAGAGTCTCAAGTTGCCAGTCATTACTATTTAAATCAAGAGGTTTTGTGTTTGTGTTTTTTCTAAGAACAGTTGCACATGTTAAAGCTTTCAACCTAAGCCACTTTAAGAAAATATGTAGCTTAAAAAAACACAAGTTAAAAATAAAGGCTTACTCCAAGTGAAAAACAAATACAAATAGGTCAAGACTACCATGTCAGATGAAGTTGCCTGATCAGGAGATCCAGAAAAAACACCACACTAATGTTATGGAGTTTAGGCAAAAGGCTCAAAAGGAAGGAGAGCGTTTTTGTCACAGATTACGCAAATCTTTGGCAAAACACCACACTGCATCTTCAAACACATGCACATAGGTAATACACGTGCATAGCCACAGGTCTTGTGACTTGAGATTTTTGGTTGTTTTTTTTTGGGGGGGGGTGGGGGGGTGGGGGGGGGGTGGGTGTTGGTTGGTTTTTTTTAAAGTTTAAACATAAGCCTAAACTTGAAAAAAAGTACTCTTGCTATATACAGCAGTTGCTCAAGATAAAGATTTGGAATTTGCAGCAGAGTAAAACTGGCGTCAATTTGTTCTGTAGCATAGGTGTTTTTAAACAGGACACTGAACGTAAGCAATCATATGCTTTTAGCAAAGGTGTACGAAGTTTCCTACAGTAAAGGAGTAACACTGCCTTCCTACTTTCACACTAGGAAGTGTCTAAGCAAATAGTTCAGATTACTCCATTTCATTCTTCTAGCTCACGTGCACTGGCAGAGGACTAGAAATGTCTGATAAACACTGCCCACGATTTAATACGTTCACTGTTTGTCCCTCCCGCAGACTTCACACAACCTGATACTTGTGATTTAGATTTTTTTTCTATTAAAGAAGTTTACCTGGGATTAAATACAAGAATACAAGAAACATCCAGAAGCATTCTGCCTCAGAACAGTAAGTAGTCACCCAACAACACTACAGGCTCACAGGCAGAGCTCTTCTGGGGGGCAAACTGGTGACCCATTCACCTAGACAAGTACATTGCCTAACCTTTATCACCCAACAGGGGCATAGTCTCCACTCTCCATCAAAGCACCTTAAGCCACCACAGGCTGCTTTGGTAGGCAATGACATACCATGCATTGCAGGACAGAGTAAGAAACCCACATTAACAGCTGTCTACCCGCTCCTTGAAGGACGCAATCTCTGCCATAAGCAGCTTCTTGACACCAAGCTTCCAAAGCTACCTTTTTTCATCCACCACTTTGCAATTTGGAAAGCACAATGCTAACCAGTCACATGAATTGCCAGGTAGGAAGCCAATGCATGTGGGTACAACATGAGAACCACACCAAATGCTTCTCAAAAAACTCCGTTGAATAATGATAAGAGCACTTCACAATTTGCTTACAAGTAACAAAGCTGTGCACAACAATTATAAGGGAACAATGCTGCCATTAAGAGTTTACATTTTAAAAGGTGACAATCCCATAATTAGCTGTGCATAGGGCTATGGATCCACCTGGACAAAGTTCTTCACAGGTCAGACGTATCCCCTTACAGAGGATGACATATGTGGTTCTTTGTTTTACCTTTTCCATCTCAAACTTAACAGCCATTTACAAACATGTGATCAACCATTTCCATATATATTGTTTGCCCATTTATTTCAGACAATACATTGTTGGGTTTTTTTTTTTTAATTCCACCAAGAATGTTAATCTAGCTTCAAAGGTAAAGAGAAGTAGTGCTGGCTGCTTTGTTCTCCCCTTAGTCATGCCGAACAGTAGTTGCTAAAAGAGCACAAAAGATGTATAAAAACAGGTTCCACTAGGAACTCCAAACAGGTCCATATCTTCTCCTTCCAAAATTGAATCCTTTTGTCACACCATGTTTAAGGCTTCTATTGCAAGAAGGGGACTTTGGCAGAGTGTAGTGGCTGGGTTTTTGGTTTTTTTTTTTTTTTTCATCAAGAAACAGAGCATCAAAGCTGCATTGTAACCTTGATTCTTACCATTTTAAGATAATTTTATGCACAAATTCCGTAAGTTTTTTCGGGAAAATACACCATAATGCACTACCTATGGAAAGTAGGAACTCCATCATTTACCTACGTAAAAGAGGCCAAAATACACTTAAGATATAAATTTGGAAACCGGCATTTTTCATACTAGACTTTGCATAGGAATAGTGCTCACGTAGCTGATTTTTTTAACAGTAGATTCCCAAAGGACTTGTGGCAGAGGGGGAAGGGGAAGTTCATTTGTATTTTTCTTTTAATTAAAAAGGGAAAACTGATCCTATTATGAACAACTGCAACATCAAGTCACCATACATCAAGGTTTAAGCTTCTAACCATTATCAGAAACAAGAACACACATAACCAACTACAGGAGTAAGACTCCTACTTGCTGCTAACGTCAGCTAGAGCACAGGAAGAAGTGCTGACTCTGGAATAATGACTGCGCAACCGAATCGCATGCTTGCTTTCTCTCACTCTTTTCTCCCCCACTGCCTTCTTCACCCAGGTAAAGGGGGGTGGGGGGGAAATAGAGTCACGGGGACCATGGGCTAATCCCAAAGTATTCGACATGTGGAGAGACCTCCCACCACAACATCTGTCCTGGAAGTTTCTAAGCAAGGAAAGGAAAATAGCAAATTCGAAGACTTATATCTTTCAATGACAGGCCAACCAAAAGGCTCATCTTAGTCCCAGGGCTTTCTCCTTGCCAAATTTCAAATGCCTGTTGCAGACAATAGAGGTGATAGAGCTTCTCAGAAAGGGTCTGCATTAATTTTATATAATGGGAAACACTAAGGAAGCTAACCTGAAGGAACAAATTGTTCTTGCAGCTCTGCATAGCAGCTGGCAAAAAATATTAGCAATTCTCTTTTTTTAATGTGGCAATAGATTTCAACCGCACCTTTGGATTTATGTCAATACTGAATATCGTGCAATTATTCCTTGAAGAAAGCAAAATGCTTACATGCAGATATATTTGCATTAACTACAAGTAATGAGTTATGCACTGAATTTTACAACTTCAATGTGCAGATCATTTATAAAAAGCACTGCAAGACTTCCAAGTTGGATAGCCCAAGTTTCTGAATTAAAATTAGAATGCAAAGTAAGAGTCTAAGGAGCTACATTCACTCGCACAAACCCACCTTTTGCTATTCTAGATAATAACTAATGTTGCCAGCATTATCTTAGAAGTTTTTTTAAAAATTTCATACTAAAATATCAATCTTTAAGTAACTGACCATAGGGTTTAGGAAATCTTTGGCAGACTCACTTGATATAAATGCCATGGATCCCTCATCTGTCAGCCATCAACCACAGCAAATGCACGTGACGAGGGGACTGAATGCACCAACTTTTTTATTGGATCACAATGAAGGACATACCAGATATTCACCTACTGACTGCTTTTTGGAAATTTTGTTTCGGAAACAATGGATCATTTACTTGCGCTCTCCTCATTCTAAAAAAGAACAAAATTAAGTTTCTAAAGAAGAAAAAAATAAAGACTAGTAATTTTCAATACCCTAAATGTATCCATGAAATTCTTCAGAGGGACTGTCTATAGCTGTGTGCTGCTCCATGAATCATTTTGGCAATAATGAACAAAAGACATGCTTTTGTTCAAATCACGCACAGTGGGATTACATGTGAACTGACCCTCCATGTGTTAATTGAAGACAAAGCTTTGCTTTGAGCTCATTACCGCTGTTACAGGCAGATTGGCAAGTTTAGAAAGTTTAGTGTATTTCTCTGTTTCTGAACCTAGGTAGTTTGTTTTAAAAGTACAGACATGAAACCTGGGCTTATTTCCAGGTGTGCAAGTTTCATCACTACTTTTGGCACAAAACAACAAAATAGCGTATGTGTAAAGAGAGGAATAGGGAGAAAGAGAACAAGAACACGTTTGGCAACTTTACAAAGTTTTTTAACATTTGTTACAGGCTTTAATTTTTCTTACAATGAAAGCAGGCAAGTTTTCCTCCTAAATATATTACTCTGTCTTGGAAAAAATATAAGCAACCCTCAGTGATAAAAAGACAGATCATTTCACCGATTCTCACTAGGAATTTGATATTCTAGAGCCACTGACTCGAAGTGAAGCGTGGTTATATCTTAATTGAGACTTTAAATAGTGCATTGTAGAAAGCAAAGCAGAACTACCTTGTTTTATTATATTTTTAGAGAACAGAACACACCAGGTTTCTGAAACATAGTCAAAAGCTATTTTGAGACGGTAGCACCAACCCAAACTTGAATACGTTTCTAGTCACCACATTATTTCAGGAATTCACTGTTCCAAGGATTTGTGTGAAAAGATGAAAAATAGGAAGGGAGAGGGGATCTACCGGAATGTTCGTACTTCCTCCATTATTGCTTAATCCTGCCAGAAAGCATTCCAGATTGTCATGTCACCAATATCATAAGTTACATCACCAAATAAAAACTAGATTACTAGGAAATGCAACCAGTTTAGAGTAAACACTATCAAATTTCAAACTCTGGCAGTAAAATATACAGCAAAATAGCATAAGCAAGCACTTTTTCATTAATTTTTTATTATTAAAAATCCAGGAACTGCCAACTAAAGCCAGTTATTGTGCTGGCCCAATCCAGCGGGAACAGAGTCTGTTATAAATTAACCCAGGAATCTTCTCTCTAAGAAGAGGCTCTGGTACACAAAGCAGAACAGTAATAGAATGTTGCTAGACTGCATGAAAATAATGTGTGAGAGTAACCCAGATTTGGTAATTCCTGGCAAATGCCAAGTGTTTAGAATTCCTTTCAACTTTAACATCACCACCACTCAGCAACTAGGAGGATGTATTCAGCATCATACAGAACCTACACTTGTTTTTATTTGGGGTCTTTTAAAAAAGCACAGCAACTGAGAAGTATAAATATTTGAGATTTCATTACCAAATAGTCTCCTTGATGAGCAAGTGGTATTCTCTCAGATGAAACAAGCAACTAAATAGTAAAGGTCTATACTAAAATTAAAACTCAAGCCAAAAGGGACAGAAGTCAAGGAAGAGATGTGGAAACAAGAGCTATTCCATAAACGCTAAGAATAAAATCCATCATTTTATAGCATCGCTTTCCTGATCTGTGGTTTTACCCTGAATCAAAAAGGTGCAAATTACTCTCAAAACCAGCAAATTTATCTTACTGCCTGTAGAACAAGATGTTTTTTAACTATATGGTTCATTTACTCCATAGCTACATTGGTAGCTGCCAACAGCTTTTTACTGCAAATTTCACTGTAATATGTGCTTGTCCTTATTCTCAGCGAAACCCATAGACACTAACACATGATCTGGAGTTACTACACATACCACACCCACTCAGGACGTAGCTCCAGCACTGTGAATGTAATTTTCTCCTCCTAGCGCTGCTCAGATTTATAAGCAACTGCATGAAAGTTTTTGGAAAATAATCAGTAAAAAGGCCATATATCAGTTTCTGTGATATACAAAATCCCCACTGAAGTGAAGAGGTTGTGAATAATAATTTTTATTAATTCAGACATGAAGTGAAAACAGCACCCTCTTGACTCTCTTTGGTCCTTTCTGAGAATGCAGCTCTATGATACACGACCTCCAGCAGAGAAGCCAGTTTTTATACAGCTTTCTATTCCCATCCTGAAAGTGTAGTTCAGCACCTTCTCAGGGCTGCTGATACAGCTGTTCACCAGCTGTGCTATGAATCACCAAAATGATCACTTAAAGCCAGATACTTTTAACCTAGATCGTTTCAGTGACTCAGTTTTACAGAGCAGCCTCATAAATAGTACAGGCACAAGTGGAAATGCCAAAAGGTTCCTACATCCTTGGTAAAGTTCTTACAAACAAGCACCTCCCCTTTCCCAAACAAAAACACAGGCTGCAATTACACCCTCAAAATGCAAGCAATCCACATGCACAGAAAGCACACTGAAGTCTCCTATCTTAAGGTATCTTTGAGATCTACTTTGAATGGGTATCTTGATTCCTCAGATACCTTGCAATGAATATATGCCACCTAGCACATCATTCACAGCCAAGCAAATAAAAATAACTTACCAAACGTCTAGCAAATTCTTTATTTTCTGAAAGAAATCCATATCCTGGGTGTACCTTGACAAAAAAAAAAAAAAATCAAGCTTGTTGAGTTCTGAAACCAGGCACCAAATTTGCTAGCACTTTTTCAGACACTAGGGAAGGTGAAATATACCACTATACATTTAAATTAGTTTAATACCTTAAACTGTCTTAACACACTGATTTATCTGTCCTAAGTCAAGCTGTAAAGACTTGCTAGTTGAACTGCCATTTCTGAAATAAACATTCCTTACTTGCCTAGGGAGAAAGGTGCTGTTTGCAGAGCAATGGACACCCTAGTCCCTTCAGTGTTTTGCCTTCTGCTCTTTTTAACTCCATTTTGCCACATTTATCTCACTGCAGACTTCCACGTATCTGCTCATTCACGGTCTTCTCAGTAACCACTATAAAGTACTCCTTACCCCAAAGTATTTCTAGCGCTGATCACAGTAGTGGCCTTAAGGTCCCCACAGTCATAAGCCTCCCACCTCTATCGACCCTTGCTGGAGAACATAGTTTACTGTCTGATTAGTCTTAAGTCAAGAGTCCTTATGCACCTCGTTTGCTATTCACATCCCAATATACACCTAGCATAATTACTTGAGAGGAGGGTGGGAAAGAGTTTTCATTTTACTTTTCACAACTCTCATAAGATTCTTGATCCAGTATACTCTGACAAAGTATAAGCCATTTTATTCCCCTCTCAAAAAGCCTAAACAATTGGGTTCCATATTCAGAAACTCAGAGGAAAAGAAATACATTTTTCATTATATGAAAATTTTTGACCCCTGAAAGTGTTATACCAAAACATCATCTTTGAAAGAAATTACAATGCTATTCTAAACTGTTCCAGAGTAATTAGTGTTGCTCATACACACCCATCAAATTTTATTTTAATAAATGCTCTGTGTACAGTCACTCTGAATAAATACATTTGTGTCACTGACAGAACAAAGAACATTAGGCATGCGAACATGACTACACATCAGTTTTCCAACCAATTCCTGTTAATCTTTGAATCTCTGGCCAATTTGATGGGAGAAAGGCAGAATAGCCCATATTTACACATATAAGGTAGCGTGCATTTTGTAAACATTCTGAAACAAAAATAACTATGGGATGCACCATTTACCTTACCTTCCCACAAATAACATTTATATGATTTAGAAAGTGATTCAAGCTAAGTTTAAGCAAAAGCCTTTTTAGACACATTTTGTAACACGTTCAAAAAAGGCATTACGGCATATAAAGGGTTAGAGCTCAAAACTAATTGGGATTTTTTTTTCCCCCAGCAAATTTGGAAATGAACTGAAGCTGCTCCCTGGTGTGAAAGCTGAATCCAGCAGCCACCTGCAGGATCAGCGACCAGTGCTGCCAGATGCTACAAAGCCTTTGATTTCCAGTAGCGATTTCGGACACATTTAACTCATGTGACATGAACTAACTGGAATAGCATATTCAATCACTTCCCCCCCACACCTTTAAAAAAAAAATACAAACTCTGGCTTTTCTGCTTTCTATATATGAAACAGCTGCAGCAGATAGACTCATTCAGACTCACAGCTTGGGCCCTGGTTTTCTTAATGACTTCCATGATGGCATCCATGTTGAGGTAGCTTTTGCTGGTGGGAGCTGGGCCAACACAGACAGCTTCATCCGCCATTTTCACATGAACCTGAAGAGGCAATATTCTACATTAACAGATGCTCCCAGCAAAAATAATTACCATCATCCTGAAATATGCACACAAATCTAATTGTTTCAAAGATAATTTACATACCATAACCACTCTAAAATACACACTGAAATTACCAACATTGACATATAAGAACTCACACAATAACATGAAATCTCATTTCATTTAACTCCAAGCTTAAGTCACACTGAAATGTTTTATTTCAATAATATACTGAATATTTTGAATTTGATTAAATAAAATCATGACAAATATAATTTCAGCTTCCTATACTGATCATCTATATGTAAATTCAGACTAAAAACTACTTTGTTACATGTAACCAGGGTAGTCTAATATCTTAATACTTAATAACAAACATTCATGACCAGTTCTAAGCAGGCTCCCCAGGAAGTTGGGGATAATTAGAGTGAATTGAATGAAGGGATGCAGTGAGTGTCCCTGCACAGCATCAGGTCAGCACCATGCACAAATTAAAGCCTATGACTGAAGAGTTCAATATCACTACACGTGAACCAGAAAATCTTGAGAATTATTTAAGCAGGCTCATGTTTGATTCCTAATCCATTGTATCCTCATTTATATGCATTTGCCAAACATTTTTAGTCAAATCTGAACTATACAAAAGGGACAAACATTTCCAACATTTTACCAGGAATAATAAAATAGCTAGGTTTGAAGTTAGAAGTCTACTTACAAGTCATATGCATGCTTCCCTTGAGGAAAAAGTTACAAAAGTTTAATTAGATTGGTCTTCAATGTGTTTTCAAAGTTCAGGATACTTTTCCTTTAAAAGTAAGATACACACAGACCCAAGAAACAAAACAGTTTTTCACCATTCTGCTCTCCTTTTGTAAGCTCCCTTTCATTATGTATTTAAGAAGCCATGCATTGCTTTAACTGTGTAAGATTATATTAGCTATGTGTCAGTAAGCGCTGTTTATACTGACAGGTTGACATTTCCAATCCTCAAACTTAGAAGTTATTTTTATGCAATATTTGATATAATCTCCAGCATTTGAAACTGAAAATACATTGTTTAAAAAGGGTGTTCCTTAGAATATGAGTATTCACATGTGAAATTTAAAGTATTTTTAGTTTATGAATGAGGAATTTTGTTCTTTGTGAAAAGGAGTTATATCTGCAAGTAGCATGAAGGCTGTTAAGTATGACAAACTAAGGTTAGAAGCACTGTAGCCTGCACATAGCATTGGCTCATTCAGAAGAAACAAGGCCAGAAAAAAACTCACCTAGAAACTGTGACAAGCAGTAGTCAAAGAATATTTTGAGCAATACAGTAAGAAATAAATGTTTGGCTAAGTATTAAAAACATATATAATAAGCACAGAGTCACTTACTAAGAATTTTACTTTTTTCTTCTTTTTTTTACATTTTTTCTGAACTTTGCAAAAGTTAATCCTACCACCAGGAAGGAAAATTAACTTGCCACTTGGTACCAAGTTCCTTTCTGGGGGCATCTCTTACATAGCTTCTGAATTCGCTATATACTTGAGTATCTGAGTTCACACAACTGCCTGGAATTGCCACACATTTCACATTTGAATTATTGCTTCTTTAAAGTCATAAAGGTTTTATTTTACCACTACGACATTAACCTCACATTAAAAACAAAGAAAACCCAAAAAACCATAAGCACCAGCACAGACAATCATGCAGCAGGATTTTAACGCTTTTTAGTAAGTACACCTCAGCAACTTAAGTCGGTAATCTATTTTGATCAAATGCTATCAAGATTAGCCTGTCTGTCATCCTTCCTAGAGCACTAAGCACAAAAACCAGCATGGCCCTTAGATACCCTTATTTACATGATTGAGTTATATGCTTGAAGTCGTTGTTTTGAATTCCAATGCAGTTTACATGTCTAAATAAAGTTACTCAAGCTTAAGCATAGTTAGGCATGTATAATTTACAAAACCAAAAGCTTCCTTATAGAAAAGGACTAACTTTAGTTAGCTATTTTTAGGTATCAAGAAGAAAAATCCCACACCCACATGCTTCTCGCACTGAGACACCAAGAGTCCTACTAGTAGCAGCCATAGAAGGTACTGTGAATCCATTGATTTTATACATATCAAGTGTCTTGCACACTTTTGCCCCCAGCATTTTTCTCCCCGCATTTGAAAACATTTGTTACTTCAACTCTTCAGAGTTTTGACTCTTCCTTTCCCACATGCCCCTGTAATCTGGCAAATCCATTTCTCCTTATTTACCTTACCGCAAGTCATTAGAGCCTTCTCTAGTTCAGTGTCAGTTCAGCCTTGCAAACGCTCTAATATATCACACGTGCATATAACGAAACAGCAAAACAGTAGCTATATCATATTCATGGTACCTGATACACTGCTCCAGAGCCCCAAACAAATCTCTCAAGAACAAGAATGTCTCCATTCCTCCCCACTAGTACAAAACCTCCAGATTTTCAGGTTCCAGTGACAGCTCTTCAATCTATAGACCCTTCTCATATATGCTTTAAATGAATAAACCAGTCCACATATAATCTGGAAGTAAGAGATCTGTTTCTTCTTAGTGATTCATGATGACATGAATTACTTTAATTTCTTACACAATGGACTAGAGTTCATCAAGAACACTCCAAATACCATAACACAAATACACTACAGAATCTGCAATATACAGAAACATAATTACATTAACCATAACCACTAGCAAACAATACAACAAAAGCCATCATTTGAATCCACACTACCAAGTGGCACCTAATTCACACCACAATTCAGTAAACCTTTTCCTCTGCAAAAGCTGACTTATAATGCAATATTTCTAGACAGTCCAAAGAATACAGCAGTTCCCTTTCCTCAAGCACTACAAGTTTCAAATATATTTGTTTTCAAATCCAAGGGTTGCATAAGTGCTTGACTTAAATCACACAGTCTACGTATTTATAACTTGTCCCTAACTTACTACTGAAGCTAAAACTTCAGAAGTGTAGTTTTTCCCTTTTCTGTTTTAGTTTACAAAAACAAATGTCAACAAAACAAAGACACAAGTCCCAGGAGGTTCTTGAGGAAATGCAATTCCTTCATAAATATTAGAATTGACCCAGCAATCTCAAGCATGAATGAATAACAACAAAGGCTGGAAAAGCAGACAAATCTCAATATTATACCATTTAGCATGTTAAAAGTTTTCATCATATTAGGCTACCTGTGCCTCAAAAGATACATTTCAAGCAGCTACAAGGACCTGTTATGTTAGAGGATATGAACAACTGGAAATCATGAAAAGACACATCTTGTGTAAAAGCAGTTTAATTTCTGTAAAAGTTGTGTATTTGAAGGAGTATATTTCATAAGGGCTAATTACATTGCAGCAACAACAGAAATAAGACACGAGATTCACCAAAACGTACTGAATCATCATTTTACAGAACCTCCACTTAATTCAAAAAACTACAGACTAAATTGAGTCATCCAAATCCCTGTATAGATTTGTTACACCTTTGAAAATCCAAACCCAAATCAGTAACAAACGTCCAACCAGCCCATCACAGCCCCCCAGCTCTGCACCTATGACAAATAAGATACTAATAATACTTTCGATTTAACAAGAAGTCCTAGCAGAAGGACATTAGAATGAATACTCTTAACTAGTGCAACTACTTTTGGATTAAGGCACAAAGACAACTGGACACAATCTGAAGTACAACAATTATTTTATTGCACAATTCTTTGTGAACACATACAGATACAAGAACTAGCTCAAGTCCAACAAGCCTATTAAATCAGAAGCAAACTGCACAAAAATGGCCACCTGTTTCCAAAACAAGTTTAGATCCCACCAAAGCTAGGAGGCACCTCCATAGCAAGATACCCAAACCACTAAGTCCTGCCAGATCTTTACACAGGAACAGCTTAGGGTTTCTCCACCACATTTCCAGCAAACAGTCATGTAAAGCAAGGAGTCCATCAGGGCTGATTAGCCAGCATTTTCGACCTGGACTGGTTCCAATCACCACTCCAGGCTACAACGGCTCTCAGGGTGGAGTGTGCAATAAAAGGGTAATAACACTAGCAGCGATTGGTTTTGGAGATCCTTTTTCTACATTATGTTTCAGTATTTCAGAAGGATTTATAAACCAGGTTTGGTGCCAGGACTTGGCATCTAATCCCAGAAGATAAATATCCCCATAACCCAAAATTGTGGATATAAGCACCACAAAAATACTCAATATCCGCTTTGCAAGAGATAACCTGATTTATAAGGGCTGCGCTGAATCCAAGCTAGTAAGTACCCAAATTACATAAACGACATTAGCTCTCCTTTACCCTGGGTGGCACACATACTCATTTGACAGCAGCATGCTCTTGCCCAGCCATACTCTGAATTTACTGAATTATTTCAGATGCAAGGTTGATTAAGGGGATAATAATAATTTTGAGAGATCAAAATTAATAGCTTACTACCTAAAATATACATAGCACTCCTAGAGATGTTCCGTTTAACACAGCAGAAACAATGTAACCTGCTCCAGGAGTCATTCAGCTGCTGCAGACCACTAGTTGAAATCTGTATTACAAAGAACTCAGTTACAATATGTGTGCCCCTCAACATTTAAACACAGAAAAATTTTCTTAGTATGGAAATAGAATGTATGAAAAATTATTTTCAGGCAAAGAACTAACACTTATTTTCAGTGTATATGCAATCTATAAAACAGAGACACTAGGATTATTTACAGATCCCTAATATTAGAATTATTCAACAACCTTAGAGTTTATTAGCTTCTTATGGATCTGATTCATGACAGAAGTGCTTTTCTCCCCACCTTGTTGTATATTCTCACCTACCAATTCCAAGAAGTAAAGGCTGACTGTCATAAGAGCCAATAGAGGAACAAACAAAAAAATACATTTACATGTTTCCTAAGAGAGTGTTTAACATCACCCACAGTTTCCATAGACAATTTCATATACTTCAGCAGTTTCTTATGTTTATCATGTGACAGATGCCATTTACTTCAGTGTAAATGCCTAATTAACACATACACACACTCACTCACTCCCCCCACTCCTCCATCTCCGAGGAGGTAAGTGTCTGGGATTCCCCAGTGTCCCAGTTTTTCAGAGTAGGTCACCCTATGCATCCCCAGTCTTAACACAAGTGATACTCATGCAGCAGAGACAGTTATATTGAGCTGCAAGATGCATTTTCCCCCCGATTCTTCTCTACTGTTTCAGAATTTATATATAGGGAAACTGTTATATCTGCATATGGAGTGTTAATCAAACATAAGAAGCAATTAGAAAAACCTCAGTGAAGAGAACACTTCTGTTTGGTACACTAGATAAGATCTCAAGCATTATTTAGACAAAGAAATCTAATCAAACATGTCATTCTCCTTTTATAGCTCAAATCAATATTACACATTGGAACAACATCCGTTGGTGTAAGTGGATTCACTTAATTGACCCAAACTGCATAATACCGCTCAGCAAGACAAATCACAATTAGCTCAACCCATAAAATGGGGCTAATGAGTAAATCCTTTGTAAGGTAGCTAAAAAAACCAACCACCCCAAATCTTGCCAGCATCCCTGCCAAAAGAGACAGAACAAAACAGAACAAAAAGCTTGTGGCATTGAACACTCTTGAATATAAAAAAAAAAATCAAATGGATGCAAAACAGGTTCAAATTTACTGCTTTGCCAAAAACACATCTTTCATCCGACCTAAGCATCTTTAGCAGCTTCATATTAAAATATACACACCGATAATACAATAAATCTGTGCACGTAGTGGGTGTGAGGTATTCATATAGCCTTTAAAGTGGTATCTGCAAATAAATACTTCCACATGATTACAGCATTTAACCCTGAAATGAAATAATGGAAACATTTCTAAACCACATGAAAAGCAGAACTGCAAAAGCCATAAATAGCATAACTATCCCATATCTTCTACATCTATTTTTACTCAGCATTTCAAAAACCTAAATAAAAATTTATGCAAACAAACAAGTCAACCTACAGAGTCAGCATAAGTAGATCTCTCCCCAAGCCTCTTAAAACTTCGGGTTTTTATTTGATGGCCCACAAATAGTTATGTGAGGACTACGGTAAAACAATTCTCCAGTGGCCTTCACACATTTGTTTTGAGAGTCATTGTAGACATGGAGGGGACTGTAAGTAAATACCCTTCACCAAATCAACCCATCATCCATTAGCACCCACAGGATTAGAACCTGGGTCAGCAGACACCAGCCATGAAAAGAAGATATAAATCTATTGGCACCCTTTCCTCTGCTCCCCCCTCATGCCCTTCGTTTTGCCAACTGGTTGAAACTTGAACACAGCAATAGCCTCACTAAGAAACGGCCTCAAAAATCCAGTTTTCAACTAAAATTAAAATGGAAGGATCCACATTGAACAGAACAGTCTTTAAAAGAAGAACACCACCAGCCAGGTAAGGAAGGCTGCATTTCTAACCAAGACTAAGAGAATGCACTTTTCAACACATAGATTTTCATCTGCTCACACTCTCACTTATAAACATGGATATATTTTTGTAGCCTTAAAAAAAAAGTAATCTCAAAATTCTCTCTCCCATGAGCAGAGCTCTGCAACTTTGTTGGCTGCTAAAAAGCCACACAACTTCACTTGACAAAGGTCTCATCAACAGGAAAGGACTCCCCATTGTATATAGAGGTCTGATCACTAGTACTGTGAAAAACAGACCGTGCTAAGGCTGTGATGCAGTGACACTCTGAAACTGAGTTCTGTTTGCTGGGACAAGCAAGGAAAAGCCTCGAGGGTCATGAAGACATTAGAGGTAAGAACCTAGAGGAGAGTCTTCCAGATGGCTTTGGCTCCTACAGCCTTTTCCTATATGCTTATTCTTTGGCAGATAACTTCCCAGTGAAGCATCTTCTAGAATACTGATGGGAAAGAAGGGTTCGCCATCAGAATTTTATTGCAAGTGCTTACTGCATTTTACCCTCCCCAAAAGAGTAAAGACCAGGAACTAGTAACATAGCGCCTCATACAAACTTAAGAGCACAGAACAGAAGTTTAGCCAGATCCAAGTAGCCGAATGTTGGGAAGACCATATAATTAGACTGACTAAAACAGGGTGGTGGGTTTTTTGGCCAGATATTGAAAATTGAAGGTATGGTGTTTGTTCAAAAGACCATACTGTAGAGACCTTTTCTAGGAAAATTCATCTCTGCAGGCTTCTATTCAGAACTATTAAATCATTCTTAAAACAAGACTTCTTCAGCCTATCAAGCCTATCTGCAGATAACCAACAATTACAAATAAAAGGTTGCTTAACTTCTTTTCAAGTTCAAGCAGCTTTTCTTTTTGAGAGGAAAGCCTGCTTAAAGCTCTGGAAGACAAAAAAGCTAGTCTGTCACAGTTATTAGCTAATATGACTACTTTGTTTGCTGTTGAAAATTTAGCAGAACAATACAGTTGGCTTGTATCACAGCATTCCACATGTTTTAGCCAACACCAACCAGGAACAATCAATCTTTCTTTGATAGATTAACTGAAAAACTAGACGTGGAAAAAGATAGATCAACAGTCATCTTGTTTACCTTTGGACAAACTGCAGGATTAACAGAGGTAGAGGAACTGGGCGGGGAAAACCACAACATCCCATTCTTCAACTCCAACTCACTGCACCAATAGCACAACACTTCTCTCAGTCTTGAGGAAAAAGCATTCCCCTTGCCTCCTTCCACTCGTGGCTCCCTTTGATAGAGTGAGACAGCTACCAAGTTTCTTCACCCAAGTGAAGATTAGAGGCAGCACACCCACTCAAAACAACATCTGCAGATTTAGGGAGTGCTGTGAAGAAACAGTCTGCAAGCTAGCAACTGCACTCACACCTTTGCAGACAATTTTTCTTTGGAGTACATTATCTAGAGCAAGTCTCAAGGAGAAACGGGAGGATTTTACTTCAGAGCGTACACGAAAAACTTGGAAGATACTTAAATCTGTTTACCAAAGCAAGAGTCTCCATCTGTCGCAAGAGTTGAGCAATTCATCATATTTATAGCAGTCCAACTATGCTGTGTGGATGCTACAGTTTCATCTTTGCAGTGTATGTGATTCTGAGCTTTAAGTGTTTTAGAAAAACAATGAAGCTTTTTGTGATGTTAACAAAATAGTAGTGCCCTACAGTGTTTTTAGTAGCCTCTCTGCATTTCAAACACATCTGCACCTACATGTCAGCCTTTCCCTAATGGAATCTCAGCTTTCTAAGCACATTAGCAAACCAATAGGACAGATCTTTCTCATGCTGTTTCTTTTTCCTGCCTCTCCCAAAAACAAGCTCACCACGGAATGCATTTGATGCACGTTTCTTTGTTTTGTTTGCTAAATGAGTAAGACATGTGGGAGATGAGAAAACTAGTAGTAGGCAAGTCTAGAAAATAGTATCAGGTGGTAGCAAGGGTAGCCAACAACTACAGAACTTCATATAGTAGAGGTTTAGCTCTTAATTGAGCTAGATATCCCAGAAGACATGGGATTCAGAAAAAGTAGCTTAAACTCAGCCACATTACAAAGCAACACATAGTATGCATTAGTAGCATGCTCCTGTCTAGCATTTCAGCTTCATTCAGAGTTCTTCTTTCAGATGGATGAGCAAAGTACACAACCATTCAGACAAGGTTCCTATCTCATCTCCAAATCTGCCTGCCTACAGATGGAGGGACTGCAGAAGTTGCTTCCAGCACCCAAAGATGGTAATAAAGTCAGGGATCCCTGAAATCAGTTCCAGGGTTGAGAGAACAGCCCACAGCAACAGCGAGGTGAATTCACAGTTACCTGGCATTTCAACTACACAACAGTATTTAAAGGAAATTGAGAGGGGAAGTATGGACATCAGCTCAAAGAAACATATTCTCAAGCAGTAGCTGGAAGACTAACATAAAAAGAATCAGAAATGCAAGATACAGACCCTACAGTAAATCAAGTTCTTCCGAGTACGTACTAACTTCTGGCCCAAAATGAACCATATATTGAGACATGAATGAAGTTCCACAACAAGCCTCACTTTACACAAATACAGGTTGCCACTCAAAGGATGATCCCACCCCTAACTTTCCTCCACATTCTGCTCTAGCAATTACAGTACTGTGGAGACAGATCAATGAACTGAACAGACTCTGTGCAAAAGTAATCTAAGGAGAGCAGAAATTAACTTTCTGTCAGAACAGCCATTTAAACCATCTCCCAGCCACGTGATCACTGGATCCAGTACAGTGAATGGATGAGAGAGGACAGCAGAGCACAAGCAGTCCTTTCAAAAGTATTTTAGACTTTGAGAAATCTAAATCATATGAAGCCAGATTTAACAGGTCAAATAATTCATAAAAGAAAATTTCCAAAATAACAGGTTGCGAGTGAATGCAGAATACCTTAAGGATAAGAAACTTTCAGTGCAGGTTTTCCAAAACACAGAAAATTTTCCTTATGTCTATGCAATATATACGTATCATAGAAAATATATACGTACATATATATGTATGTGTGTAGGTATGTACATACACACAGCCCTTAGCTACTTTTGGGTACTCTGTGAGAGGGTTAGGTTAAAATTAAGTACTAAGGGAATACCTGTAATAAACCACAAAAATGCATTCATGAAACCGCAAAATTATTATCACACCCAATGTAAGATTATGTTTTAAGAAGAATGGAATCTTTAATACTTACAATTGCCTTAAGTACTCACTTTATTATGTAACATTCAGAAAAGTAGAGCATTTTTCCTTCAAAATTTCACTGATGTGAATATTCAGATTCCTTTAAAATTATGCTCTTTTAGTTCTTCAATAAAATTGTTAGTTCTACAAGAAAATTACTCTTCTGACAGTGTAAAGATATTCATTACCTTGTAGGACAACTTTGAAAAAGATAGTTCTCTATATCAAATCTGTGCTAGGTTTTCTATCTTCCTCAAAAGCCTCATTTTGAAAGACAAGTCAGCTTCGAGATTCCAAGAGGCAGATGTCAAGATGAAGGCTATAAAAACTGTATAATGGAAAAAAGCACCAAGCATGCTTGCTGTGGGAACTCACAGAACACAGTAAGCCAGAAAGCCCGTGAAATCTACTTGTTAAATAACTTTTCAGAATAGACTTACCTTTTTAGAAAAAAAGGAATTTGCAATTTTTAGCAAGAAATCATCCCTGCCCATGCCAGAAGTATAATCACTTCCATGCAATCTGTTTGACAGCCACTTGGTCCTGTTGCAGCAAACACAGTAAGAAAGTACAAAGCAGCATTTGTTATGAAACAGTCAACCCACCAAACACTGCTATCTCTAACTTAGATTTTTAAAAAGGGTGTATGACAGACCCTGTCAGTACTTGCAACCCTGTATTCAAAGGAAGTTTAAGCAGATTTTGCATAGTACTAGATAAAAGTAATCACAGAAGACCCCCAAAGCCAAGTACATAAAGAATTACACAGGGAAAAAAACATATTCCATAGAAGAGGATCAAATTAGGTAATAGCCAGGGCCAAAGACCTCCAAAGAAGAAAATAAAAAGCAGGTCAGCAGAACTAAGTTACAGGATGAAGAGTTCCAGAGTTGACTGATAGACATGGCACAAGATTGTTTTTCCTGCACAAAAAAAAAAAATCTTAAACTGGGCAGAAGAAAGAAGGCAGAAAAAGTATTTATTTCTCTGTTTCTTCTTATGGTGTAATGCTTTCAAAAAGGTATTTATTGTTTATTACACCACTGTACTAACCTCTGTTCCACCCTTAAAAGAGAATTTATGTTTATATTCTACAACACTGGATGTATTACCTATACATTAAGAAGTGCGTATCTGGTGTTACACAGTATAGCCATGCACTTGAAAATGGTTGTATAGACAAGCAGCTGGCTCACCAAACCCACAGGGACTGTACACAGTCTAACAAATGGGCAGGACAAGTAAACCTGCACTGTCTAAATACAATTTTCACAGATTTAATACCAGCACTGGACAATCCAACCAGGGATGCTGACACCAGACTTCATTCAGTCCCATTTTTCCAGATCATCTGACAAAAATGTAGAACCATAGAATCATTAAGGTTGGAAAAGACCTTTAAGATCGAGTCCAACCACTAACCTATCACTGCCAAGTCCACCACTAAACCATATCCTCAAGCACCACGTCTACCCTTCTTTTAAATACCTCCAGGGATGGAGACTCAACCACATCCCTGGGCAGCCTGTTCCAATGTTTGACAACCGTTTTGGTGAAGAAGTTTCCTAATACCCAACCTAAGCTTCCCCTGGTGCAGCTTGAGATCGTTTCCTCTTGTCCTATTACTAGTCACTTGAGAGAAGAGACTGACACCCACCTCACTACACCCTCCTTTCAGGTAGTTGTAGAGAGCGATAAGGTCTCCCCTCAGCCTCCTCTTGTCCAGACTAAACACCCCCAGGTCCCTCAGCCTCTCCTCAGAAGACTTGTTATCTATACCCTTCACCAGCCTCATTTCCCTTCTTTGGACACACTCCAGCACCTCAATGTCCTCCTTGTAGCGAGGGGCCCAAAACTGAACAGAGTACTCAAGTTTGTTTGTTTCCTTACAGCCCTCAGGGTTCTGCCATAACTACATCTCAAATTGTAAAGATTTTTGTTGCATGAGCCTAGAAAAATCCTTAATTTGTTTTCTAAATTGACTATTTTCCCTGACAACTTTTCCACCTTCCAGCTGAAGGTAAGTCTAGGATAGCAAGCAGATTCTTAGTCTCTGCTGCAACCCCCTAATCTTATAACGATATTATTTCAGCATATCGAGCAGATTTAGTCTAAAAACAGTGCATATATTGAGGAAACAGGTCTTGATATATAAAAGACCTTTCTTCGCAGGCCACTGCAAAGTTGCCCCACCAAAAGTTTAAGCACAGTTCTTGTTCCAATAAACAAAACTAGAGTAGAGTGTCAGGTCTTCTCCCACTCCTACTTCATAACCAACTATCACTTCTGGGATTTCTCTTTTTTTGAGGCAAGAATTTAAGAAGTACAGTCAAATGCTCCTGATCGTCACCTCTTAAGACTAAATAAAAGCTAGGAGATGTGGGAAGTACCACTATCAGACTAGCTCAATTACAGCATCATAGATACTTATGGCCCATACATACGATTCTAACATATATTTATCTAGATTTTAAACATAGGGCACTTGGTCAATGTTAAATATATTTAGTGTGGTAAAAAAAGAGATAATTACATCCTATACAGGCAACACCTGCACAACAGTGGAGGAAAGAAATAAGCTATTTCTGTAAGGTGACAACTGTTTCCATTTTTAGAAAGATACAAATTTTTCTATTCCTCACAAAATACAGATAATATTCACAGGTGTAATAAGTTATCTCAGTCTTATGTACAGTTTTATAAAACATAGCAATAAAGTTCCATTTATATAAATTCCTGTTTTAAAAAAGCCTGGAATTTAAAAAAAACGTGTCCAAGTTGCATGGAATCTACATAGCACAGCAACATATACACTGACACAACGGTTCCTTCTAAATCCTATTTCCTGTTAGCATTTAGGTTTGGGTTTCCCCCCCTCCAACCTGCTAAATAAAGTCATATTTCCTGCTGACAGCAAATGATTGGTTTACCTATAACTCCAGGGGGTTTAACAATCCATCCTTTAAGAAGCTTTGACAGTTTAACCTGCTGAGCTCACAGCACCCAAGGGAGGGTCTTACTTGCAGTTTTACCTCTGCTGCTGCTGACCACTAATACTGACTCCACAGATAATAGATTTCAATAACAATCTCCTACAGGTTAACACTTCGGGTACTAGCCACAATGCTGCTTTAATTAAGTTAATACATGATGGTCACAGTTTGGTAGGAAGTTTTATTAAATTTGGCAGTGCTTACAATAGCAGGAAAAGTGCACATACTCACCTGTCCACTAGGCCTAGGATAAGTTTGTCTACAGATATGATTCAGTCAGTTTATGGCTTTACATAACTTTAAGTGAGCTCAGTTTATTAGCTCCATTTCCTCTAAACATGGATCTTTCCAGCATAACTGATAATTTCATGATGGATATGAAATGGATGCCTCTAACCATGCTGGGCACAGAAAGTGCCTACCTGGTATATAAATAGTCCATGTTGTACAGTTAAGTGGTGTTGGGTTCAGGTTTTTCCCTTTGCAAGGTTTGGAGCACCCTGACAATGGAAAACATTAGCATTTTTATTTACTTAAAGCTAAGCTGTTAATATTAAAATAACTTTTATATTTTGGCATACTATTAATTATGCAGAAGTTTGAAGATGTTAAAACCATCTAGTGCAAAGTGGGAAATAATTCGTATTTATTGAAAGCAAGCATTTAACAAAATACAAAAAGTGCAGATTGGAGAAGGTGCATGGTTAAATGCATTTTTCAGACTAATTATTCACTTATTCTTTTTAAACACTGCACTTAAAAGCACAAACTCACTTCAAAAACAGAGGGGAAAAGAGGTTCTTTGTTAAAAACCTGGTATTAACTTTACCTGCAAAAACATCTATTTGCTGGATTTCTTTTCGTTTTTTTGTTAAAGTACACAATCTGACAGACACTCTACAGAGTAATAATGAAGCAGCATGGGAGCCATTTAATGTATTTCTTGATTAACTCATTGCCTGTCCAGTTCTCATACAGACATGTGCTCACATGTCATAATCGTCATAACTCCCATCATCCCTACAGTTAACACACAAGCTCCTTGATTAGTGCACAACTCCCAGACGAGCCATTGCTAATGCTAAATAATTCCCTTCAGCCTCCTGCGACTATACCGCAGGCTCTCCAATTAAATATAATGTCTCTGATGAGCCATATTAATACGAACAAATTCTTGCCAGGGATTCTAGCCCACTCACTTTCACCAAAGTAGTAACTGACATAAAGAGAGGAAATCTATATACATAAAAATTAGCCAAAATAATAGTTTTGCCATGAGGCTTTAGTTATAAAACTGTGCTGTGACAGGTATGTTATTCTTGGAGGTATCCAGGAGACTGGCATATAAATACATGTTACTGGTAAGTGACAATGAGTAAATTACCATTTTAATAATTGAAAAGCAAGCATGTAAAACAGCTTTTCAATCAGTTAATTACAATTAGCAATATCTAATCACATATGATAAATTAACTACAGACACCCTCAGATCACTTGCTGTTGGTATGGCAATTATACTCAGCTGATCTTATGCATTAAGCATCATTTGAAATATCAGCATAGCTGCACACACCTACATAAAAGGGTTTTTCAGGTTACAAAAATATTTCAGTAATGACCCATGCATAAAATTTTCAAAACTTGCACCAAGAAACTACCATGCTTGTTAAAAGCCTGCCCCAGCATCTCAGCTTATATTGCAAAGTCCACATATTTTAAGATGTTTACATATGTATCAAACAACATTAAAATATTTTATGACTATAAAGGAGCCAGTCATGAGTCAAATATATAGAAGCCAGATTATGATGATTTCCCCCCTTTAATATCCAGACAGTCACTGGAAATCAAAACCTCTCCAGTGTACCCAGGAATTCCTTAACATCATTTAACTCAAAATTGCTGCCATTAGCTGGAAATTTTCTACTTAGATTTTATGAAAATCATGAGGAATTCCCAGTCCTTCAAGCAGAGAGTCTGATGTCCTTAACCCTAGTGCTGACCCTCTCGCTAAAAGAGATATCAACAAAGGACATGTAAATTGACTGTTGCAGAAGTATCCTTTAGTAGTTTTAAATATTGCTTGCAACTGCACAAATTGTAAGATATTCAAATAACCCCCATGAAATTTTGATAAGCTCTTCCCCAAGGTCCTTGCACCTTCATCCTTACACTAACGTACTTCATCTTCATTTACCTGATCATTAGTTTCCAGTTTGTTCAGCTGGAAACCAACACACACTAATTACTTTGACATCACAAAGTCCAATGTATTCACCACCTCCCCAGACAGCAGGGAGAAATTATCAAGGGTAGGCATGATAATATCCTGATAAATGATGATTCACATCACCTCACTGTCAATCATCCAGAAGTGCTCACGCAAGATACCACTCAATCTCATTACCGAATCCTAGGGCTAAGAGTACAATACACACCAGGAGTCATATTTCAAACAGCAGGCCACCTGGGTAAGATGCAGCTCTTGGAGAGTTTCATGAATTTTGTTGGCTTTTTGTTTTAACACAGTAAATGTCAAATATTCATATATTTTACCATGTGTATATAGGCTGGCAGAAAAGGACATGCTGAAAGCAAGGCAATTCATCTTGAGGGTTCAAGTGAAAAAAATATCTAGGTTCTTTGAAGGGGAGGACAAGGACAGGTAAGTTCCATTAATTTAAGAAAATTAAATTCATCTAAAGTTTCAGTTTCATGATTTAAGCACCCTTCCTGCTGAAACAGTATAAATGCATTCAGAGCTCTAAAAAAAAGAGTAATGCTAGCTTTGTAACTCATTGAGATAGGGAGAGTTTGCTTTTTCCGTGACAGAAAGCAGATATTCATAAAAGCAAGATTCCTGCTTAAATAAAGGGAGGGGGAACGGGGGGACAAGACAACAACGACACCACAACACCAGAATCAGTCAAGAAGCAAAATAAAAGCTTAGTAAGAGCTGCTTTCTCAGAAAAGATCACCTCCTCCCATACTTCCAAATTAGTAGCATCATCCTTCCAACTCTCTCAGTCCAATTAGACACATAAATAAAGCAACCTCCAATAGATAAATGCCCAGGACTTGCTACTTCACACAGAATCTAGAAGTTCTTCTTTATGCTCAGGAATGGGGAGGGAACAACACACACCATCTCCTAGGTTTGTAACACAGTTTTCTTGCCCAAGGTAGATCATTCACCATCAGCAATCCTGCACAATGACGCATCATACATTGAACAATACGATCAATGACTGATGGAACAGGTAAGTGAGCAAAAGATGAAAACAAGACTGAAAGACTATGGGTGAAAAGTGTGAGGGAATTTCACAGCTACATGTGATTCTGCTAGTTACTGCCAGGGAGAAAAACAGTCAAAGCTAAGGACCAAAACCTTGAGTAGATAGTGCTACAGAATCAAGCAAACAAAAGAGAGCAGACAGCAGAAAAATAAAGAAAGCACGAAGATGCACATTCTACCACTCCATTGTATTTTCCTGGCTGAAAACACCTAAAGCACTCAATGCAAGTCAGAGCAGCAGAGCGCTCTCTTGCAAGTACAGATGATACTGCTACAGGCACACTGGTGCAGCATCCAGCAGCTGCCTGCCCACACAACTGGGCCTGAACTTGGCAGGAACCCTCACACACACTTTCTTGCACCTCCACTGCCCCAGACTGTTTGAAATATGATCATAGGCTCACAATGAAACCCTTGTCCCATTTCAAAGCACTCTCCCATGGGGCTACACAGGACAGGCAGCAACTTATAGGCTCCTGTTCAGATAATGTTAGCATAACATTTTTCAAGCAGAAACTCAGAGGACATGTTCTAGAATGTATGTATATGCAAATATATCAGAAATGCAAAGCTCTGTAAAAACACTGAATGAAGTAATGTAGGTGTGGCTGCACTATATACCTGACACATACACGATTCGAAGTCTACCTTTGGAACAGCTGCAGATCACTAATGGAGTTATAAAAAGGCAAGAGCTCTTCACAAGCTTCCTGTCAAAACACCCGCCCTAACAAAAGCCATCTTCGGGTTACACATAGATCTCTCGCACCCAACTCTGTGACCAACACCCCTCACCTCTTTGGCACAATTTACATTAAGATTGGCTTATCAACCTTACCTATTGTGCTAAGGATGATAGATAAGTGATTCTACAACAATTTGGCCCAGAAAGGTTAAACACCACATGCTTGAACAACAGAACTCGAAGCATGTTTCCCCTTAAGAACCAAAAAGTCTGAAAATAAAACAGAACCTATTATCTCTAGCACATCAAGTAGGGCAAGATAATGAGCAAAAAAGAGAAAGGCTTTTTTCCACTGAAGGCAATTGCAGTGCTTTCCCTTCCTAGACTTAGAGAAGGGCTGCTAGGAGGGAACAAATAACTAAAATTGTTGGTTTAGTTTACAGAAGTGGAGCACTGAAGACAGAAAGGAAATTGGCAACTCAGACTAGAAAAATATCACTCCAAACAAGCTTCAAAGTCACAAAATTTTACAAATATCATTCAATAATGAACTTCATATAGAAGTGTGTTACATTTTCATTTTAACCTAAAAACAGCCTCCTTCATCCCGGACTTACTGCAGCTCAAATTTCTTAAGGAACATACGACCTGACTATTTGCGCCTTGAGAAGGCCACTGTTGGCTTAACTGCTTGAAGTCATACAATTCAAATTTCTTCTACAGAAAGAATATTGGTGCAGAGAAATCATAGGCATGCCTGCCTGCAAAATGAATTTAGGACAATAGTAAATATGTTAGCATTACTCCCAGAAATCTCAGGGCAGAAAATTGTAGCAGTGGTTGTATGCTTTAGTTCAGCTGATGGAAACATCTGACATTCTAGTAGTTGAAGACTTTCTTAAAAAGGCATATCTTCAAATCAAAAACAATGTTTATATTTCTTGATGTTAGGGCTATGGTAATTGCTTTACAAAAAAAACTTAACACAGCAGTGTCACTTTTTGAATCTCATTAGCCTAATTTTTAAAAAAATTAGCTTTCAGAACTAATTCACACAAAAACACATACATGCTTATTTTTCTTAGCTAAGTTGTAAAAGAAAAATCTCTGCAGAAAGAGCAAAAGACTGGCACGGAAACAAACTTTACTATTGGGCAAATACTGAGTTGGACACATAAAACATAAAAACCACATCTTTCTTTCAAGTTACTGAAGTTAACTTCCAGTAGAATTGCAGTATTTCCTCTAAAGGAAAAAAGAAAAAAGTAAATGGGAAACTGTTGTCAACAAGTGTCACTACTGCAGAGCTCACAGCCTACAAGTTTCTGTCAGTCTTGACTCCACAGATACTGGACAAGACGCACATTACAAAACTTCAGGTTCAATTTAACCCATATGCAAGGCTGATTCTAAAAACTCTTCAAAACATTCAGCAAGTAGAAATTAAATACAAGTTACACTCCAACTGTAACTCTCACAAGAAAAAATAAAATCAGATTTACCATTAAAATTCAGGTTATTACAAAAAATAAATCATTCATACAGCTAAAATCTCCCCCACATTATAGTCATAAATTTGTGTTTACAAAGAACAGTGACATATTTCAGGTAGCTACAGACCCTCTACATACTCATTTGATCAAATAAAAGCTAACATTGATCCAAAAGATACAAAAGAACATCATTAAAATTACAAAATACAATAGCAAAATCCGTATTAGGACTCTGGTCTTATAAAATTAAAGCTTTGAATTCAGCATTTAATTACTGAATAAATAATGACCAGCTGCTGAATTTATCAAGAATGACACATAGCATAAAAAATGGCTTCCCAAACCAAAAGTACAAGAGATGCTACAGTGGTTTCCAGAGTTCTCCAAAATTTTGCTATGCTTAACAAGATAAGCAACACAAGCAAATATGTAAATAGTTCAAAGTTTCAGTCAATCTTGAAGTTAGGAGCAAGAAAAGCAGTACCTTGCTGAAAGCGTAAGAGAAGAAACAAAGGGACAACTCTGGTTTCTCAAGTCCCAGCAGCAGGTCGCTGTGGCAGACAGCGGGGCTGCCCAGGCCCGACCGTTCTGCACCTCATTCTCTTTTATGAAAAGAAAGGTTCAGGACACTGGGGTCTGGCCTTATCAGGCAACAGAGTGCTCAAAGGCAGCTCCTCGACCACTGCCCCTTCCCTCCTACATACACAAGGTTTTCAGCTGCTAAAAACGTACAAGCAAGCAGTACTAAGTCATCCACATTCAAAGGTATTTGGGATCCTTTCTCACAGCATAAGTGAGTGGCCTAGGAAGACACCAACAGGCAGGCCAAGCTGGTCAGGCTTCTAGCACCAAGCCTTCATCACACCAGGCAGCAGACCTGCCAGGGACCCTAATGCTGGAGGAATGTCTCAGTACTTAAAACTTGTTATCACAGCTTTTCTTTGCCCCCCACCCCCTGTTAGTCTCCAATACATTCAAAGTACCAGCTTCTCACCTCCACAGAGCACAAACAGCAGCCAGGCAATACAACCACCTTTGTTATGTTCAGGAAAAGCCTTTAAGGAAAAAAATTCTGGAACAGCAGGAAGATGCAGTCCCCAGCAGCCACCCCACACAGTACACCTGTTCTGTTAGCTCTTCTCCAAGATAAAAGCCTTCACTTATTAAGCAAAACCAAGTCAAACAAAAAATCAGGTTCGGCAAGTTAACTTTTTCCTGGGTTCACGAGCATTTCTAGGAAACTGACAGTTCCAACACTGAACCAGTAGTAGCATCCAGAAGAGCTAGTTAAGAGCAACAACTGTGTATACTGGAGCAAAACCATCACTCAGAAGTTGTGCTGAAGAGCTTTCAAACTAAGCACAAGATCAGCAAAATTACGTAGGGAAAGTTTGCCATAAACAAGAGCTATTATTTAACTCTCTGGACATTATTCTTCAAATTTTACACTCAACTTTTAATAAAATTGAGACACAACTGGTGACTTAGATGTACTCTCATTATTACCTTTTTTACCTTCTCAGAATCACATCAGTATTTTGATACTCATATATGCCAAGGAAAATCCTCACTAAAAAAGCCATGGGTGACCAGCAATTTAAAAAAGAAATCTCACAGGTAAAGGAACAGGTCATACTTCCATTATAAGCATTCAAGTTATCTGTGAAGAGACTCTCCTTTCTTTTTCTCATCAAATACAACATAAATGGTTAAAGAGATTGGCTATGCAATGTGAAAGAAGCTAAGACTAATCACGTATTTGCCCATTTGACAACTTAATACAAATTATCTTATTCTGTGTTTTGCTTTTACTTGCCTAAAATGAGTTCTCTTCCCACCCCATGGGTTTTTAAAAAGGCAATAAACAAAAGTGAACAATAAGTTGGACAGGACCTCTAAAGAGCTGATCCAATTTTTTTCACTCACTTTTTAGTTTAGCTAGGTTGACTACCTCACAAGTTCAGCTACTAAGATACTACAGGACACCAGTGAGAGCCCTGGTACAGCCAAGGTAATTGACATTCACTGCTCCTTCATCCTTGGAGCTGGCCATATCAAAGATGGCTACCAGATTAGCCAGGCATGATTTGCCACAATAAACTCTCTCAGTCATACGCTCACACTTCATGTGAGAAGGCATGGCTTCCAAAAAAATTCACACCATATTTTTTCTAATTACTTCCCTATAGTTCTCTGGATCAAAGAGACAGTTACCTCCTTCCAGTCATCAGGAACCTCTCACAACACTGACATTTCAAAGATGAGAGAGCACAGTCTCACAATTAAATCAGCTCATTCCCTCAATTCAGATGTATCCCATCCATCCCACCGACTTTTCTATGTCCGATTCACTTACATAATACCCACTTGACCTTTCCTTGCTGTGAACAGGACAACGCTTTGCCTGGCACTGCAGTTAGGCTCAGGGACCTAAGAGTGGGCTTTCCCAGTAAAGACCAAAGCACATTAGGCACCGAATATCTCAGACTTCTCCACACTCTTTGTCATTATCAGGTACCTTGCTCAATGAGCCTGCATTTTCCTTTTCCTCTCTTTTGTTGCTGATACACAGAAACTTCCTGTTGCTCCTTCACATCCTTCATTATACAGGCAACACCAGCAGAGTTTTGGCTTCCTTATTTATGCCCCTGCACACTCTGACCAGTCTGTCTCCTGTGTATACTTCATCTGCTGCATACTCGTTTTCTGCATTTAAACTCTGCCTGAGTTCCTCATACAGCCCAGGCAGGCTTCTGCCACACTTCCTCAGCTTTGTCCACATCAGCTGAGATGCAGAGACAGCTCCTGTGCTTGGAGAAGACAACCCTTGAATATCAACCAGCTCTCCTGGGACACTTCAACTTTCAAATCAGTCTCCCATGGGATCCTGGCAAGTCCTTGCTCAGGCCAAAAACCTGCTCTGCTGATATCCAGGGTTGTAATTCCGCCGTTTGCCTTGCTTCTTTTGGGAGCCTAAACCTCACCACTTCAGAGTGGTCATAGGCTTCACACCCCTAATCACCTCTTCCCTCTTTGTAAGAGGTCCAGCACAGCATCTCCCCTAGTTAACCAAATCATTTCTGTCAAGACATTATCCTCCACAGATTCCAGAAGACCCTCACTTGCTTTCACTCTGTCTTTCCAGCAAGTATCAGGGTAGTTAAAACCCCACATAAGTACCAGCACCTGCAATCATAAGGCTTCCTCTAGCTTTCTAGAACTGGTTTTATCTGTTTCTTATTCCTCATCAGGTCTGTCACAGACATATACCACAACACAGCCTAGTGGCAGAAGTCAGTCTTCCCTGTACTGAGGGTCTCTATCCTTCACTTATCCAAGCACAGCCTCTTGCAAAGCTCTTGGCTCTGCAGGTTCTCTACAAAGAAGAGTCCTTCCTGATTCTGCAGTCAGCTCATCTCTTCCCTGCAGCTCCGTCACCTGCAACTCAGCACCTGGACCAGAGCACACCGCCCACTTGCAAGGGCCCCGGCCCCTAGTCTCAGCCTCAGGGAGAAGCAGCAGGCATTTGCTACAGCCTGAGACATGGAAGACTTCAGCCTCACTCCTTCTATGTACTTTAAATATTAATTCATTACTGCTGGCAAGATTTACAATTAACACGTGTTCATTTACTCAAAGCTGCTTTTCTTTCATACTTACAATATGGCATAATATGGAAACAACAAGGCCATGGGAAAACTTTTGCAGGGAGTATCATAAGAAACCAGTCCCCAATATTTAATTAATACTACTTCCAAAGCATCCTTTGGTAATGTAGTGTTGATACCATCTAAGAACAGACAAACATCTATTAAAAGTTTTGTTCAAAGAAAGAAATTGCACTACACAAACAAGTTTTAAGGTCCTCTAACTTCTTGCTAAGTGCATAAAATCTCAGTTTGAGGCAGGGCCCCCACCCGAGGTCTGGTGACAACTAAGAAGAGCTCTCTAGTATTCACCAAACTGGCATCTTCACCATGCACGGGTGTCCACCCTCTTGTAAGCACACATTCTGAGAAACAGGATCAGAGTTACCCACAGATGTTTATATATCCACATTAGTGAAAAACAAGACAAAACCAAAAGCAATCCCTAGGGTATGGATGCTGTATTCTCTAGAAGACTAGAAAGGAAAGCTTAATTCAAGTTACCTTTGATATTCCACTACTGTTTCAAATCAGTGGAGGAAATTAATTCCTAATAGAAATGACAGTCAGGTGCAGCTGCACTGTTCAGAACAATTTGAACATTCTATTTAAGTCAATAACAAGACACAGATTTTCATTAACTAGCCATTAGACATTCATGTGAACAGAGCTTAATACAAGCCTTTTAATGACATCCTTCACGATCTCCACGATTCAGCATCATGACAGAGCATTAGAAAGGAGCAGCCCAAATACCAAGCACTCAGTTTCACACATCTGGAAAAGCAATACACTGTGTGGGACCACATGAGAAACAAAACCACTCAACAGGAGAAACTTAAAACTGCCTTTTTTGTTGTTGTTCTCAGGAGACAACAACTGCAAAGGTAAGTAAGAAGATATCACCATAATATCCATAGTAAGGCAGGTCACCTGATCCTTGAGAAAGTACCTGTAACATACTTACATGTGCTGGTTTTGGCTGAGAAGGGGTTAATTCTCCTCACTGTGGGGGTCGGCTACCTTTCCAGCTTCCCACGCTCTGCCGCGTGGCGGGGGGGGGGGGGGGCTGGGAGGGGCGGGGCCATGGTGGGGACGGCTGACCCCGACTGGCCAATGGCAGGTTCATTCCATACCATGTGACACCATGACCAGTATATTGGGGGGGGCAGCGGCAGCGCGGAGGCGGCACAGCGTCGGGTCGGCGGGCGGTGAGTGGCTGCGGCACGTGTAGTTTGTTTCGGCGGTTCGTTCCCCCTCTCCCCTCCCTTCCCCCTCCCCCGGGGTTTGCGCCTCTCGTTCTCCTTTACATTGCATTTCTGTTGTTGTTTCTTTTAATTTTAATTATTAAACTGTTCTTATCCCAACCCACGAGCGTTACCCTTCTGATTCTCTCCCCCATCTACCGGTGGGGGAGTGAGCGAGCGGCTGTGTGGGGCTGAGCTGCCGCTAAACCACAACATTACATGAGAATCTGCCAAAAAGTGCCAACCAACAAGAGCTGGGAGATCACTCGGTCACACCTGTTTTTATGGAACAACACAAACCAACTGCAATCACTGGCCACACACCAGCATCCTACACTGCTAACTGGGATCTTATCTCTATGCAATCCAACAGTTACCTCAGCTTCCACACATATTCCTCATTCCTTTACAGTTGGACTTGATCTTAAAGGTCTTTTCCAACCCAAATGATTCTATGATTGTCTCCCACAGGGTTCTCCAAAGTTCTGTTATTGTAGGACCCAATCTCAATGCGTGTTGTGCTGGTTTTGGTTGGGATAGAGTTAATTTTCTTCACTGTAGCTGGTATAGTGCTGTGTTTTGGATTTGGTATGAGAACACTGCTGTTGGCAAATTGATGTTTTAGTTGTTGTTAAGTAGCAGCTAAGTGTCCCTAAACAGTGCCTACATTAGTCAAGGCCTTTTTCAGCTTCCCACGCTCTGCCACAGGTACAGCCAAGGCAGCTGACCCCAACTGACCAAAGGGATATTCCACACCATATGATGTCATGATCAACATCTAAAGCTGGGGGAAGAAGAAGGAAGGAGGGGACATTCAGAGTGATGGCGTTTGTCTTCCCAAGTAACCATCACACATGATGGAGCCCTGCTTTCCTGGAGATGGCTGACCACCTGCTGCCAATGGGAAGGACTGAATGAATTCCTTGTGTTGCTTTGCTTGTACATGCAGCTTTAGCTTTTCATTAGTAATAATAATAACAACAATAATGTAAAGCAAAATAGTAATACCTATTAAACTGTCTTATCTCAACCCATGAGTTTTGTCACTTTTGCCTTTCTGATTCTCTCCTCCATCCCACCAGGAGCGAGCGAGCAGCTAGCTGTGTGGGGCTTGGTTGCCAGCTGGGGCTAAACTACAAGAGTGTTCACTACACTGATGTCCACATGCACTTAGAGAGAGCTATGGTACCCAATTATAATCTAAGATTACAAAGAAAATGCAAAGGGATACAAAACAAATTTATAATTTCTTAATAGCCTTTCTAGGACAGGCAGTAGCGTAGAATAAGATTTTTGTATTACTGTAAAAAGGGTCTCTGAGGATGAAAAAGGAAGAGCACATAACAGCTTTAGTCAGGCAGCTCAGACCGCTTACATGGAAGAAAGGATGTGAACTGTACCCCTTTTTCTTTTTCCCACTCCCCACTTCCAAAGTGCTGTCAATCACGGCCCCCAACAGGTACCATCAGTGCCACACTGAATGTATGGTTGCTTCTCAGATTAATTCTTAATGCTTCAGGAAACTACATGTGGAATAGAAAGGATTAGAACAAAATTATGAAAGGTGTTGGAGACACACTTCCTGGACAGCAACGTTCCATTAGTACACAAGTCAGCCAAGGGAAATGACATGCTTTCACCAGCAATCAGAATGTCACAAGTTTGTCAACAGCTAAGGCCATATTAAAAGTGGTTACACTTTAAGAACTGCCAGCATCCTACCTTACAAAGTCTGGAGTTACAGATCAACAAGAGAGCAGATATTAAATACCAGCTGCAAAGGCAGTGCAAGAATTCATGCAATGCTATACATCAAATTACATCCAGGAATGAAATTCAGAACATTGCCTGCTTAGCACAGCAAGACAGAAACCAAAAAAAGGTATTTTATCTAAACAGAACTCATGCATCTCTATCAATCCAAGTCACCACTAAGTATAGGTATTACCTTGCACCAATTAGTCACATACAGACTACCATTCTTCCCCTATATCAAACAAGGTACATACGGGGGGAGTGGGGGCCACACATTGGTTTGGGTTTTTGGGGGGCGTTGTATTGGGTTTGCATAGCAAGGTTTTGGTAGTGGGGAGGCTACAGGGGGTGGCTTCTGTGAGAAGCTGCTAAAGTATTCCCACGTCCAATAGAGCCAATGCCACCAGCTCCAAGACAGACCTGTCGGTGGCCAAGGCCAAGCCCATCAGCAGCAGTGGTAGTATCTCTGGGATAACATAGTTAAGAAAGGGGAAATCTGTTGCACAACAGCAGGCAGAAGAGAAGAATGAGAATGTGTGAGAAGAACAACTCTGCAGACACCAAGGACAGTGAAGACAGAAGGGGAGGAGGTGCTCCAGGCACCAGATCAGAGATTCCCCTGCAGCCCATGGTGAAGACCATGGTGGGCACACTGTCCGCCTTCAGCCCACAGAGGTGAGCGGTGCAGCAGATATGCATCCACCTGCAGCCTGTGGAGGAGTCCACACCAGAGCAGGCTGATGTGCCCGAAGGAGGCTGTAACCCTGTGGGAAGACCACGCTGGAACAGGCTCCTGGCAGGACCTGTGGAGAGAAGAGCCCACGCTGGAGCTGATTTGCTGGCAGGACTAGTGACCCCACAGGGGACGCACACTGGAGCAGTTCATGAAGAACTAATCTGTGGGAAGGACCCACTTTGAAGAAGATCATGAAGGACCTTCTCCCACAGGAGGGATCCCACACAGGAGCAGAAGGAAAATGTGAAGAGGGAGGAGTGGCAGATACATACATGATGAACTGACCACAACCCCTACTCCCCATCCCACTTGCTGGGAGGAAGTAGAAAATTTGGGATTGAAGTTAAGCCTGGTAACAAGAGGGTGGGGGGAAGGTGTTTTTGAGGTTTGGTTTTATTTCTCATTACCCCACTCTAATTTATTACCAATCAAATTCATTTCCCCAAGTCAAGCTGCTTCTGCCTGTGATGGTAATTGGTGAGTGATTGGGAAAGTTAACAAGCAAAACAGACTGGACACAGCTAGAAAGCTAAGAGCAGAATGACTCTGGGGAATTCCTGTTGTAATTGTGGTAAAGGGACAAGGGATGGATTGTGTGTGAATTGTCCACTTTTATTGGTGTTGTGATGACATTTTGATTTTGGCATGGGGAATTCTTGATGTAAGTGAAGTTTGTGAAGATTGTGTGATCAATATGATGAATGTGGATTTTAATGATAGTTTTTAAATATGTGATTCAGAGACAAGGGGTGCTTTTACCACAGAGGCTTTTGGGGGTTTTGGTTTGGTTGGGGGGTGTGTTTGTTTTGTGTTGGGTTTTTTGTTGGGTATTTTTGTTTGTTTGGGGGTTTTTTGTTTGTTTTAATCTAAACCAGTCAAACCACCCAGTGCTACTTTTTGTTTAAATGTGTCAGGATGTAAACTCATCCTGAAAAATAATCAAGAAAGTGCCAGAGCTGTAAGCTGTTTTAGAAACTCCTCAATTTCACAGATTTAAAATTGACACTATCATTTAGAAGAATTGCTATATTAATTTCCAATGGAGACCTGAAATCAGGCTTCAAGGCTGACTATACTGACCTAAAAGATTAAGCTTTAGCCAGACACTAAGAGAGAAGTACTAAACTAAAAACTAGTTATGTCATAGTATTTATGACTCATGTTGACCAAGACATGAAAAAAGTTTCAGGATAGAATAAGTTTTACCATATAATTTGATATTTTAAGGCCTAGTACCAACAAGAAATATACATTCAGATGAACTCCTACATAATCTGATTTTTCCACCATCCTTGCTCATTCGTGCATATTTACAAGTACTTCCTGTCAACCTATGACAGAAACCCAAGTTTCAATCAAGGCCTTCATAGTAATAAACTCCATTTAAGGAAAATTTTAATTGTGAAACATGACCAGTCTGGCTAGTAGGACAACATCCTTATGTATGCAGGCATGCTAATTCAACAAAAACGATATGGAAGTTTCCTATTGGGGGAAAAATGGCAGCTACTGTCTAGTTATCTAAAGCATCTCATCTGCAAGAAAAAGTCAAAATGAGAAATAATTCATATGAAACAATCACTTAAAAATTAAGAGGAATTTTTCATAAAATTTAGATTTGAATATATTTGTATGTCTCCATGTTTAATAGTTTAACACAGGCCTATAAACTCTAAATTCAACTTTGAAGAGTCCATTCATTCTAAGAAATTGAACGTGACAAATTTTGGATAACAACTTATTACTGTGAAATTAGTGTGACAGATGAGCTTTGAATGATGATTCTACTCCTGATTGCTCCCTCACACCTGAACTAGACAGGTTTGGATGATAGAGCTACAGTTTAGTTCTGGGGTTTTTGGAGGGGAGTTGTTTTTTGGTGGTTTTTCTTGTTGGTTGGGGTTTTGTTTTTTGTTTTTTTTTAATTAAAACAGCTATCAAAGGATGTTAGTTGCTACCTACAGAAAACTCAGTGGTAATAAGTAAAAGGGCCTCTCAAATTCATCCTTTTTAAATTATAGTGCTACCTTGTTGAAATTAAGACAGGTGCTTTTTAAGAACACCACCCATAAAAGTGACATATGCATCCATACCTATAACATATTCCCCAAACACTGCACGTCTTTCCTTCTTCCTACTACACCTTCACTTTGTTTCACATCTCCAATCTTGATGTTTTTCCATCTTTCAGAAACTTCATATGTAATTCAGTTCCTTGTTTAACACCTCTCCCTAGTAAAAGGGCACCAGGATCCCATTTGGGGAATGACAGCCTGTCAGCCACCAACCCCACAACAACCTGTAGCTATACAGCTAACAATCAAAGAAAGTATCTGGCTTTAAATTCAACCCACCTTACAAGGATCTTTTAAGATTGTTTTGCTTCCCAATCCAGCTCCTCACATAGTCCCATCACATACCCCATCAGTGGGGGTTGTGGGGAAGAGGGAGCAGGGAAGGAAACTAGTATCAGTGATACAGGCTCATACTAACTTTAAGACACCAAATCTACACTGCCTATCAGAAGTACTCAGTCAGGTATTCTTCTTTCTCCTGGTCCCCAACCATGTGTCCTGGTGGCATTAGCTCTAGTGTTCATTAACCTATGCAGGGAGTCACATCAGCTTACTGATCCACATTTCTTTCATTCTCCACGGTTCTCAGATAAGCAACCTGGATCCATTTAACAATAGGCTACACATGTAGTAGTGCCAACAAGAATGTCAGGTACGCAAAAAGATAGGAAGGTAAGAAGGGGAGAGAACTACTCCTAGTAGGCGCACAGTCTTAAATCAGTTGTAAAAGCCATTTCCCAAGCACTCATGAACATTATTCACAAAAAATCTGACTCAGGTCCATCTCTGTCTAGAATTCATCCTATTAAAGGGAAATTCAACCCTGGGCCTGCTGACCAGTGTTTACACCCACACAAGAAATGAGATAGTGTTACCAAATAGCATCACTCATTAATACTGCCTGAAAACAGATCATCCTTGAATATCCACAACCACAGCTGATAACAAACAACACAGCTGGGGCAATATAAACCACAGGAGCAACAGATACAAATCTGCACAATGAAACAGTTGCTGCTGAGGACCTGGGTGACAGATAAGATCAGGAAAATGACAGACCACTCAAAGCCTCAAAGGAGAAGGGGTCCAAGGACCTTCTATTCTTGTCTCCAAGGAGGTGAGGCAGCAGGAAACTAGAGGAAAACAGAGGAATGTGGTATAACTAGCATTTTTAGTCACACTGACAGTGTTAATTGCATAAGAGTTACTACATACAGCACTTTCCACCACCACCGCTGGAAAGGTCTAGAGACTAACACGAGCAAAATGGGCTACAACAGGTGTACACCCATTTGGTTTCTTGGGGCAATTCACTGTAACAAGCACAGTAAGTTTGAGCCAGCATTACAGCAGCAGGAGCCATTGATCCAGAGCTCCAAGGACAGTGTTTCAAGCCATCTCCTCAGCAAACACTTGTGGCTTCAAAGGAAGGAGCTGCCTGGTCTTCCCCTGCTGGCCAAGAAAGAGGGGCAAGTCTTCAGAACAAGTGAAGCCTAGTGACTTCAGCCCTGCTCGGCCTGTTGCCAAGACTTTAAGATTCATCACTGAGGTGCCTGTAAATCTCTCCAAACTCCAGATACAGTGTCAGGGCCCTGCGGCCAGCAAGGCAGAGGTCAGTTTAACTGATGGCTGACTTACTCCCAACTCATCTTGCTTCTGTGCATGGCTCCAGCATCTGTCAGACATGCCACCGAAATATTTTAGCCTACTAAATCAGGAGGGAAAAAAGTTAACTAACTTGACAAATAAGGTGTCTGGTGTGTTCAGAGCACTGAAACAGCTCAGCACAAGGTCAGAAAAGTGCTAGAGCAAGAACAGGCCTAGAAGGGCAGTACCATGCAAGCAATTAGAGCTGCTTCAGGCAAGTGTATATCAGCATTTAAGTTCATATCAGAAGCACGGTTTTAAGTTAATCTCAGTCACCCCCACTTACAACACATTTGCCTCTAGCACTGAGCTGTCTCAAAGCACATGAACTGGGTATCTTCCAGGCAAAACTCAACCAAAAGATGGAGTCAAGGAAGCACATCAAACCACCACTAGCAGGCACAGGGACCACAGCACCAGACTAGAACCAGAGACGCTAAATGGGAGGCAGCAAGGACACCATGTCTTCGGCATGAATCACTTCACCCTACAGATCCAATCCTGTTACTCCACTCTACCTATTGATGTAGGCAGTCATCAGCACCCACAGAACCACTGCTTCACTCTCCGCAGCGCTGAGCGCCTGCACATTTAAGTCACAACTAACTTCTGACTGGGCTTCCACATTTTCCTGCAGCATGAACAATTCAGTACACCTTCTGACAATGACCACCTCCCCCAAGTGAGCTTTATGCCAATAATGAATTTTAATCCATGCACAGATCCTTCAAATAAATCAGCTTGATAATTAAATAACCCTCCCCACAAAGGTCAAAATATCTGGTTCAGTTCCCTCTTTCTAAACACACTTCCCACCTCCAAGGAAGTATCCCCAAAAGGTCCTAAGCATCATGCTTAAAGTATTCTACTCTGCACCCTTCCTCTCCTACTCAATGTTACAGCTTCAACCAGAATCCAACACAAGCAACGTTTCAGCTTAGCCATCAAACTACACAAACAGAGCCTAAGCATTTGTCCCCATTCCAAAGGTGATATATGCATTTAACATCATCCTATCAATGAATAAAATGCACAGCCAGTCTTTGAAGAAAAGTCCTAAAGCTTCAGCCTGTAAGAGCTTCACAAATTTCAAAGTTGGAGATCAAGCTTGCATTGCTCCTCAGAGCCAATGAAAGTTTGGTTACTTCCTCATTAATAGCACCCCCCATCAATCCACTCAGCTTAGAAGGATACAGTTTTAAAAAGAAAAAACAGACTACACTTGGCAAGCAAGATCCAGTTTTGAACAACAGCAGCACACTCCTTCCACAGAGGTATTTGAGTCTTCACAGGATGACCACCACATACATCTCTTATGCTTTGCATAACTGTTCAGTAGTTCACTTGACAGGGCAAGGGGATAAGACAGCAACATCACCTCCACCGTCTCTGATGAAGAAACAAGCAACATGCTGTCTTGATTTTGAAACAAGAGGTAAGTGCATTGAAGGAAGACCAGAGCACCAACTGCAAACTTGATCCTAACATTTCCTTGGCGTTATCTGGCACATTCCTATTCTGCACCCCTGGGAAACAACACCATTCACAAAGACTGAATTTCTAGTACATGGAGACAGAGAGTCCAGGAACTCTAGGCAACAGTGTGGGAATCATGTATTTAAACATTAAAATATTAGAGTTTCCTTTTCATATTGGTACTTGAACTAGATCTCTCCTCAGGTTATCTGAGCACAAACTCCTCAAATGCCATTGGCATGCAGTGGGCTGTTCAAAATGACCAATTTCTGGTTTTGTAGCTGATTATGGAAGAAAGCTTTGCGTATTTAAAGTAAACAGCAAAAAAGAGAAAATGAGAGTTTGGACAAACTTTAAGACCTCTGTATTCTTAAAGTTAGTTACAAGTAAACTCCTCAGCTTTGGATAAATTTCCACTTTTCAATATAATTAGGCTTTTTTTAGATTAAAACAAACAGCTAACTTCCATACAATATTTATTTTTGCCAACTAGATTTCTTAAAAACAAAATAACCTGACAGCATCCCATTAAGCTACAGGGAAGTCTTAGCAAAATTCAAAGTTTTTATTGTTTCAATCCAAAGCTCAATTTCTTCACTCAAATTCATTCAGCTCAATACAGACTTTGTACTGAAGCTTAATCAGCTTTGCAGTTTCCCTAAACAATATCCTCCCCCAACTTGCTTCTCAAATACTGCCTCAGACTCCAAGGTTAAAAAAGTTAGGAAAGGAATATAGATCTTCCATTTCTAGGTCATTTGATTTTTTGCGTTTTCCATCACTCAGAATACTATGGTTTCTAGAGAAGAACCGAACTGTGTGCAATTACTTTTACATCAATAAAAGCATTTGCATCATTTTTGGTTTTATATTATCCAGCAGAATAAGACGATGATCTGCAAAAGTTAAGAACATTTAGAGATGTCTATGCCTAAAGCAATTTAATACAACACCTGAAGTCTTAAGTGACTGATAGGAAAAAACCCTATGTTAAAGAATTATAACTGTCCACTACTCCATGAAGTTTTAGTAGTTTACATTACTTTCCCATGGGATTTTTTCAGTCATTTATAGTTCATTGCTTCGTATGGCTATAGAATCCCTGCTGTGTTAAAAAATGCCAAATAAAATTATATCTCATTCACTGCTTTATGCTATACCTTCTTTTGTTCAGATCCAATTAGTGAAAGCTTGTTCTTCATTTATCATACTTTTAGCTGATTACATTAGGCATTACAATAGTTCTCTAGCTTTCCTTGCCTATGTTTGCACCATCAGTGTTACATTTATGGTTGAGGAGGCTCTTTCATCTTAACCCTCTATTCCAATCAGTTCAGGGGGAAAAAAGTACATACAATTACTCCTGTTCAGCCGAAACTTCTTTGCTTGTTTTCTCATCCCAAAAATAACTCCACCAGATGTTTCAATTAAAAAATTTCCAAATTCTACTGGTTCTTCCCCACTTTACCTATCCAAGTGTAAAGAATTAGTGCTTTGCAAGCCAAACTCTGACTTTTTAAAAAAAAAAAGCATTTTGAACCGTATACAATTTATTTCCTCCACTTTCTCCAAAATAACAGATGTAATAACAAGTATTAGCCAAGATGTTCATGACCCTAAAAAGCACCCATTATGTCCTACTTTTCTTAACATACTCAGTACCACATAAGCAACTGCATGTTCTATAGGGAGGGTCTCAGTAGTAATTTTGTCAGGCTGATTTCCCCTACCATCCAAGGATTTTATTTCAGGACAGTTGTTAAAGCAGCAACTTCTCTTCCACAGCATAAATAACTTTGGGCATAATCTTTTTTCACAATTCACATCCCTCCCACCTCCACAAAGGTAAATGTAATCCAATACCATTTCATACCATTTCCAGCTACCTGTAATTTTGCATTAATACACAAGCACTCTGAAGTCACTCACCTCCTCTTAAGCTTTAACATTCCTTCCCTATCACCTTAGTAGTTTTAACATATAAATCCTTCAGATCTGTGGCCATTTTCCAAATTCAGAGCACAAAACAGTATTTTGTTCTTTGCATTTTCCTTCAGTTAAGCTTTATTTGGCTCTCAGCAGGTTGTTCAATTTTTGCCACATTCCCAATTTGTAACAATCCTTTCTGCTGCTTCCTGCTCAGAACAGCAAAGTTTTAATTTCTTGAAAATTCCTTTGTACTGTTATAGTCTAGTTACTAATTTTATATATTAAGGAGAGGTATGTAAAAACAAATACTGCTCTAACAGCATACTCAAGACATGATGTTCCACAGAAACCAAGTCTGAAACAAGAAAAACAAAGTAGTTTCACCAAAAGTCTATGTAGTTCAGCTACTTCCACCATCTTCACTCAGCACTATAAACTCCATGAGGATTTCACAGAATTTTAATATTAAAAAAAATGAAAAAAGTTGAATATTCAACAAAAAAGTTTTCCAAAATAAAGTGTTAGGTTGAGATAATTCACTAGTGATTCTTACAGTATTTTTGTCCAAAGACCAATGATTTTAAGGCTATGCCATCCCTATCCAAGCACCAGTGAAAAAGCCTGCTTGGGTCATTTATGCATGTGACACTGGATGAAGAATAAACAAGAAGCTATCACTGAAAAGTCTGAATTGCTCCATACCTTGTGATTGGGGTTTTCACCCCTTAAATATTTAGCGAGCATCCTCAAGGAACCCTGCTTCACTTCAATTTCAGTTGTTTTCAACCAGTATGACAGAAAGGAAAGCCAAAGATGTAACAGACTGACTGGTTTGCCCTCCTTTTACAGTTATTTGTAAAAATGGACTGGTGTTAAGAGTATCAGACTACCTATATTTCAGCAAGTAGCTACACAGACGACAAGTAATGTAATAAATATGGTGCTATTACTCCATCTCAAAGGTTACTCTACATTCTAAACAGAAAATATATCTATTCCAATTAATGCTATTTCTAAAAACTTCAATCAAAAAATATTTCTGTAAAACATCCCTACCTACTCTGGTCGTATAAAACCAGGTCTCACTGTTTTTAAAGACAAACAGCTTTGGGATGGGCAACTAGTTTGACCCTTATATTTATTTCTGCCTTTGATTCAATGACTATCATCATCAGGGTAGATGCCTATCATATTCATTTCCTTTGCAATACAAGTCTTGAAGGAATGAGAGATGTCTTGGCTTAATTCTGTCAAGCACAAAATCAAAAGGATATTCACAACTCTCCTACAGCATCCCACCACTAAGCAAACAGGTTTCTCCTAGCTACATGAGGACAGAGGTTCATTTGTCAGGTTGCATCAGCTCCCAAGTTTGATTTCAGAGCATTTGAGATTTTGATACCACTGGTATAACCAAGAAGATAGCTGTTAATGGCACCTGAACACAAATGAACAACATGGGGCAAACATAGTTTGTTACTTCATGCTAAGTAACACAGTCAAAGAATTTGGCCTCTGGACTCATCTATCAAGATTGTCCAAACTGGCAGTCACACACATCACTGCAATGGTCAGGTCATTTCTACAAACAATGAACAACCCGAGGTATCCAAGTCATTAAGACAGATTACGTTAGTTAAACTATTTCCCAGTGCAAGCACCCAAAGTAGCAATTAAAGGATTCATGGTAGACATAAGCTACTTTTTTGGTCTAATTATACATGTTGCTTATACTTAATACCACCACCCTATTTTAAGCACACAGAAAAGTGTTTCAAGTAGCCTTTCTCTCATTTTCCTTTAAATATTTGAAGGTTCTTCAATGCACACAGCTAATGCTTAACCCCATACAGATTGGATCCTTAAAAGACTGATCAAACCTAAGAGCTAAGTAGACACTATTTCACCCTTACAGCATTTGTCAGAGCCTTATCTCTAGTCCACGAACTCAAAATGTCAGCGTCTCATTTAACACACTTAATGTTATCTTTATGAACTGTTATGAGTCTATTAATCCATTTATGATATCCTAGCTTGGATTTCCTTTCTCTTATCAAGAATTACAAATTAAAGACCCTATGCATATTTTAAAGCTAAGACAGCACTGTAGATTGAAGCAGCATTGCTATTACATTTTCAGTTCCCTCTTTGCAATGCACTATTTGTACTCCCTTCCCTAAGATCATGACTTGTGATTTTTCTTGTCATTCTTATTCCCTCATTATGTTCTTCAGTCTTGGTTTTTACTTACTGCTTTCATTTTTTTTTCCTATTCTCCAGCTCATAGCAGAGTCCATACAATAAACAAAGCCATCCAGACACACTGGAGAGAAGACCAATTCATTTTCTCAAGTCCACTGCAGACTGGCAAAAGAACAAGTTTCCTCTTTTTAAACGGCTTTTTAATGTCTATTTTCAGAATTAATTCATGCCAGCAAACACGGCTGTGCAGTGCTGCTAAACAGTGAAGCCATTTATCCTATCAACAGATACCATATACACAAGATGGAACACAAGTACCCACCAGCATGCTTCAGTTTTACCAGAGGGATCATCGTTCAGAGTCGTTTGTATGCATATCCACTTAACCCTTGGCTTGCAAAAGAGATAGAGTTTATCATTATGTCTGACACCCAGCCATTAAGAATTAATTTCACAGTCCATTGAGCGTCCACAAGCTACTATACTCTCCCAGTTATGGCCACCAGTTAAAGTCCAGACCAAGTACACTCTTCCTTCACCTCAGAAAGGATTACTTGGCATAGAAATCCAGCAGCATGGCATTTGTCCTGTCTCCGAAAAAATCAAGGTTCAGTCTCTTGCTCTACCTACAGCCTATTTATATGAACTGAGCTGGTCACATAGAAATAGAACCACAAAAGGACTCACAAAAGCACTGTCAAAGTCCAAAACTTTCAACAGTTCTCACCTTTCACTTAACTCTGAAAACACCCAAGTTCTACTTTCACAGTGGTGAAGCATCAACCACGCCTCAGTTTTTGTATGTTGAGCAACCCACCACCTACATTCACAAGTCCTGTCCTGCATAACACACACTTTTTTTTCCCCTGATAGCTTGTCTGAGACATTCTATTAAATCATACCACATTTCCTTCCAGATTTCAAGAAACTATCATGGGACATTGGGGTACACCCAGTCCTTTCTCCTGTAGCAGTTCTTGCGGCAAGTAGTATGATGTTCTCTCCAGTCAACAAGGATATGCAAGCAGGACTCCACTTGTTATATATATCACAGCGGAAATTATCTTCCTATTCTTGCTACAAGTGACTTAAAATGTTTCTAAAAATAGAGGCTACAAGACTAAAAATGGGCAAATAGCTAGACAAGCACCTTACTTGTCTAGATAGCCATTTTACCACCTTTCTGCCATGCTGCTGAATAGTCAAAGCACCTCAACATCCTCATAAAATGAAACAGCTCCAATAGGCCTTTTCAACACACTCCCTAGAAGAGGGCATTCCTCTGGGAAGTGGGAAGCCACGAGCTGGATTTACCAGGCACGGGAACAATTTACACAGTTCTATACCGTCTCCCAAAATCCACTTTTCATTGCCTTTTTTGTGTACATTAGCAAAACAAAACTTAGGTTTCACTGCCACTCTTACATTTGGTGCACATATCTACAAGATGTTACTGTCTAGCTTAATCCAAGGAAAAACCAAGGTAATACGTACATGAGCAAAACACAAAAGAGTTCACACACAAACCATGCTAAATACTTGTCCAACCCTCCCACCTTGGTATTCCCTCTTTTCAAGCACATGGAGGAAAAGGACATATGCAAAGATACTATAGTGGGCACACTGGCAATGTTGAAGTAATTAACAAACCTGCAGAACAGTTGCAAGTCTTGTCGAATTACTAAGAATCCCATCTATCATTTGCATTCAAGTAGTACTTACAGCATTGGCATCAACATCACTGTGTATGGCAACTGTTTTAATCCCCATCTTCTTACACGTTTTGATGACCTATCATGTAAGAAGTGACAATTATCAACACTTAAAATACCAATAGTTTAAGAACTAACTACAAAAAGAAAAAACTTATACTTACTCGGCATGCAATCTCTCCTCTGTTGGCAATAAGGAGTTTTTCAAAAGTCTGAAAAGAATAAGGATCTTGAGAGATGAAAAAAACCACAAGTTTTTCTCCCTCCAGAAACACATTCTTTTCTCCTCCACTTCCATTAAAACCTTGGCTTATCCATGAGCTTGTAACTCTGAGATCACTTACTTTTTAAAGGGTTCTGCAGATTTAACAATGATGGTATAGCATAAAAGGCATGCTGTACTAGATCTACTTAATACACACACAGATTTAGAAGAAAAACATGTGGACAGTTCACACCAGCATTCCCTGAATCTCCTTATCATGCACTGTGCGGAAACTAGAACTCTACAGAGGCTCTAGGAGACAGTCAAGTCCAGGGAAGAGGTTGTAGCGAGGCAGGGGTCAGTCTCTTCTCCCTAGTAAGAAGCGATAGGATGAAAAGAAACGGCCTCAAGCTGCACCAGGGGACGTTTATGTTGGATATTAGGGAAAACTTCTTCACCGAAAGGGTTGTCAGGCATTGGAACAGGCTGCCCAGGGATGTGGTTGAGTCCCCATCCATAGAGGTATTTAAAAGAAGGGTAGACGTGGTGCTTGAGGATATGGTTTAGTGGTGGACTTGGCAGTGATAGGTTAGTGGTTGGACTTGATGATCTTAAGGGTCTTTTCCAACCTTAACAATTCTATGGTTCTATGATTCTGATTCCTAAGCACTGCCAAATACAACCAACAACCTCCACCCTAGAAGTGCCCATGCTGCATTTTTTTTTAAATGCACAGAAGATATTCAAAGGATGCATGCTTACCATACTTCCCAGGTATCTGCTTTTTTAAAGCTACACAAAGGGAAGGACCCCACATGTTGCCAATACTCTACAGATCATGTTTTAAAAGTTCACCCCTACATTCTGCGAGACACAGAGCAAACACCCATGCCAATGTTACCATTCTTCTGTTGGAGTTACCATCACTGTTCTTCTCCCACCGCAGTATCCCTGTGAAAGCTCCCAAATCTGCTTTGGAAAACTGCCTGTATAAAACCTAAACCTAGCCAATTTTACCTCTACTTGGAGAATGCTAGCAGGTACCTGTCGTCGGTGCCTCTAACTGGCACAGATGACCTGGAATACAACACTCATCTGTCATGGGAGATCTTTACAAGGCATTCCAATCGTAAGGAGGAGAGGTTCCTCTCTGCCTGGGGCAGAGTTGGGTAAAAGACCAATACTTCCAACTCTGTTGAGGCATGCTTGCTGAGCTGTACCAGCCTGGCCCCTCCTTGTAGCTGAGCTTCATGTGAGGAACCTGGCAAGATCCTGCATTGCCGTCATGACACTGTTACACACTCAATACTAAGTAGCAACCAAAGCACAGCAGAACAGCAAATCAAATTTAATACACCCTGAAACTCACTGTCACCTTTCACACTGGAGTGCACTTAATGCTGTAAATATACCTTCAATACTCCTATCATGCCTATAAGCAGGGGATAACATGCTGTCAGAAGTCACTTAACCTTACACCCCAGACAAAACTTCCTCATTAAGAAAGAGTGGTGGAGGAGCAGAGTTGCTCAGCACAAAAATCTCATTGCTGGGAGCAGGGGTTATTGCCATCACTGGCCTTGCTTCTAAATATACAGGTGCACTTTGATACTGCACCTGCTTGGTTGTAAACACAGGCTGCCACTGAAAGGGACAATCCTGCTTTACTCACTCACCCCCACTGCTTTCCATGCATCAGACCTAGCAGGGATGCAGCTTCAGGACACATCAGTTCAACACACTAATCGAACAGTCCTACTCTGCATCCCACACTCCAAATCAAAAAACAGGATGGGGAACCAGCAGGACTTTCCCCTTCAGAGGCAGCCTGCAGTTATACCAGATTAGGTTTATCAAACTATACCCTAAGACATTTGGCAGCTATTTTCCCTCCCCTACACCAAACAGCTGTTTTTCATATGGACTAGAGGGAGAGGAAGAATTGCCACTGCAACAGTGACACTGTTTGTTACCCCCACGTCATTAGGTAATTTGGGGAGGGGAAGACAGGTGTGAGAGGAGAGGAAGGAATACTGAAAAACCCCAGCAGGAATTGCTATTGACAGACTATGGTATACAATGTTTTCTCCCCTAGTCCAGCCATATTCAAGGTGCCCTTGACCAAATTTACTTCTTCAAAGCCAGGGTTGAGCCAGCATCACATGACCAGTTTAAAAATACTACCATGTGATAACACCACACAGAAATTAAGTGATAAAACCCTCCAAGTAAGAGCTGTAGCAAGCTTATAAGGTAAATTCAGCTAGACTTGCTGAGGAATGCATACCACTGCCTAGTATGCAGGCAAACCCACATCCTGCTCAAAAGGTGGATCTTAAGCATCCTTAAGCAAGCTCAGTTACCAGAGGTACAAATACTGTAAAAACACCACAGGAGCTAGCAATTCGTTTGGAGAGCTATTTTTAACTGGGGACCTGGTCTAAAATCCAGTGAAAATAAACTGAAAGTTCTCCAACATGCTCACACAAATTGTTGGTGAATCTAAATTTCAGCAAAGTACCTGAAGCTTTTTAGGCATACAGACTTGAGGGGAGACAAAAAAGCTCCCAAATACTTGGCATCAAGAAGTTTAACAACTCAAACACTTCAACTTAGTTCTTGGTATACAAAGAGCTGTTTCATTAATCAGATATGGTCACAGTGAAAGACAAGACTCTCAGTATCAAGAATATTTGACATTCATTTTAATTTTCTAGTTTTGCAATGAAGACACTAACATGAAGAGACTGAACTCTTGCTCCTGCTGTTAAAGACAAGTCTCAAGTCAGCATGTAAAAAAGAACCCCATCTGCTGCTTTGAAGTAACACACAGCATTTTTTTAATGTAATTTCCACTAATTAGCTTAAAAGTGTCTGTCTTGCCATTACAAAGACAAAGCAAGGGGCAGTGAAGGGAAAAGGCAGAAAAGAGCTTAAGCTATCTGTAGTAACCACTGGTTGGAATGACAGAGGGCCTGGTTAAGAGAAACCAAATACCTGATTACATTGTCTAAACACAACTACACCTTTAGAAAGGAAGGGGACCTTAACCAAGCAAGGACCATATAAGGATACAGATTTCTTCAGAAAAGTTCTTTTTAAGCCACAGTTCTGTGTACATGCTGTTTTTCCCTGTTCTCAAATCCTATTTCACTAATGGTTAACTGCTTCCACACTGGTATACAAGGGCAAGCCTATCAGTCCTGTATTGTCAGCATTTTTGCCCTTCAACACTAGCATACCTTCAGCCACATTATTTTTCCAAGTGTGTCTTGGCATGGCCTCTGAAGTAACAATCTCCCACAAGAAGCTTTTCTTGGCTAGTAACTGTAAATTGAGATTGCTACTGCAGAAGTCCCAAGATGAGGATTTATTATTCTCTCCAGGCCTTAAAGACCCATCTTTATCCAAGGTCTAAAGTTCTCACCCCCATGTCAGGTCATCTAACTGCTGCCACTATTGCATACTTTTGTTTATATGAAGTTTTTGGCTAGTCTAGTTCCCACATGTTTTAACAGGCCTTTAGCTCCCACACCATGAAAAATACTAATAGTCGTTTCATAATTTTAACATGTTCAGGCCAGTATGTAACTTCCCCAAGCTCACAATCACTTATCCAACCTTTTAATGTATGCACTTGAAGTAGTATCCAATCTTGACAAGTATACTGCAAATACAACTTCCTTTTTGGTTTAAAAAAAAAAAAGGAAAAAAAACCATGCTATTAAACCAGTAACGTACAGGGGTTACGCCAGAACTACCCTTGTTAGTAGCAACACGGAGCAGATGATAGCTTTAGAAACCAAATGTCAGTGGTACAGCAAAAAGCTAAGGAGAAAACATGCACCATACTACTTACCTTTTCATTTGGATCACACACAGATGAATACAGTTTATGTGATGTTATAAGGCACCATCTTGAACCCAGCTTTTCACACTACAGAAGAAAGAGGGAGTTAAACGTTTTCTTCCTGCTACAGTATTCCGGTAAGATAAAAACAGTTCATATGATGACATCTTGAGGAAACTCTTCCATATCCTTCCATTCTCCCACCAAGTGGATGAAAGCTTAAAGATGTGCCCTCCCCCAAGCACACACCCAACAAGCAATAACAAAAAACAATTCAGAAGCTCTAGACAGAGTCATTAGCTTAGGTATAAATTATTTTTGATAAACTCTCCACTATACCATGTTCTTTCCTCCTTCTTCCAAGAAATACCTACCAACAAGTTCTTGGAAGAATATGCACGTGTCTGTACACGCTAAGGATGGGGAGAGGCACGCACTAGGGAGCTGTTGGGAACAGAGCAGGTAATGGACTGAGCCAGTATGGACAGCAAAAGTAGAACAGACTTTAGATGCTAGTTCAGCTCCCAGTCTTCCCCACAACCACCCTGAGAGCGGTCAGAAGAGGAGGCTTTTTCCTCCTTCTCCAAGACTCCTCCTCTGAAGCAACTTCTACAAAGACCTTAGCTCCTATAGTTTTAACAATTTTGCATGGTATGTCAGGAAAGGAAGCATATATATGCTGTTTCAAAGCGAACACAACAGATGGTACACTTGCAAATTTGCAAGTGTACCAAGAAGGACATTCAGACAGGTACTTCTCAAGAAAGTCGTTTCACAACATAATGGCACTTACAGTTAACAACAAACAAAAATAATCAGAAAAGTGATCCCACACCAAAGTTGCATCAATACAGATACAGACAACTTGGGAAAACTATACTTTCTCACCCAGTTAGAATCAAAAAGACTATAAAAAGCCTTAATACCAAATATTGTCTAGTAGGAAGCACAAAACAGCAATGACTGACAACCACCAGAACTAAGAACCTGTCAACTCTGCCTGAAAGAATTCTTTCAGAAATATGAGTAAGAAGTTTAGCAGAAAGCAAAGGCTTTCCTGTGAGAAAAGACTGAAAATTATGAAGATGGACTACACTAGAAAGAAGAAAAAATAATGAAGTATATGTTCATATAAAGAGGTTAATTAGATAATTCAGCTGCTGTTTCCACAAGAGTAGTAAACACAGAATTTTATCAATTTTCCAATTATCTTAAGTTTACTGTAAGCTCATACTGCCTCTGAAGTACTAGTGGCTGGCAGTAACTGGAATGAGAACGCTCCCTGCCACAGCCCTCTAGCCTGATCTAGTTTGAGGATACTTTTCATGCTGCTTCACAGAAAGCAGAAACCAGCCCAGGACCGAGGAAGGCACCACATTTGTAATGCACCTGATATTATAATGTTATAAAAGAAGAACAATGTATTTCCATACAAGTCCCACAATACAGAAGTAAAGGAAGCCCTAGAGCATACTACCTCATGCCAGCTCAGACTGAGCTTCATGAGTAGAAAGCTGCTACAGCTTCACAAACTATTTAGATGCCAATCACTAGTGGCAGACATAGCATACACTGCCCCAGGTAATCCAGATAAACTTAATTATTCCAGAAATAAAAAGTCAGTGGAAAGCAACTGTTCCACCCTGTTTCACACACTGAGTTCTCTCCTGCTCAGCTTTTTGGTTTGGTGGGTATTTTTGCTTCTCTTTTCACTTCACTCTCCAAAACTAAAATCCAGAAAAACAACCTGAAATGCAAATCATTTGATGTGCTAAAATCAAAACCACCACAGGTTTCTTTGTGTTTTTTGGTGTTTTTTTCAGGGGTATATTATTCTTCATCTGAGAATTAGACAGTACAAGCTGTTCTAGACATTAAAGAGGGAAGATAAAGTTAAGGACCAAACTCGGCCAGCTGCAACCACACTGACCAGCTGGTCATTATCCCAAGGCTACAGCAGGACTGTTACACCTTCAGTGACTGTTTTGCTATCTAGATCCTGGGGGAGGGAGGAGCAAGGATAGCTAGAGCAAAGGCAGAGTATACTCCCCTGCTCCAGAGTACACACAGTTAAGCAGACTGAGCCCCTCTCCTCTCAAACAACATTGACAGAAGTGCTTGTGGGACCACAAATAGTCTGAAGAAGGTCATACAGGACAAAAAAAATCTCCACCAAGTTAATATTATTCATTGAAGAAAGTGTTTGTTAAGGGTCAGTGGGGCTAATCTAAATACTTGCAGTTAGCTGGGGGGAGGGGGCAAGGGTGGAAAAGCTTCTGAACTTCCTTGTAAACACCTTTTACACAAATCTAGTTTTGAACGCATACAAGAAGCCAGAAAAGCTATGGCACAGATGGAAACTGGAAGGAAAGGCTACAACAGGAAAATTAGTTAGCATTAAGTTTCAGAATCTTAGCCATGTGCTGTCACGAAAAGCACCCTGTTCAAACTTCTTACACAGAAAGAGTAAAGTTACCAAGCAATTAAAAAACTGGAACAGCATTAAACCACACTCAGCTCTGTTTTTACACTACAGAATTGGACAGATTTCACATTAAAAAAAATCTTGTAACAGCCTAACCTAATTATGCATTTATGTTTAAAAACTTAACTACCTCCTCTGACACACACCCACACACTAGAATCACTTGGAGAACCAGGTTAAGCCCTGAATTTAATACATGTGGAGTAATTTCCTAAAACAAATCAAGCATATTGCTCAACTCGGATGTGAAATTCCAACTCTAAGTCACAGTTTTGGAACGAAGGGGTTGTGGCGGTTTGTTTATATTTGTACCAATATACACTAAGGATTAAAAGCTTGCTTAATCTAGAATCCACGTCAGGAAGAGTCTATTCAGTGGTCTGCTCCCAGTCAGTCCAAGCAATTAAGTACTTAAAAATAAGAAGACATTCTGTAAATAATGCACGACTAGGGCCACAATGGTTTGGAGATGGCAGTTTAGCAGTGTTCCGACAGCTACCCAGGTGTCACCTACCCCTGGGCTCCCAAGCTCCTGCTATAGGTAGGTTTGTTAAAAGCTACACCAAAACCTCCAAAGAACTCTCAAACCACCAACCCAGGCAAGCCAATCTAACCCTCACACTAGATTCTTAATTGGCTGCTTCCCCAAAACCACACATGCCCTAGGTATTATACCTTACATAAAAATCTCCTCAGAACAGAGCCCAGAGAGCTCAGCTTGACCTAGTGACTTTTTCATATCTTGCAAAACTAGGAAAGGGCATGAGAATTGTTGGGTATGATCTATTTTTGTCATGACTTCTTACTTCAATTCCATAAAGCTTTTGTCTCTTAAATGAATAATCTGTGTTCTTGGGCTTTCATGAGAGCTTAACTCCAGATTTCTGAGTTTGGCTTGGAGCTTCCCACCTCTACCGAATCCTCAAAAAATGGAGAGTGTTAGTACTGTATTTTGGATAAACATCCTGCTTTATCCATTAATTGCCCAATAGCCAAACTGAGCTCAAACCTGAATAGCTGCGATTATATAAAGTTATTTTACAAATGTTAAACTACACCGTAGATTGCAGAACGGTACGCTTACCACACACTGCCACTTTGAAGTCTAACAAAGAACCTGCCTCCCGGGGACCCAGTGCAGACCTAGGAAGTCTCCTCAGGTGGTTTAAGGATACAGCATACAACAGCAAAACAGAAATTTACCTTGTTATTTAGAGATGGCTTACATGTCAGTTTTTAAAGTTTTATATGTCCCTCATTGAGGAAAGAAATTTCCCTGCCATACTGGTCATCTTGTAAATAACTTATTTTCTGCTTATCGGCAAAAAAAGGTCTCAGTGTTGAAATGGTGAGGCAGAGTTCCAGATTTCAGACAGGAAAGCATCATGTACCAACATGTGCTTTAAGAAGTCTAATACGGGGAGGAAGATATCTTTTTAGCATTACTAGAAAATACAGTAGCAATGCGCAACAGTAACAGCTAGAGTAGCATGCTTATTTTCATTAGCCATAAATTCTATCTCTCCCTCAGTCTTCCACTAGCAACCCTAAGATTTTTGTCCCTACACTTTCAGGGATTCAAGTTTAAGACACCACAAGAATAACCCCTTTATGTTTGCAGTGTATTTCCCATTAGCTCTAAGCATTCCTGAGTAGTTATAAACATGAAGAAAATATAATTTTTTCCATACTTTGGTTACACAAGAACTTCAGGTGTCTGCAAGAATTAAGCTATAAAGCTGAAAATGTAGCTTATTAGTACAAGACTGTACAAATCTTGTAAACAGAAAAGCAAACATAATGCTTCTGGGTTGGTGGTTGGGTTTTTTTGCCCCCTCTAATGAAGCACTTTCCCTTCCTTTGTATTCTCAGAGAGCGCTGAACAGCCGAGCACTTGTAACTGCAAGCAGATCCTCCTGAAGTCAACCACAAACAAAGATGTGGTACAAAGTTCCGTGAGGCACGCTGCACTATACATAACAGTTCTTTCACTCTTCCCAGGTTTGAGAACCACTGGTAATTCTAAGAGGGAGAAAAGAAAATAGGTTTTTCATATTTGCCAACACAGCTCAAAGTACAAGCCAGTAAATACCCATCCACCTAAGGCTTTTGTTTTTGTTTTTTTTTTTAAACTAAATCATTCCTACACCCAAGTACCTTCTCCCTTGTGCCAGTCCCAAAAGTCTGTATAGTCACACAGTGAACCAGACCAGGGGATAATCCAGCTTAGATGATGCTCACAAGGGGCAGGGAAAAATATGTTCTCAGCCAGATTTCAGTCCAGCTTATCCATTTAGATTTTCAAGGAGCAATACTGGCACAGGATGGAGGGAGACAGAAGCCCAAAAGGAAGGGCCTGTGATCAGGACCTAGCAGCTGCACAAAGTTGGAACAGTTTCTCAGAGCAGCAGCTTAAACACCTCCAGTAAGGCCAGCGCCTGAGAAATAAATCACAGCACTGTAACAATCATGCAGGAACCACCAATGCAAGTTTGGGACAGACAAAATAACAAGAAAATTAACGCACACAAATAGTGTTCCAGACTGACTTTTTTTACTCAATGTAGACTTTAAAAAAACTCTTAACTTTTTCTTCCAGAACAAAGATTTGCCCACAGTAGATAGCACAGCATACTTTGCCTAAACAATCCAAACAGCTACGCCTGGGAGCAAGGAGAAAACCAGGAGTCCCTACCTGTGGTATACTTTAAGAGTGCTTGTCAGTACTAAAATCTGTAGTATACATATTAGAAACAATCGCTGAACTCCAGAAGTTTAGGCCTACGTTCATCTCCCCAAAGTAGTGACCATTTTAATTCCATTCCTCAATGACAGATGATACCAAGCTTGCTATCCTGTCAGCCTAATGATTCTGTGCTCAAACAAGGGGAAAAACATTTCCCTGGAAAAACAGCATGGTAAAAATAATGTCACGGAAGACAGCAAGGAGCTCCCACTGTACAGATAACATCCATGACTTAAAAATGGTGGGTGCACAGACAACAACTTTTGAGGGCACAGACGGCAGAGAAACCTTAGTTCAATGTTTCAAAAAACTGGTCTACACTGACAAAATCCATATCAGCAGTTTACTCTTGATTTCATAATGTAATTATTTATCACTTTCTTCTAAGTTACTTTAAGCAGTCTGACAGTTCTCTCAGATTAGTTTCAAGACTGAAATATCAAAAGCCATCTCATCCTCATTCTGTAACTACAGCCTTCTTTCAACATCAGATTTTCTCCCAGCTCCAGAATTGCAGAGCACTCAGAAAGACATTTAGGTTATAACGTTCTAAACAGAACCAGTTCTGCATAAAAGCTTAACAGAAGCGCTAAGCTTTAGATCAGAAACAGCAATTAGTCGAATCCCCAACTCAGTGTTTCTGCACTGTCCTTTCTCAGGTGCTTTATTGATTCCCACAGGAGACAGGCAAAAGAAGTTAAGGACAACTCACCAGCTACTAGCTCTTGCAAAACATGTAAGAGCACCAAGCACATTAAAGTTTGATGACATCAATCATTATTTGCCTATGTTAGCAAAATATAAAAGAATCTATTAAAGTAATTCACGTGGAAATTTGTTTTAATAAGTGTTTTCCGATAGACTGATATCTTGAAGGTGACTTTCATACCCAGGTATTAAGGGCTAGAAATCACTTCAGTCACATAAGTCAAAGTACTATTAAGTAGCTATAAATATATTTTGTTCTAGAAAGGCGTCACTAATTTAACCTTTCTATGCTGTTACACTGATGCAGTCAGACCATACCCTTGAGATGTTAGGAGGAAGGAGACAAAGTACGCCTTTCACAGAGAGGCTCCAAAAGACTGGCTGATATCAAAGTCTTCGGACTATTTAGTGGGAAGAGCAGAAGTCTTCCACATCTATCTACACATACACAAGTGTATGGCTACCAAAAATAACGCCTTCAAACAGCACGAGCCCTCTGATAATTCCCCATCACTGCCTCCAATCAAACTTCTTTTACTTTGCTTTTCAAGAAGCTTCTCTCATGTACACCTTCACAGCAAAACAAGTTTGCAATGAATATTTCCTAAGGAAAAATACCGGGGTAAAACACATCTTTTTTTTTCCTTTAACCCCCTCTCAAAATGCCCTGCCCACATAAACCACCTCTTTTACATGATCCCTAAAGACATCTGAGAGGTTCTTCACAGTATTGTTATGGGGTTACATTCCTAGAGAGAAACCTATCCCACACTCTCAGGGGTGCACGTAGCAAATGTTTTTTGCAAGTCACTCCTCTCTCCTCCACTGGAAGTTGCAGACCTCAACATACATGTTCCTTTTCAGGGAAAAAAAATAGGTAAATTCTTCCTACTGTAAGCAGTTAGAGGCATTTTTCACCACTTTTCCCATATACAATGTAGCTGTAGTATCATTCAACTGTTACACAACACCATGTGCTAACACTGCTAGTTCTTATATTAAATAATCTCCTCTTTCTTTTAACACAATCTGCCAAAGTAATACAGAAGAAAACATAGCAACTGCCTCAGTGAAGTTACTCCATAGCCTAAGGAACAAGGTTTCTAGAAGGCTTCACCAAAAACACCAGTATAGTTCTGCAATGAGCTTCCTGCATTTTCATGAAAAGGAAGAACAATTAAAAACCACAGTAAAGCTTTAAGTGACAGCTGAAACATCCATAGCTATCTGGGGTAAAGGGAGGAGGGGTAAGAGACAGCACAGCTTCACAAAGCAGCAGCCGTTTTCTGTGAGCTAAGATTTTACTAGTAAAAAGAGCACAGGACTACACTCTTTACAGCATGTAACATGCTATTCGAGTTACACGCTACGCCCAAGTTTTAAAAATTGAAAACAAAAAAAGAAAAGGAAAGAAAAACACCCCACTGCAAGCACCGCAGGGACGGGGTACACCGAGGAAGGGCGGCCTGGCTGCCGCCAGCCCCCAGCAGCCGAGCCCAGGGCCCAGCTCCCACCGCCCCACAGCGGCCGCGGCCTCCGCCGGGCCGGCCCCACCCCGGGCCCCCCAGCCAGCACCGGCCCACCGGCCCCGGTCCGCCGGCAGCCGGAGAGCCAGCACCCCGTCCCGCTCCCCGCGGCGACCTGTCACCGACGCGGCAGCCGGCCCCTCACCCCACACACACGCACACCGGGGAGGGAACACGAGACACAGCAACCCCCCGGCGACCCCACCCGCAGCCCGCCTTGGCCCGCCCGCCCCCACCGCAGCTCTCACCCCCGGCAGCGCCCGGAGCCCCCCGCGGCTGCCCGCCGTCCCCCAGCGCAGCACCAGCAGCGCCGCTGCCGCCGCCATCATGTCTACCCGTCGCGGCCGCCGCCGCAGCTGCCCGGCCGCCCTTTCACCCGCGGCGGCGGCGGGGCCGGGCCGCCCGCAGCCAATCCCTGCAGCCGCCGCGGGCGCGAGGGAGGAAGCGCGGCCGCCTCGCCGGAGGCGGGGAGGGGCGCGAGGGGCCCGGCAGTGGACCTGCGCGCCCACTCCGGTGCCCACCCACACCCCCGTCCACCCGCGGCAGGCATTGCACGGGTGCGTGCCCTTGGGCGCGCGGCGCCGGGTGCACGCCTCAGGGCTTGCACTTGCGCGTGCGGCGGCGGTTGCGTTGGTGCGCGCCCCGGGCTGCGTGCCTCGGGGCTGGCGCTCCCGGGGCGCGTGCCTCAGGGGTCGCGCACTTCCGGGGTCGTCTGCCTCGCACCGTTATGCGTGCACGCCTGCCTGCTGTGCGGCTTGCTGCGTGTGTGTGTGCGTGCGCGCGCGGACAGATGGTTTTGTAAGTGCAGGCTTCTGCGGGGAGCTCGGGTCTGTCTGTGGGTGACGGTGTAAGGGCTTTGCCCTGTGCACGCGCACGTACAGGGCTGGCTGCCTCTGTGCAGCTGCGTCTGCTAAGAGTTGCAGCAGCACAGGCGCGTCAGCGCAGAGAGAGGACTCCGCCACCCTCTAGGTTTCCCTGGGGTAGAGGTGGAAAGCACAACTGTGCTGGCAGACCTGACGCAAGCTCCTGCACTGTGAAACCAAGCGAGGCTGGTGTGAGGAGTGGCAGGAGAGGGATGCTGCTAATCCTCTATTTCTGACATCTGCAGGAATTACTTGCTGGGCGGCTCCCTGGCACATGATACACTGGGTCACCCTCTTCTGAAATTACCTGTGAATCCAGGCACAGGGTCCCTGCTGCAGGTATCCACCATCTCAGCTGCTGGAGGTGACGGAGCAGTGCCAGTCCCCAAGTAAATTGCCGTCCCTGGAAACATGAGAGTTCTCCCACAAGGAACATGCATCTTGGATTTTTGTTGAAATGCAAGAGGCAATGAAGCTGCCCACGACACTGAAGTGTAGAAACGATGTGATCTAAGATGTTCAAATCAGTGTTCACAAGGCAAAGGAAAAACATTTTTTTTCTTTAAATAGTGCTCTTAAAGCAATGGTGATGTGGGAGAAGAGGGTCAGCCTGAGCCACCTCTTTACCCTCACTACAGTAGCAGAGCAAAACTACTGTTTCTGAAGCTGAAAGACAATTTTTCTGAGCTAAGGAAAGGAATTATGTCACAGGCAGTTTGCAACACACCCGAGACATGCTTTGCCACAAGATCCAGTTAGGGCTAGAAGGCAGCAAAAAACTGGCACCTGCAGGGAAAATGAATATGGGCAATATACATAGTTACATGACGAATAAACCCCTCAGACTTTCAACACCAGCTAGGTCCTCGAGCAGCGTAACAGGACATTTTCTATACAGTCAGGTTAGAAATCTTAGTTAGTTAGAGAGGTTTTACCAGAGTGCATCGCTCTCTTAACCCATGCATGACATCAACCCTTACATTTTTATCCCATACCTTTATAGTCCTCAGTAAATGGTACTGGTCCCATATGGGGACAGTTTGCTATCTTCATCAGCTACATGGTGGGATTGAGTGCACCCTCAGAAAGTTTGCAGATGACACCAAGCTGAGCGGTGCAGTTGACACACCTGATGGGCAGGATCTTCTCTAGAGGGACCTGGACAAGCTGGAGAGGTGGGCCTGTGAGAACCTCATGAGGTTCAAACAAGGCCAAGCGCAAGGTTCTGCACCTGGGTCAGGGCTACCCCTGGTATCAATACAGGCTGGGGGATGAAGGGGTTGAGAGCAGCCCTGTGGAGAAGGACTTCGGGGTACCGGTGGATGAAAAGCTGGACATGAGCCAACAATGTGTGCTGGAAGCCCAGGCGGCCAACCATATCCTGGGCTACATCAAAAGCAGTGTGGCCAGCAGGTCAAGGGAGGTGGTTCTGCACCTCTGCTCTGCTCTGGTGAGACCCCACCTGGAGTCCTGCAACCAGCTCTGGAGCCCTTGGCACAGGAAAGACATGGAGCTGTTGGAGCAGATCCAGAGGAGGCCACAAAAATGGTCAGAGGGACAGAACACCTCTCCTGTGAGGACAGGCTGAGAGAGTTGGGGTTGTTCAGCCTGGAGAAGAGAAGGCTCCAGAGACACCTGATTGTGGCCCTTCAGTACTTAAAGGGGACTTGTAAGACAGATGGGGACAGACATAGGGCCTGTAGCGATAGGACAAGAGGTGATGTTTTTAAACTAAATGAGGGTAGATTTAGACTAGATGCAAGGAAGAAATCTTTTACAATGAGGGTGGTGAGACACTGGAACAGGTTGCCCAGAGAGGCGGTAGAATGTTTCCCTGGAAACAGTCAAGGCCAGGCTGGACGGGGCTCTGAGCAACCTGATCTAGTTGAAGATGTCCCTGCTCACTGCAGGGCAAGGGGTTGGACTAGATGGCCTCTAAAGGTCCCTTCCAACACAAACCTTTCCATGATTCTAAATTCCCTCAGGCCCTGAGTACATTCACATCCTGCACTGAGAGCCAGGAAGTCCCAGAACAACTGGCATGTTCCCATGCCCAGAGAGGCATGGGAGGAGAAAATCTGCTGGGCAACTGGGTTCATCTAAACATGAGCTTGGGGTATTTTCATAGGACTCTTGCTGCATGGTCCTGTCAGTGGAACACAGGTTCCTACTAGAATTTACACATAATACTGAAAAATTTTGCCTAATTTTATTATTTTTGACATAACTTTAACTTCTTGCGTCAGCACCTATGTTCAAATTGAAAAGAGGTGAAAGCTGTGACAACAAAAGGAGAGGCTCATCTCTGCTATGTGCTGAAGGTATGTGAAATGACTTCTCCCATTCCTCCTGGGTGAGTAGCGAAAATAAAATTAGCATTGGGTCACCTCTCTTGCATGTTTATGCATTTGCTCTGCTGTATTAGCGGTGCCTACTACAACTGCACAGGTGGAAACAACGCAAGAAAACTGTTCTTAAGATGTCTAAAGGAGGTCACCGCATTTGCAATTGATAGTCACAAGCAGAGACCGCAGATTTTTTCGGTGCACATGGAGAGTCTTGAAAGTAAAAGAGAATAAGAGCAAAAGGGAGGTACAGACCACATTGTCCTTCACTGCAGGCACTGCATTAGCTAGATCAGATGCACAGGGATACACACCACAACATCATGTTATTGCATTAAAACAATATCCTGAGGCACTTGACGTCAGTTCCTCTTGTGTGCATAAAGCAAACAGTCACATGGCATCACTGGGGTGTTTTCTTTTCCTCTACAGAAGAGAGTCTGTTTGCAGGCCCCGGCTGAGGGATCGGCAGCCACCTACAGAGGGACATCAAAGGAGGCCCCCCACAGCTGCAAAGGAAAACTGGCTGGGATTACACAGAGACACTGCAGCAAGGAGAAACTTCACAGCCAGCTGGGTGCATAAGGAGCTTGATACAGTGAGAAATGGCCTAATGCAAACCCATTTCCAAGCGAATCTAAGGTTCCTCACATATGGAAGGGACTGGGGGAAAAAAAAAAAACTCAAGAATGCTAATCTTTTTCCATTTGCACATGAAATTTTCTTTTAGTATGATTTAATTTTGACTGACAGATTTTACTAACGGTCTTTTTGCCTATTCTATACTGAAGTGGGTACTGCACACAAAATACAAAATTTTGTTTCTGTAAGAAAAGGAGGATATCTAATGGATCAAAATTACACACAATTACTATTGAACATCTCAAAAAACAAAGAGGCTAACGTACATCACCATTGCTAAAGAAGTTGTAGATATACAAAAATGAAATTGCAAAAATAAAGTATCTAGAATAGTTAAAGGATACATGAGTTTGGATAAGAACAGAGGCCCTAGTTCTGCATATCTGTAAGCACATTTGTAATGCCGTAACTCTCAATATATGCTCCTGTCTCAGTTACTAAAGCTATTAACGTGCACAAAGTTATGCAAGTTTATAAGAGACTGGAATACCAGGCATCTAATTCTTTCATTATTTTGGAGGGATCCTGGGGAACTGTAGCTTTCAATGCTGATAATTTCCTGGATCCCTTCTTTACAGCAGGAAGTAGCCTTCGTCTTCTAACATAACTCCAAATTCAGACAGGAATCATAAGTAGTTGTATCATCACCTAACTTTTATGCTGTAAGACAGGGAGAGAACTGGAGTGATCTTAATCCTTCTGCCTTTATCTAATAAGGAATATATTGTATCAGGTTTATAGAACATGAAATGTGTTATGCACAAAAGCCTGTGACTGAAGAACTCAAAGCTAGAAAAACTCTTTCAAGTATCTGTTATATATTCTGTAAACAGCCTTTGCTTCTATCAGCATTCTGCTCAACACGCTGTGAGAGGCAGAAGTTCATCCTTAGAGACAGCCAAGTCAATATCTTCTACATCTCTCTGCCAGTACCTACAGAAAAATCTTGACTGTGAGGAAAGATCCTTCATGCCAGATTCACCTAAGAGAGTCAGGAGCTGGAGGCCAGGGGCCCCAGGCACCCCAGGGAAGTCCCAAAGCCCAGTCACAGACACCAGGAAGCCAGGATGGGGTCCAAGCTACCAGCTCCCTACTCCTCTGGGGCAGCTTGATTTCAATCCCACGCACAGCTGCCCAGGCTTTGGGGCTTGTTGGGGCTCCTTAGGGGTGGCAGGAACACCCTTCCACTTCTAAGGCTCCTCAGGGGTGACCCTACCACGCTTCAGGGGTGGCTTAATCCCTGTCTTGGCCTCCTGGCCTCAGCGTGGTTTGAAGCCCACACATGCCACCCAGCCTCTGTTTCTCCAGGAACATGGACCCCACAATCAGCATCATTCACCTTTCACAGTTCTCAGGTCTCCTCAGGAAAGTCCTGAGCCTCCCTAGCCTCAGGAACTCCTCAGGGGCAACCCAAGCACCCCAGCCCATTCTTAGGGGGGCTTGACTTCATCCTCTACCTGGCTTCAGGGGTGGCTTAATCCCCAAGGCACGTCTGCTTGCTCTGGGACATTGTGATCTCCTTGTCCCCCAAGGACAACCTGATCTTCTGCAGCCACGCAGCCTTCGAGGCTGCTTTGGGACAGCCTGGATCACCCCAGCTGTTGGAGCTGCTCAGGGAGGGCTTGAAATCCCCAGGACCCTGTGGTTTCTCATAGGTGCCACCCCAGCCCCTCTGACCACCAGCTTCCAGTGCTCCCCAGGGTGGAGCAATTCCTCTCCCCAGCTTCTTAGGCTGCTCAGGGACATCCTGAGCCCCTGGCCTCATGGGTGCCTTGATCCCCATCCTGGGGATGCCTGCTCTGAGATACCTGGATTTATCCCTGCCCGGAAACACAGGTTCTACCAGGAAGGCTGGATTCCCCTCCCCAGCTGGCCTCCAGGGTGACTTGACATCGGTCCAGCCTTTGGGATCTCTTCAGGGAAGGTCTGAGCCTTCACCTACTACAGTATGGCCTCAGGGGTGATTTGATCCCTTTCCCTCGCTCAAAGGCTGCTCTAGGAACCCCTGTTTTCATCCTCCAAGCCCTGCTCCCAGCCAAGGGAGCGTTCAGGGATGGCTTGATTATCCCACCCTTGCTCAGCCCCACCCAACAGCTTCAGCTTTATCCTAGCTTCCTGCTGTGGGTCAGCCCAACCTTGCCCTTTTGCTGGCCATCCAGTCCCTAGGGCTCTTTGGGGGCAGCCCAAACTGCCACCAGGCACCCCAGAGGAGCCTTAGAGCCCAGGTAGGGGTCACTCAGGGACACTTTACCACCAGGGCACAGTCCTGCAACGGTCCCAGACTGCTGAAGGCAAGGTGATAACTCAGGTGTAGGTCTATCTTGGGACACCTGTCAGGGGGAGCAGCAAGAGACAGGGCTGTGACCAAAGTCCAGCCAGGAGACAGGAACAGACATAGGATGAGAGGCACATACACCTCCAACAATATGTCTTAAAGCAAGGCTAAAGGCTCAGGCCTGAGCTTAAATGGATGTCCTGGGCCATGGGCAGAGATCCCAGGTGAGGCTGGTGAGGGCTATTAAGGCCCAACACTCTGGCAAAGTTGCTCACTGCAACACAGGTGTGATTGAGGAAATACACAGGAGCTCTCACATTAGCAGAGTGAGAGTCCCTTTGTCCTGGGGACCATGTCGGGCTTCCTCTAGTTTGATGATTTGGATCAGACACAACTTAAAAGCCTGTAGATAGAAGCATGATGTAAAAACTGGGAGTTAAGCACTGCCTGCCTCAGAGCTAGCTGGAGTCTGCGCAGAATCTGTGGCAGGGAGGGCAGGTGAAGGCTGGAAAGCAGACTGACTTGCAGAGCGTTTCAAGCAGCTTGTGAGACACAGCCCTAAGTGGCAATAGTTATCAAGGAGGCCACTTGCATGTTTCGGGAAGGCATCACACTTGGATGTGATGGAGTGATACCGCTTAATGAAATTTCTTACGAGGTTAGCACAGGAGTCACAACTGCTTTGACACCACAGAGTGATGTCTTTATGGGAATTGTGTTTTTCCTGTGATTTCATGGACTGAAGGGTTCTGCAGACAACTGGAAAGAGTTCTTCAAGGAGGAAATGGATGAGAATGTGAAATTCCCACAGAGAGTGAAAAAACAAAATCAAAAATGTATTCCAGTGTAGCCTGGAGGTAAATACAACCTTAAAGAAATACTGAGAGAGATCCATGGGCTGGGGAGGACTCAGACTGCACTGATGTAAAGGTCTTACTTCCTCCTCAACAGGCTTGTGGAGAAGGGTGTTACAGAACCGGGTAAGCATGATGGCTCCACAGGTTTGAGCAAATACAAACTCACACTGTTGTTCACCCCGTTGCACAGAAATTAGCTTTGGCTTGGAGCCTTGCTGATGAACTCTCAAATTGTCACAGTTGTAGGACCAAGGAGGAGTTAGCACAATCTCTAGGACAGGACCGTGGTGCCCAGCACATGTATAATGCCTCCAAAGATTCTGCATGACTGTAGGTCATCTATGCAGGAACCAGGGAAGTAACTTCTAAAATCAGAGAGGTCCGGAGCACTTGCTGTGTCTGAAATGCATTAAAGAACTCCAGTACATGGACAAAAATTTTGCTGAGCCTCTTCTCTGTGGTGTTGTTCACATGGATTGACAATAGGCTTGACTAATAGCTTGAAATTTACTGCCTGCTTGTAATGTGAATACAGTTTTAAACAGCTTTGGATCCTTTCTAAGGCATTAGGAGTAACCCCAAAGATTAAAAACAAATTTGTAATTCCTTTGATTAAAAAAAAAAACATGTTGTCAGGACTAACAAAGATTTGTGCAGTGGCTGTCTGGGCTGTCAAGCCTTAACACAGTCTTGGTGAATTCCTGCTGTAGTATTTATTGCCTGAAGGTTCACTGCTCAGTAAACAGAATGGTACATTTAAATTTAAGATTGCTTTCAGAATTTGGTATTCCTGGGCATGGACAGGCTAAAGGAGATGATGGAGTTCCTTAAAAGAGGCAATAAATTCAGCAGGGCTAAATCGTTTTTTTGGATTCCAACAATGGCGTGAAAGCTTTAGGCAGAGAGAGGCAAGTTGGTTTGATCAAGAGGAAAAGAAGCTTTCTTCTTGGGTACATAGAGCAACCATCTCCCTGAGTACAGGGATGGAAACAAAACACCAAGGGAGGAAAAGGAACAGGCCTGAGGGAAAGTATTTGCTCAGATCTGTTCCTGATGATGGCACCCAGAACTGGCAATAGAAACAATCTCCAGTGAGTCACATCTTGTCTTGCTGTAACAGCAACAACGTATTTTCTTACCCATCTCCTTCTGTTTTTTGCCGAAAGCACTGGGATTTTAAAATTTGTGAAAAGGAGTTCAAGAAGGCTGAATCTCAGGGTCAAGCAGCACGTTCATTTAGTCACAGCTCTCTGTGACACAGCTGTGTGGATTATTCCATCGCATTTTCCTCAGAATGATCAGTATCTTCTGTATGTGGCATGACATATGACACATGGGTGATAATCTGCATATCAACCATGAAGACACTCCTGGCTGGTCCTCACTTGCCCATGAAGGCTATTTAAGCCCCCTAAGTTCTTACAGCTTTGCTCTGGTATCAATTTCTTGATGCCCATGGTTTCATATTCCTCCTTGGATCCAGTGATGACAAGGGAAGACAATGCATTCACCATATGGTGCTAGAAAGCACTGGATTTTGGTAGTTCAAAGGGTGGTGGACTTAACAAAGACCAGCTTTCGAGGCATTGATTTCAGGAGCCCCTGGGCACAAACACGTTGTTAAACACCGAGGGAAGTGCACCACCACCACTGCTTGCTCTCTCTGAAGGAAACAGAGGTCCATTCAATCCATGACACAGAGAGGTGACTGAGGAAGGCTGGGCTGAGCTCCAAGGCCTCCTGATCAGCCTCACTGCACCCATACCATCAGCCCATGGACCCCATTTCAGCTCATCAGGCCTGATATAAGCTGCCTTTTTACTGAATTATTGTTCAGACTTTCGGGATTGACCTTGGACCCAACTCATGACCTTGTCTCTGCCTGATGATGGCTGGACTGTCAATGGGACCTCTTGCTGTCACCACCCTTCCCGGCTGCTATGGGACTGCTTTACCTGGACTGTGGCCACCCTTGGCTCCTGGCTTACATGATCCTTGAGGACTCACCCCACTTTTCATGCCTACCCTCCTGAAGCCTCATCACCCAAACCCCATCTCTTGCCAACACATTGCCCCTCCAGCAGTTACAGTGCAGGGGCAACAAGAGTACCAGGTAAAGTAAATTTTGGGCAGACGCTAAACCAGTTTGGGAGAGACTTTAATACCTCACTAGCCAGCCAGGCTACAGATCTGAGGAGCACTCCTGGGAACCAGTTAGATTGGCCAAAATCATAGCTTTTCACAGCAAGTACACCTCAAAACCCATAGTGTTGTGAGGTGCAAGGTCACACCATGATGGGAGGGAAGGCTGTGCTGGGCACTGAATGCACCCATAAGCCTTAATTTTCCTGACTGGACTCACTTGGGACCTCAGTCGACACCCTCTGCCCATGCTCAGGAGCCTCATTTCAGCCACTTTGCCAGTTGCAGCTGCATCATAGGTGTCCTATTCCCCAGTCCTGTTCCCTGCTGCTCCTGAATTGTTTGGATTTCCTGGATCGACCTCAAACCTTGACTTGTTTTTTTGGTAACTCGTGTTGTGACCAACGTAACCTGTCTTGTTACATTGCTTTTATCTGAAGATTGCTGAATTGTTGATGGGACATGTTGCTATCATGACCCTTGCTCTGTTCACCCTGTCCAGTCATGGTGGGACTGCACCCTAACAGTGAGGGCACTGCCCTGTCTGTGCTGTGGTCACCCTCAGCTCACCTTCCCTCATGGAGCAGCCTTGTGATTGCTCCTCTCTGACAGGCTGTGGGGATTTTGGAGAAAGGAAAGTTCTGCAGGGGATGGTTGGGAAAGAGAGGGAGATGGGAGAGGTCTGGGGAAAGTGGCATTCTCTAGCCACCACTGTTAATTCCTGTGTTTCTGATGGCTGATCTCAGCTGTGCCAGAGGAGATCACAACAAATGTGCTGATAACAAACATGCCTGCCTAGTGAATTTTGTCTCTCCGCACTTCAGGAGGAACAGAGATGGTTCCCACTCTTTTTGGAGGTAGGTATGTTCTCTTCCCATTCACCTTGTTCGTGCTGGGAGCTACCTATTTGGAAAGATTTCTGCATGGTGGATCAGCCTCTGTTAGGGCTGAAGGTAGATCTGAAGGTAGCACCATTTCTATTCCCTTGGGAAACATCTAAATTCTGGCCACTACTGCCTTGTGAGCAGGCAGGTCAGCTCCTTTCCTCCTCCTACCACAACTCTGGGATGGCCTTATTACCTCTCCCCATTTCTCCTCCTTTTCTTTTTTTTTTCTGTAAGGATCTTAACAAGACCATGTGGAGCCAAACACCATTCCTGCAGCTGTACCTTGGAGAGTGGGCACCAGAAAAAAGGACCCTGGTTTTGCTGTGACATTGCTCGTCCTTCAAATCCCTTTCAGAGCAACTCACCCTGCTGCTTCTACCCATTCTCTGGCCAGCAGCGGTGCCACACTGGAGTCAGGAGTCATCCCCTCACTGCTGGAACAGAGCCGGTTGATGCCCTGGCCTCAGCTCCTGTCCAGCATTTTGGGATGCCCATTATACAACCCATAGGGTCATACCTGGAAGGACTGAAGAGGAGAAGCTGATGAAGGCAAAGCCTCACTGGTAGTGATCCGCCAGGTCAGACCGTGATTAATAATTAGAAGAACATGTACAAACAGCAGGGATATCTGCAGTTACACAGCTAAAGGACAAATAATGTAAATACAGATGGGGGCAGAGCTTGTCCTGTCATCCTTGAGGACACATAATATCAACCAAAGCCGGAGGAAAAGAGCAGCAGAAGAGCCTCTATTCAGCAGGGCACACATGCAGCCATTTAAAAGACCTTCTGAGTGTGGCCGGGTTATTCACATGTTCAGAGTTAAGTGTGTACTTAGGCACACTCCTAAATAGAGGCCCAAAGGCAGCCAGGATTTGACCCAGGTCACATAATGGTTTAGTGAGGCTGTAGGAAATAATCGCTGGATACTCTGTCCCTTGCTCCAGCCAGTGAATCGCAGCACCTCTCTAGATGATCTGACTGGCATACTCCCGGGGGAAACGTAGGAAAATAAAACAGGATTTCCATTTTATCAAGATAAAGCTGTAGCCAGAGCTGATAACAGGTTACTTGAAAGAATGCTGGTCATGTACGCTTAGTGATTGTTGCTTAATTTGTTTAAGCTGAAAAAGCCTATTTCTACAGTGGAATACAAATTAGGGTAATTATGTTGTGATGGAGTACTGCATGTATAAGATGAAAGCCTTTCTTTACAAAAGCCTCTTCATCACTTGAGTAGAAGAAAATAAAATCCTGCTTAAACACGATGTTGTTTTCTGTATTTCCATTTGAACAAAAGACTTTTAAATCTTTTTTCCCCCCCTGTAGTATTGCATGGCTTGGTTTTCTAAAAGTAGTTTTACTTTTGACAACCTCACAATTAAACCTCCAATATACATTCTGATATGTAAATATAAAAGGCCATGGTAAACACAGTAATGTATAATTGTTTCACAGCCTCCGTAGATTATTACTAGCTGGACTTTCAGGTTATGTATTTTTTGCATTCTCCTAACTGTCACAGTTGCTTATAAGCTTTCTCCTGTCTTAGCACTCTATATGTGTCATAAAAACACAATGTACAGTGATGTCTGTAGTAAGTTAAAATATAGTATTGGGGTTTTTAAGATATGTTTTATGAGATACAAGCATTGTCTAGCCCCTTTGTATTTATGAGCACTGCTGGGCTCTCTCAGGAGTTGAAATAGGTGCAGCCAGATCATCTGATCATAAATTACTCAGACACAGATTGAAAGCGATTCATTGCAGTTGTATGTGTATTCATGATAATTATTTTTATTTCAACCTATAAAAATCTTCATTTCCACTTTCTGTGTGAAGGGCAAGTTACTGTTTCGCACAGGACATCTTCTAAAGCATCAGTGTGAAATGCTTATTGCACAGGCGTACACTTACTCAATGCACATACATGCTTGCACACTTATCCAAATGATCTTATCCTGGACATCCTTATTCACATAAGCAGATCTTCCTGTAATTAGTTCCAGTGAATTGCTGTGTGACTAAGACCTACTTGCAGAAGTAAGAATTTGCTGGATTGTGCCCTTAGTTAACATGACAGGTGAGAAAATGGATTTCCTTGTATGGGAAAAGTAGACAATGTTAAAGTGAATACACGGAGAATCATTATTCATTCTTTTCACACTACAATTCAAAACTGGTATTTGAAGTTTGGGGAAATTGTCCTAATTAGGATTATTTTAAATGATGGCAATTTAAAGGCAGGCAATTTAATTACCAGGCAGACAGATCAAAGCAAATGCTTGAAATGGACATTTTAAAATGACTTATCAAGGAAGATGGAATTTAATAAAATAAAGGGGGAAAGAAAGTAAACATGTAGATTGCTCGAGTACTCCCCTCCCAGGGAGCCAAGAAGACTCCCTCCCTGGCTTCGTGTGCTTGACTGGAAAACCAGTCATACTTGTAAGAAATAAATATGTCAGGCCTGGTATATGCACCTGTACAGAGAAAGACAGAAAATGGCTTCTGTTTTCAAAAGAAAAAGTTATTTTCTAGCTTACTTTTGCAAAAGTAAGGCTGGTATTTAGACATTCAAGTTACATTGCTGTATTTGCAAGTTAGGTAAGGTGTCTGAATTATAGTGTTTACAGCTGTGATGGACTGGGATACAAGAAGGCACCCAAAAATGGCAGATGTAATTGGATGTGCAACAGCACGGAGCCACACAAACTCACGGGAATCTGGGCAGGGGACAGATTGTGCCTAATCCTGCCTATCCCTAGTAAGGTACGAACATGCCAACAGAGGCACGAGGAGGGGAGCAATCCTCATACCTCTGCATATGGGTACAGAGGGAACTGAAATCACTCAGTGCTTTCTGTGGAGACCTGTCGCTGTTCGCTTATTCATGTTTTGTTCTCATTTGTTCATGAAGTCTAGTAACCTGAGTTAAAACATATTCCTAAAGTCTCTATAATTAAAGTGCAGTAAGTATGAGAAGCAAAAGTCACTTCCTAAGTATCTATCCTTTTTCTAAGAAAACTTCTTTAGTCTATGATTGCTTTTGTTACATTCAATAAATTGAAGGCCACCAAACAAAAGGCATAATACGATTAAAAGGCAACCAAAGCAATTAGTGAAGTTTTAGACTCTTAAATGGTCAGGAAAAGTCCACCAGGTCTTCGTGACTCTATGCAATAAGTAACTTTTCAGGCACAGTATTTATACAGCTTTTCTTTTTTCTTTTCCTAAATGAAGAGGTTGGCAGTATATGCTATGGAATAAAATATATTTATTATATTATTTGGTGAGTATTTGTACTAGGCTTATCAAATCTCCTTCTGTCATCACTTGCAGTACTTTTTATGTATTCTGAAATGAAGAGCAGTTTTCTCCATTTGAGTTCTCCAAAGTGATGCTTGCAGTCACGCTGTTCATCAGTAAGCACTGTCACCTCCTTAGCGTGGAGGCATCACACCTTGCAGAAGAGCGCATTTTGAGGAATAATATTGAAATGTTTTGTAATGATGACACTCTCAGGTTCAGCTCTGATAAAAGAGAGAGCGCAGGGCTTTATCTCTGTGGTCCAAAACAGGCCAGCTCACAGCACTGACCTAGCACAACTCTGGGTGACTATTACCATAACACACTGTTATATTTTTATAAGATTATTCTGCCCTCTGAACCTTCCACTGACATCCTGTGGGAGTTGCCCCTGTGTATGTGACAGCTGAATTATCCTCAGTGAATGTTTAGCGCATGGAGCTGCGCACACAACTTCGGTTAACAATAACATGTTGCTATGGGAGCTCTGTGCATGCAAGTCCTTGCTTACTGTGCCGAAAATTGCACTGGAAGGCAAATGTAAGTATGTCTGGTATTAGCCTAATTATTAAGTAGAATTAGAATCTGGTGCTCTGTGAATATCAACCAGAGGAGGAGTGTAGCGTGAATGAGGATGCTCGCCAGCAGTGGCTGAGGTGCTGCTTCTGCATTCCTTTAAACGGAAATCACATCCATAGCCGGGAGACTAATTATTTTGGAACCTAAGGGAAATGCAGCCTATATAAGAGAGAGAGTGATCTGCAGTTAAGGATCAGTGAGCCAGCTAATGGCTGGTTAGTCAGGAGGGTACAACTCCAGAATGTTAATAAAACGTGTCTGAAGTCCAACACCTCAGGGAAGAGGCTGAATGCTGCAAAAGATAGATGGAGACAGGCTCTGTTGGTTTCTACTGCTGAACCCCTCCTTTAAAGCAGGTTTTAAATCTGAATCAAGACTTGTTTATGAATTTCAAAATGCCAGCAGTATAATAAAACAAAACTCACTGTGGATGAAGCAAATGCAGCTTCTAAAAGCAAAATATTGCTGTTTTGTGAAGTGCATAAAACACGTCCGGTGCTTGCCGCGCAGGTGTACAGTACACTACTCTTTTACAGTAGAGGTTTGGCTGGTTTTCATCATGCCTTCGCTAATATAGATCATGACTTATTAACCAAAACAGCATGTGACATTTTAAAACATTATATAAATGCTAGCTGTTTAATCCTTACAAGAAACAACTCGGGTCAATACCATAGCTTTATTTTGTGGACAGAGAGAATGAAGTAGAAATCAGTTAAAGGTTTTGACAAGAAAGCCTGCAGGAAATACCAAATCACTACTTAAGATGTAATACATAAAATGGTTGTTATGTTATTTTACTTGACATAGTGCATGCAGCTGTGGAATAAGTGCTGCAGACTAATATATCGATAAATACAAGAGAACACCTTGCTCCTTTAAGGTCCTCTCTCAGAGAACTAACTGCTGTGATTCCATGGGCCCCACACCCAGGCTTGCATGGGTCTGAGTGCCACGGGATGGATTCCACACACCTCGGACACCTGTGTGACAGCGAAACTGCAGGAATAGCTCAGAGGCAGGTGACAGTGCAGCTCCTTGGGGTGTGTCTGGAAGCAGATACAGCTCCGTGTTGTCGTGGCCCAGCCACAACAGCCTCCACCGCTCCATCCCTTCATGCCGCAGCAAGAGACCCTGGCTCAGCTCCCTCTGTCCACTGCCCTATGAGAGACTTGTGTTTGGTATGGAGCCCTTCTATAATTGTGGGAAGAGGCAG